>NC_083100.1:65684962-65990031 GCF_949774975.1 Lagenorhynchus albirostris
GCGTCCTCTCCCTTTTTTTCTTGTTGAGTCTGGCTAAGGGTTTATCAATTTTGTTTATCTTCTCAAAGAACCAGCTTTTAGTTTTATTGATCTTTGCTATTGTTTTCTTCATTTCTATTTCATTTATTTCTGCTCTGATCTTTATGATCTCTTTCCTTCTACTGACTTTGAGTTTTCTTTGTTCTACTTTCTCTAGTTGCTTTAGGTGTAAGGTTAGATTGTTTATTTGAGATTTTTCTTGTTTCTTGAGGTGAGATTGAATTGCTATAAAGTTCTCTGTTAGAACTGCTTTCGCTGTATCCCATAGGTTTTGGGTCGTCATGTTTTGTTGTCATTTATTTCTAGGTATTTTTTTATTTCTTTGATTTCTTCAGTGATCTCTTGGTGATTTAGTAGTGCACTGTTTAGCCTCCATCTGTGGCTTTTACAGTTTTTTTCCTGTAATTGATTTCCAATCTCATAGGATTGTGGTCCAAAAAGATGCTTGATACAATTTCAATTTTCTTAAATTTTCTGAGGCTTGATTTGTGATCCAAAATGTGATCTATCCTGGAGAATGTTCCATGTGCACTTGAGAAGAGAGTGTATTCTGCCAGTTTCAGGTGGAATGTTCTATAAATATCAATTAAATCTATCTGGTCTATTGTGTCATTTAAAGCTTGTGTTTCCTTATTTATTTTCTGTTTGGATAATCTGTCCATTGGTGTAAGTGAGGTGTTAAAGTCCCCTACTATTATTGTGTTACTGTCGATTTCCCCTTTCATTGTTGTTAGCATTTGCCTTATGTATTGAGGTGCTCCTATGTTGGGTGCATAAACATTTACAATTGTTATATCTTCTTGGGTTGATCCCTTGATCATTATGTAGTGTCCTTCCTTATCTCTTGTAACAGTCTTTATTTTAAAGTCTATTTTATCTGATACAGGTATTGCTACTCCAGCTTTTTTTTTTATTTCCATTTGCGTGGAATATCTTTTTCCATCCCTCACTTTCAGTCTGTATGTGCCCCTAGGTATGAAGTGGATCTCTTGTAGACAGCATGTATATGGGTCTTGTTTTTGTATCCATTCAGCCAGTCTGTGTCTTTTGGTTGGGTCATTTAATCTATTTACATTCAAGGTTATTATCAACATGTATGTTCCTATTACCATTTTCTTAATTGTTTTGGATTTGTTCTGTGGGTCTTTTTCTTCTCTGTGTTTCCCGCGTAGAGAAGTTTCTTTAGCATTTGTTGTAAAGCTGGTTTGGTGGTGCTGAATCCTCTTGGCTTTTGCTTGTCTGAAAAGCTTTTGATTTCTCTGTGGATTCTGAATAAGATCCTTACTGGGTAGAGTAATCTTGGTTGTAGGCTTTTCTCTTTCATCACTTTAAGTATATCCTGCCATTCCCCTCTGGCCTGCAGAGTTTCTGCTGAAAAATCAGCTGATAACCTTATGGGGATTCCTTTCTATGGTATTTTGTGTTTTACCCTTGCTGTTTTTTTTTTTTTTTTTTTTTTTTTTTGCGTACGCAGGCCTCTCACTGTTGTGGCCTCTCCCATTGCGGAGCACAGGCTCCGGACACGCAGGCTCAGCAGCCATGGCTCACGGGCCCAGCCGCTCCGCGGCATGTGGGATCTTCCCGGACTGGGGCACGAACCCTTGCTGCTTTTAATATTTTTTCTTTCAATTTAATTTTTGTTAGTTTGACTAATATGTGTCTTGGTGTGTTTTTCCTAGGGTTTATCCTGTATGGGACTCTCTGTGCTTCCTGGACTTGGGTGACTATTTCCTTTGCCATGTTAGGGAAGTTTTCCACTGTAATCTCTTCAAATATTTTCTCAGACCCTTTGTTTTTCTCTTCTTCTTCTGGGACTCCTATAATTTGAATGTTGGTGCGTTTAGTGTTGTCCCAGAGGTCTCTGAGATTGTCTTCAATTCTTTTCATTCTTTTTTCTTTATTCTGCTCCTCGGCAGTTGTTTCCACCATTCTGTCTTCCAGCTCACTTATTTGTTCTTCTGCCTCTGTTATTCTGTTATTGATTCCTTCTAGTGTATTTTTCATATCAGTTATTGTGTTGTTCATGTCTGTTTGTTTGTTCTTTAGTTCTTCTAGATCTCTGTTAAACATTTCTTGTATTTTCTCAATCTGTGCCTCCATTTTATTTCCTAGATTCTGGATCATCTTTACTATCATTACTCTGAATTCTTTTTCAGGTAGACTGCCTGTTTCCTCTTTATTTATTGGGTCTTGTAGGATTTTACCTTGCTCCTTCATCTGTGACATATTTTTTTGCTGTCTCTCTCTCTCTCTTTTTTTTTTTACGAGTGGGATTATGTTCCTATCTTACTCATTGTTTGGCCTATGGCTTTCAGCACTGGAGTTTGTAGGCTGCTGGGTAGAGCTGGGTCTTGGTGCTGAGATGAGGACCTCCGGGAGACCTCACTCTGATGAATATTCCCTGGAGTCTGAGGTTCTCCGGTCCTGGAGGGCCCCCCCCGCCCACCTCTCCTGATCTTCCCAGCCTCCCTCCTATGCCCCCAGGACCCATGTAGCCTGGAGTGGGCTTTGGAGGGCAGGGGATTGGCCTGGGAGCTCAGCAGTTTCCCCATGCCCGAGTCGGTGGGGCAAATGCCTTCCACTCTTCCCCCACCTGCCTCTCCTGTTCTCTCCTGGCCTCCCTCCTACACCTTAGGACCTACCCATCCCAGAGGGGCCCTCTGAGGGCGTAGGACCTGGCCTGAGAGCCAGGCAGACTTCCGCGGCGATTGGGCAGGGGAAACGCTGGGCGCAGTCCCACTCCCCTCTGATCCGAGCCCCCCAAGGGTCCCTTCAGGTGTGGGAACCCCTCCCCTCTCTCAGCCACCCCTCAGGGGCTCTGATCCTGTCCGGCCTCCA
Organism: Lagenorhynchus albirostris; assembly: GCF_949774975.1. Classification (NCBI taxonomy): domain Eukaryota; kingdom Metazoa; phylum Chordata; class Mammalia; order Artiodactyla; family Delphinidae; genus Lagenorhynchus; species Lagenorhynchus albirostris. The sequence continues at coordinate 65,687,840 of NC_083100.1, forward strand.
CCTCTCCTCCCTCCTCAGTCCTCCCCACGTTCTACCGGCTCACTTGGGGGTTCCTTCTGTCCCCTCGGGTGTCGAGGTTGCCCACTAGCATCCGGCAGGTGCCCTAGTTGTGGGAAGACACAAACTCTGTTTCTTTTCACACTACCATCTTGACTTTGCCCCTCATCTTTATTATTAATAATCACAATTTTTATTGCATGGAACGGTTATTAAATGCATAGTGTTTCCCAGGAAGGCTTCATTTTAGGTGCTGGAAATTCAAAACTGAATAAAACACAGTACTGGTTCTTAAGTAGTTGACCAGTTAGTTGAGGGAAGTGGTATAGAAGCAAACATATTTACTAAATGTCATATAAACACACTAGGGCTTTATAGGTCACAGTAATATCCCAACAATCAGTACTATTTTCTACCTGGATGGGGTAGAGTTATCTGAAATGCTGCTTGAAAAAAACTCATCCTTAAACCTAATAGGTTTCACTGATGATGGGAAAGGCAAAGCCAGGGGTGTTGGGTGAGGGGAAAAAAGTGACCCCAACAGAAGGAACAACCTGAGCAAATTGGTAGAGTCATGAAATAGCATAAAGATTTCTCATATCTGCAAGTTTCAGTGAGACTGAAACACTGGCCAAAATAAGTGAGAAGGAAAGTAAACTGTTTCTTTTGATTTGATCTGAGAACTATTCATAGATCTGGAAGGAAATTCCTGAGTAAGCCTAACTATGTGGAGGTGGACTGGTATTAGAATGTGGGGATTCCGGAAGAGACAAGACAGTGCAGTCATGGCAGCCCCTTAGGGCTACAACAGAGGTAACCTGACATATTGATGAGGAACCAGGGCTGCGCGTGCTGAGATGCCACCCAGGAAACCAACTTGGAAACGAGAAAACACCAGAAAGGACAAGAATTGAGCATGTCTCTTCCTTCTTCCCAGGTACCCTTCTCCCCACATCCTCCCCTCCACACACATATTCTAACCTGGATGATTCTCCTTCTTATCTAAAAGCTTAGGTATTCCGGTGTGTGTGTGTGTGTGTGTGTGTGTGTGTGTGTGTGTGTGTGTGTGTGTGTGTGTGTGTGTGTGTGTGTGTGTGTGTGTGTGTGTGTGTAAAGAAGAATGGCAACCAGGAAGGAGAAAATAAAGCTTTTTTTTGAAGGGTGCCTCTTTCTAGTTTAAGAAGAACACCTGCTTTGAATATATTCTAGCAGGTTTAGAAGAGAATCCAAGACTGAAAATATGGAAAGGCAAAATTATAAATCTACAAACACCCTGGTTCGTTAGCCACTGATTACAGAGCAAATTTAAGGGAAAGCAGTCTCTGGATTGCCTAGGGATTCATCCTCAACACCAATCAACGTATTCATTCTCTATCTTCCCCAATCTCTCTGTCTCTCTTTCCCTTTGTCTCTGTCTCCTTTCTCCCTCCTCTCCTTCTCTCCTCCTTTTCTCCTGCTGGAAGTAATCTGATTCAGAGCAACGGATGCAGTGCAGAACAGCAATAGATACAAAACCTCAACAATGAGCTTAAGAAAACCTCGTCAGCACTGGCCACCATTCACGTTAGTCACCACATTAGCTGGCCCGTCTTATTGTCCACACGTTTAGATGGACAAACTGGACTTTGGATTGTGGCATCACTGATGTGCAGTTGCTTTTCCCCAGCTCCCTAAGGAAAGAGATCACTTAACCAGATTCCTCAGGCCACTACCACACGGACTGAGTGAGCCTCATCCTTGTCAATTCCAACACAGACTCAAGGGCACTAATTTAAACATACCTGCTCCAGGTATGTATCAATAATATATTTTTCAGACCACTTCTCTCTGTTTCTACTGATACCTAATCTACTTCTTAATTATTACAGAATAGCCTTTTAACTATTTAGGGTTTATCTCAGAGGTCTCTAGAATTTTCTTTTCTAGAGCTGAATCTTTGTCTTTACCACCCCAGTTTTCTTATAATATCAAGTCACTTTCATTCAGTTCCATGTTCTCTCTCTATGCCTCTCTCTGTGTCCCTTTCTCTCTTCTCACTCTCCCTCTCTTTCTCTTTCTCGCTCTCTCCGCCCTCCCACCACCCACCCGCATACACACCACTTGTACTAAGCCCTCTGGGAAGTGTAAAACAAGTTTATAATCCCCTCAGACTGATTAATTGAGCTATTAGTGTTGAGACAGATACAGTTATTCTTTTTCTCCTTCTTCCTTATTAAGAGAACCCCAATTTTGTTTCAAACATCTAACAATCCAACGTGAAAGCTATCTTTCCCGGCTTCTTCTCTTGCCACTATAAGTAGTCATATAACAATTCTGGCCAGTGAGACCCATGAAGAAGTCTGCTGAGGATTTCTGAGAAATTCGCTTTCCTGATACAGGCTGCAACCCTTCCTCCTTGTATTTTCTTACATCCTGCCTGAAATGCCAAAGTGATATCCAAGCATTAGCTGGATGTTATGTTCAGAATGGATTTAGAAACTGTTCTTTCAAAATTCATATAAACAAGCCATGTTTCTCATAGCATATGGAACTGTTCCAATTTGGGGTACTTTATTTAAAATGTAAAACTATAGACCTGAATTTCAGGTACTATAATGTAAACATTTGAATACCTGTACTAAAGTTTCTCTGATCTCCTTAGGTGGAAGAAAAAGGATGCGATATCATTTCCAGGTGCAAAATATAACCAATCATGCCACCAACACAAGGAGAGATCCGCTACACCCACTGTTAAATCCTCTCAGTTCTCTAATTTAAATTTATTTATTTAGGGCTGTGTTGGGTCTTAGTTTCTGTGCGAGGTCTTTCTCTAGTTGCGGCGAGTGGGGGCCACTCTTCATCGCGTTGCGCAGACCTTTCACTGTCGCGGCCTCTCGTTGCGGAGCACAGGCTCCAGACGCGCAGGCTCAGTAGTTGTGGCGCACGGGCCTAGTCGCTCCGCGGCATGTTGGATCTTCCCAGACCAGGGCTTGAACCCGTGTCCCCTGCATTGGCAGGCAGATTCTCAACCACTGTGCCACCAGGGAAGCCCTCAGTTCTCTAATTTAATCTCAAAAGACAATAATTGGCAAAAGATGATGTATTTTCAAAAGATGCTTCAACTGCAAAGATGAAAAGTAGGCAGAGAGAGCTTGATGACCACAATAACTTATGCTCCCTTCTGAAAAATGGCTGCCCAGCCAGGGACAACATTTCTCAGCCTCCCATTGCATCTAGGTGGAGCTATGTGACTATTCCTCACCATTTAAATGTAAGCCAGTCATGTGTACCTCTTCTGGGCTGAAGAGGTATGTGTAATTCTTCACGATCTCTTTTTGTCTGTTAGCTTACTCTAGAGGCAGGAGGAGCCGCAAGAAGGATCCATGAATCATCATGCGGAAGGCCGCCTGCCAACCAGGAACAACCACATAGATCTTTGTGTGAGTAAGAAATACAGTTTCATTGTACTAAGCTACCAAGACTTTTGGGTGTATTTGTTGCCGAAGCAATTAATTAATAGAAACTAATTAATAGAAAGGGCAAAAATTAAAATCTCACATTTTACTGAGCTAAACCTGAGATAACCGAAAAGGTATTAAAGTGATTGAGCTGACCTAGAAATAATTACGTTTTCTGCCATTAGGCAAAAATGGGACAGTAAAATAGAAATTAAATTAATTTATAGGGAAATGAAGAAAGTTGCAATTTTGTTCTCTCTTGAGTTTGCGACTTGTAAAACTCATACCTGCCAGGTACTAAACATATTTTATTTTTTCTGTTTCCAGTTAGGCTGGGAATAGTCTTGGTGTTCTGCAAAGAATTGCCTCACTTATTTCTGTAAGAAAGTGAAATAAATACCTTGCTCCTCATGGCTATTCAGTGACGTAGAAGCTACTGCAATATTCAATTTTTTTCCAAATAGGTTATTTCAAGGTGATTGTGACTTGGGTTCAGAAGTCAACTATCTTCCTTTAAAAGTTAAATTTGGTAGAAATTATGAATGGCATCATTTTTTTCCTCTAAGATTAGAGAGCTTCTATTCTTCTGTGCCCAGGAACCCTCTATAAGTTTAAAGTAAAACTTTTGGCTTGAGGGGTCATTTTGTTCCAGGTTTTTTAAAAGATGTCAGTATTATTCCAGACAATATAAAGAACAGCTTCTGGTTTAGAGAGGCACTCTTGTGACCTAGTTGGGTTATCTGATAAAGTTTTCCATGGCTCAGCGGGAGGCACCATGTGCTTTTCAGTCTAGCTGATTCCAACAAGACAACAGACAAAACTGAAACAAATGAAGAAAAGCCTCTTTTCTAAATTAGTGAGACACCATTTTACTTAGTAGTTGCATAAATTTTAAGGGTTAGAGCTTTAATTCAGTGTCCATTTAATCTTTTATAGAATTTTTTATAGAATCTTTTATAGAATCTTTCCAGAAAGAAACAGCTTTAGACAACCTTGATTGTGATTATGGGCTGAGTATGAGGTGAAATGGCAGATGGGATTATTTTCCCTTTTTCATTCTGAAAAGTTTATCTCCAGCTTTCTCTTTGTATCTATTTGACGACAGTGTTTCCCAGGTAACGTTTCCCAGGTAACGTTTCCCAGGTATTTGTTTGTTCCCAGGTATTTGTTTCCCAGGTAACGTTCTATTGCAAAAGTAGGATAATTTTTTCCATAGAAGAGCCAGATATAAAATGAGAAAACTTTTCCTTCTTTTGAAAGATAAATCAGCTTAAACTAAATGATCACACTTCAGAATTTTCCCAGAATCACCAAAACTGTATGCTAAGGGAGAATGGAAGTACCTCACTTTGCTTTAAAAACAGAACCCCAGCTCTGTTGGGGGTGGCAATGAGTTCAGCTAAAAACACAATTTTTCCAGACTCCCCCCACCCCCAGGAGGGGTGGCATTTTTTACAGTTACAACCCAGAAGACGTAAGTCAAAGTCTCTTCTGGGAAAGCTCTTGGAGAAAGCTGATCCAGCTAGCACTTGCCTTTGCCTTTTGCCTTTTGCACTTTCTGTCCTCCTGCCTAGGATGTAGTCAGGATGCAAGAGGTGAGGGAGCCATTCTGAGACCACAAGGCAACAAATCAGAGGATAAAAGCCACATACTAAGGATGGCCAAGTGGAAGGAAAAATGAGCTTAGAGCCCTGAGGACTGTGGGTCTGCCAGGACTGTGAAATCCTAACTTAATGTCATTTGACCTTAATGTCACTTGTTTCAACTTAATGTCACTTGAGTAAAACAAAACGTCTATTTAGTTAACCTAGTGAGAGTTGGATTATCTCTTATGGGCTGTCAAACCTATACCAAGTTGATCTAATTAGGTTGCAAGGAATACACTAAAAAAAAAATTTATAAGAGCAGTTTCTAAACAAGCATTTCAGGAGCATTCATTTACTTTGGCACTTATTTAAGTCATACATTCATAAATCATTCTTATACTTTCCTTAAAATGACTCCTCCAAGGAATTCTACTTGGCAATAACATATGCAACTCTCATAGAAGGGTCAATATGGATGCATTTCACCCCTCCATTTATTCATTCAGCAAACATTTATTGAGGGCACAGTAACCCCTGTGCTGTGGGCAGGGATGCAAAAATGAGAAACAAGTGCCTGACTACAAAAGGCTCAGTTTGCTTGAAAGTAACAAGACAGAATCTCTTTTGAAACATTCTGTTTTCCAGTCCTTTGCTTCCTATGGGTTATTTCATGTACATTAGCTCTCCAAGAGACAGATAAGCCTAGCACCACAATCAATATCAACAAAATAAAAGAACTTGAACCACCAACATGGTATCCAGTGCTGAATGTTCAGAATACTATTTCATAATTTGAAATTTTAGTTAACTATCATACCAGTATGTTCATTACAGTTGTGAGAAATAATTGAAGAAAATTTCTCATTCTGTCCACTACAAAACTTGTTTTTCAAAAATCAGAATACTGCTAGAAGCAGATATTTAATGCTATTCCACTTTGTTCTGTCATTCCTATGATAAAAAAATTATTGTACATCAGGCCTTTATACCAGTACTAAAGGACAGTTATTCACTGTGGTATGGTCAGCAAAATACCGGTGACTATCAAGAAAACCACTTTCTACTCACTTCTTCGTGTCACCATCAGCCCATCATTTAACTTCTTTCTACCTCTGTTTCCTTAGGGGTTACGTGATGGGGTGGAATTAAACTACTGTGTTGTTTCGTAGACCTAAGCTTCTCTTATTTCCCTCCTATATTCTCGGTGGGATGCATTAGTAGACAAGTTTCCTGACTAAGAGCAGGACATTAAGATTAGTTTTAAAAGATGCATGGCTTCTTTTCTGTTTCTACTGCCTTGGGAATTATATATCTTAGCCCATATCCCATACAAAACCACAGTTTTATATATAATTAAACAATATAATATCATATTAATAATACCATATCACTTTACTCAGGATCAGAATATAGGACTGGTTTTATTATTTCCAGGTTTTAAGGACCTAACTTGTATTGCACGCATTTTAGGTAATTGAATGAAAATTAGATGTAGAGTGCATTGTTTTTAATTTGCTGTTCCAAAGTATCCCCCAGATATCCAGGAGTGAGTCTAAGAAAGCTTATTTAAAAGCACAGTGATCCTCTTGCCTTATTCTGAGAAACTGCTTTCAAAGTCTAAAAAAGATTCATTTTACGCAAAATCTGAATGCTGAAATTCAAATCTTTTTAGTATAGACAGTAGAAGTAATTAACACATTTGATAGTTATCTGCAAACCACCACAGAGAGGTACCTGCTTCTCTTACTACTTTCATGAAAATATCTGAAACTGAAATACATGAAACACAGCCAGTTTAACCCACCGCATTCTGAATTTGATACACAGGATTATAAATGCTATCATCTTGCTTACAATAAGATGTTCAAGGGACATGAACACTCTTTACAAATCCTTTAGTTATCATCCTGCAAACCAACTCACACCTGAAAGTATTCCTCTATTACAAATACACATATTCCCCTATACTTACCACAATGAGTTAAAGGTAGAAGCTCCGTGGTAGCCTTTGAGTCATTACTTTGCTTTACCATTCCCTTCATCTGAGGTGTCATGGCACAGTCCTTTACAGACAGCCAGTCATTCTGTTAGGTTTACTGCAAACACCGAAAGAGGTATCTTGTACTTGCTGGAAGACTTAGCTTCTGTGCTTCTGGTCATTCTCCCCACAAAAAGAATGGGACCAGTTTCTGAGCTATTCTTAACTGTCCTTCCCAAACATTTGAAAAGAGAAAGACAAGACTTCTTGATTTCCATGCAAACTCCCAGCCTGCCCGCCTGCCTGCTGCTGCCAATACTCCTCACTCTTGCTGGTGATGACATTCAGCAAGCTCCCCAGCTCCGATGCTTCGTTATGTAAGGCTGTCTAGGTCAAGTGTAGGAGACACACTGCTGGCCTGTGAAAACTCATGGAACTCTTCCTTCAGATTAACACTTCAGGGGCTATGGAAGCTGGAGGAAGCTGAGCTTTTACTCCATCTTTTGGGGGTAAATATTTTTTGCATGAATCAGTTGTTTATGTGCTATAGTCTTGGCAGCTGCCTGTCAGCCATGCTGAGAGGTGTAGAGGGAAATTACTAAGAGATTTCAGTTCTGTCAGCATGCTTGAATAAGCATAGGATGTCTTCCAGCAATCCTAGCTTTAAGACAGTTAAAGAGTAAATGAATCATAAATTAGAGTTTGCTTATCAAGCATCATCTCTAACTATCGAGGAATGCATGTTGGATTTGATTGTTTAAACTGAATGCAATCCATTTGCTCAGAGGCATTGAAGGAGAGCATTATTAGATGGGGCTATTAGCTGTAAGAGATTTACTGCAGTTCTTGGCTGTTACATTGCCCTTGTCTGATTGCAAATTTGCTTCCCTTGTAAATGAGCTTTATGTTTTCCTGTATTTGTCTTCTGTTGTGATTGTTTGTGATAGTATGAGAACAGAGCCTGCATAACCTGGCAGTTATGTGACTTCAACAAATAATAAATCCTGCCTACTTATTCCAAGGTGAATACTGCAGTAGGAGCGCCATTTGATACAAGCCTGACTAGTGTTGGATTAACTGCATTCGTTCACACTGCTGTGTATGGGGTGCTTGGAAGCATTATCCCAGGTTTAGCATGAACACTGATTTATTCTCTGAGCAAAAGTAGAACTCATATCATGCTGATTCTGTTTTAGACTCTCACACTGTGTCCTGGTACGGGAATTAGTTAAAACGGGAGACTCTTATTGAATGCTGCAGAAAAGCCTGGTAAGATTGCGGCAGCAGTGTAATATTGGGGAAAAAAAATTTAATAAAATTTAACCAGAGATTATGAGACAACAAATGGCACCTGATTTAAAGGATAGGTGGTTATTTTAAAAGTTGAAGATAGATACAGCACATTTGAGAGGGGTTGGCTTCCTGCGTGCCCTTGGCAAGCAAAGTTCAGTGCCTTGGACAGGATGTCGTGATTAGGAAAATAAAGGCTGTGTAAACTGCCTTCATGATTTTAAAGAGATAAAGAGGATGCTGACTACTCAGTCGTTGGGTGTTTCTAAGTGAAGACCGGCATGAGGCAGGTTAATTGGAGCACACTCACTAGGTACACAGGTAGTTTTAAAGTATCTGAAATTTGTTGCATTCTTTTAATTAAATGAATGGAATGAAAATGAGTGTTACTAAAATGAATTTCTTTGAGAGTACTTTTCATTCTGTTAATCAAGATTAACAGTGGCACATTGATTATTTATAATGGGAATATACTGCTTATCATCTTATGCTATATTTAATTGATTAAACATGTACATGTTTTTCTAAATAATTTAAGGAGACAGTTATGGTCCCTCAGGGCCTGACTGTGTATTATTGATGTTCAATAAGCATTTTCCCCATAGACTTAGCTTGGCATAAGGGCCCCATCAGACCGGGTTTTACTTAGCTTGGCATTGAGAATATTCCTCATAAACATAATGTTGACAATAATGCATACATATTTAGTTGTACTTACAATCTTTTACTTTATATATCTTTAGGATAACACTGTCAGTACTCTAATTGTTTATAAATGATTTTTGTTTAATACTATTTCTATTGGCTATTGTTAAAAGGAATTCTTTCTGGTAATGTAGCTTAAAAGTTATATTAATTTCTTCATTTCTAAAGTAAGGTATTTGAGTTAAGTGAGGTCTAAAGTTAGTTTTGGTTCGGCCATCAGTAGGATATATTCTTCTAAATGTGAATTAGCCCTATTAATTAATCTATGCTAAAGTGAGATTACATCTTTTGGTGAAGTTATGTTTTTTAAATACCTACAATACTAGGCCAGTTGAGTACATACCAAATGCTAGGCCAGTGTTACCTCAAAGTGTTATGTCCTGAACAATAGCAGCAACAGCATCACCTGGGAACTTGTTAGGAATGCAGATCCTCAGGCCTTGTTCCAGATTTCCTGAGTCACAACCTCTGGGTTTGGGGTGGGGCAATTTGTCTTTTAACAAGCCTTCCAGGTGACTGTGAAGCTGCTACAGGCTGAGAACCGCTATGCTGGGCAGGGCTTTGGTTAAATCTCATAAAAAATAGTTCTTACTATAATATATTTCGAATAGGTCCTTTTTATATTATTGAATATATTTCAAAGATATGTTACATAATTGTTTTCTATTTCCCTGGTGGCCCAGATTTCCCAGTGTAAGCAGTACTCTGTTTTAAAGATTTATGCATTTACTTAGTACATCTTAAACCTAAATTTGTTCATAAGAAGCTTTATTTTCCAACAGTTCCATTTTTAGCTTTCAGAAGTTACATAGTGTGATGGGAAAAACACTAGAGGGCCTATCTCTTCTGCTGGCTTGCTGTGTGACTTGGCCTATGTCACTGACCCGCTCTGATGTTCAGTTTTTTATTTGTAAAATGATAGGTTGGCATAGTCAGGGCTTCTCAGCTCAGCACAACTGACATTGTGCTGTGGGGTGTGTCCTGTACATCATATAATGTGGAGCAGCATCCCTGGCCTCTACCCAAAAGGTGCCAGCAGCAACCCCCAGTTATGACAATCAACAGTATTTTCAGACATGAACACATCTCTCCTAAGGGCAAAATTGCCCCTCCTACCTCCTCACGTCCTAATCATCCCCTCCCCCTGTTTGAGAACCATTGTTAACTCCTCTACACAAAGTTCTATTATACTAAATAATAAAACAATGTATAATTTCTCCTTTTGGAAGCAGTCAGGTTAAAAATTCCAAATGAATAAATAGATATATGTCTTACTTGTATAACTCAGCTATAAGCTCTTTGTCCCCTTGAAGAGTTAGGCATAACTGTCTCAACTTCCTACCAGTTCCATAGTCTGTGGAGGTCCCCAAACCCTTCTGCATTTTTTCAGGGACTTAAAATCTTGCATCCTCCTCTATGTCCTGGAGTCCTAGCTCCATGTATACTCATCACTCTAAAAAAGTGACCCAGATTCCATCTGTCACTAGTTTCTACCAGGGATTTATGCATACCAATCATCTTTTGAGTTAAATAGATTTCACTAAGCATTTGGGCTGCTCTTCCCCGTATTCTCTTTCCTTTCTCTACCATCTCTGCTCCCCACCCCCTCCCTGCAAGATGTTCTGAGAACTGCAAATTCTTTTCCTTCTAGTGTGCCTGGTAGGCCAGCTTTCCACGCTCTTATATCTGGATGTAAATGCGCAAACCCATCAAAGAATTTAGAAGATTAAGGACCTTCAGTTTAGGACTTTCTCCTCTTCCTGGAAGGCAGTTGAGGTCATGTTCTATAATCACAAAATCATAAAGTCATGGGGCTGGAACAGGTATAGAACAAGTTCATTTACATGTCTTTAGAAGTCATACTGAATGATCGCTCTTGGCCCATAAAATTATACATTTGCATGCTAGAGTTTCAGAATTTTATATCTGCCCATGAATTGTTACCTCAAACTTCAGCAATTTAGTCCAGGCATTTTCTGGAGCTGATATGCGTGGTGGAAATAGATAAGCCACACAAACACACACACACACACACACACAGGGACACACACACAGACACACACACACACACACACACACTCACACACACAGACACACAGACACACACACACACATTTTCCCCCCAAGAGTTAGAAATTCTTTTCAAAACATATTGTACTAAAAATTCAAATTGTGTTATTCTAAGATATCTGTGAATTAAGGGACTTAATCTAAAACGTAGATATAAAAATGTGCCAGGTAACTACATTTCGATTAATCAAAATAATAATATCTTATGTTTGAATGATTGTATCTGTATTTCCAAGTAATTTTATAGACATGACCCTTTCTCAGACCCACAGCCACCCTATAAGATAGGTCCCATTAGTGTTTTCATTTTACAGAGAAGAAAATAAAAGCTCAGTATCTCCAGATGTCAAATCTACTTCTCTTTCTACTATTCTACGAGGCAAGACTCCCTAGTGTATGTAGTTTCAACATATTGGTGAGTATAATTTCTAAGTGTTTTCTGATAAAGACCTATTTCAAGGGTCTTCCTGCTCCAAAGCACTCAGTGTAAGGACTGAGATGTACTACCAATTTTTTGTTTCGGTTTCTAGGATTAATACATTTTCCCCAATTTATCATACATTTATTTGTATAAGATGCTTAATTGATTGTTCTTCATATGTATTACTAAAGTGCTTACGGAATGATTTCAACACACCATTTATTATACTCATCATAGTCACCTGCATTATGTCACTTAATGCTACCTAGTTCCTTTGTATTTTGGACTTTACGTAACTCTATTCACTCAGGTCAATTAAATAGCAACTTGCCAATGAGATCTAGAAGGAAAAATCAAATTCCAAAAGGAAGAAGTGGTTCACTTATGGCTGCAATACATTTGGAACTCTTTGCAACTGTCAATCATTCATGCTGCTTTCTTTATTTACCTTGAGCAAAACTCTTTTGGGTTTGATATACAGATTCACAACATGAAAAATTATTCCCAACATCAAATATAAATTCTTCTTTTAAATGACTCATTTCCCAACACCAGGATCCCAGTCACTTCCATCTTTATTTGATCTTAAAGTAAATACCGGAGAAGAACTTAAAAGATCTTTTATTCCATTTTGGAATATTAATTCAGGGAAAAATTATACAATAGAGAATAATTTAAATAGATATTAAATACAATGAATTTCAAATGAACTGGTAGTATATGTGAATTCTATTTTTTCTGAAGCTGTGACTCAGCTCAATATTAGAGTCTTCTGTTGAGAGTGGAAGTTGTCAAGCTACACCCTACCCCAGCAGAGTTAGGGGTATAAATGTCTTGTCAGACAATCCCCTTCCTTATCACTGGTTAGCTCTGTGACCACGGACAATTTATTTAACCTCTCTGAAAATCCCTTTAGCTGCCAGGTGAGAATGGTACAGAATTTGTCAGAATTCAAAAGATATAATGTATGTCAAGTGGTTTATTGCAGTGTCGTTCACATATTAAACGTGTTCAGAAAATAATTGTTTATAATAATATTTGGCATCAGACGGTCCCCAACATATCAAGCCTGTCCCAGGGTGTCCTCCTAGTATAATATCTTCTGAGCAAAGAGGACATTTATATCAATATCAGGATCTGGGACTCAAAAGATGCTAGATTCAAGGACAAATGTTCAAAGAACTGAGGCATCAGGAACTGGAGATTAGGTGGGACAAGGATAACCAAGGATGGATGGTTACCTGGACTCTCTCACCCTGCCCCTAAAGATAGTTTTAAAATTGCAGTATCCCAAGATAACTAGCCAACTCTATGTCTAGTATTTTTACTTGTTTTTTCTAATATGTCAGCCCCTATTCTTTAAAAATTATATTATCAGGGTAATAATCATTATATTACATATAATTATATTATCATAATATATTGAATAATATAATACAATCATTGTATTATATATAATTACATATAATTTAATTATATGATAATTACATAATTATATTATCAGGCTTATAATCCTTTGAGAGATTTGAAAAGCCTAGGAAATGTAGACATTTTTCTTCAGAGTAGAAGGAACAACTATGGGGAGAAAGTACCTATGACTGGAAAAGAAACTTAAAATTACACTGATTTACTTAATTTATTTTGAGAAATGGTTTGGGCCTAAAGATAAAGCCAAACAAAACTTCTACCAAGCCAAGTTAAATTCTTTGACAATTGAGAGCATAAATTAAATAATTCCTCAGATTTTTTTCTAATTCTAATATTCTTTGTAAATGAGATTAACTCTGGACCATGAGCATCCAAATATCAACCAAATCCAAGATGATTAGATTTAATAGACCCATGTCATATGTCCATTAATAATTAAAGAAAAATAAGTGACTCAATACTGCCATTTTAATCATTTATCCTACAAATGCATCACTAATCACATATGTCTCATGATCTGGAATTTGTCTGATAAATATGCTGATTTGTGAAAAATTAATCCTTCTTGTTCTGTAAAATGAAATTATGGTTTTCTGATAAAGTGACGTCATATTTTATGTCCAAAAAGTGAAGTAGTGAAATAGGATATCTGAAAGAGTTGTGAGTGTTTCGTTGGGATTGTCTCATTTGAGGATACAAGGGAAATAGAAGAGGTATCATTTTCTGTATGAAATTTTCTAAAGACTATTACTCTGATTATATAATACTGGGATAAGGGAAATGTGCAGTTTCTAGTAAAAGCATTAGAGAAAACTTTATATTAACACGATCAGGACATCAGAAGGAAAAGAAATGTTTTGGTCTCCGGATTTTCTAACCATTGTCCTCCTGACAGTTAGTCAGCCTTCTCATACCCACATCCACCTTGACTTAAGTGGTTTTTAGGAGCAAATAAGCCAATTATAAAGACTACTAGTACTGTCAGTGTTCTGACAGGAAAGAGATGGCTCCCTCAAACTGGTGGAAAGAAAAACCAAAATACTTGGTTTTAGCGTTTCAACATCATACTCTCCTGGTTTCCTTGTGAACACGGTTCCATCTTTCCTTCTGTAGCAGGTGTGCTGGGCGCTATGGGATCTGGCATCTACCCACCTACCCAAACTCTAACCATTTCCACAGTCCCAACCTGAAATCTGTCCTGTACACAATATTTCCTCTTCTTGGAACACATTTTCTCTTTCTCCTCCACACATCTTTGTGTTTCTCCTAGTAAAGTCCTATAGGAAACTCTCAGGCAAAGTCAAGACTTGGCCTAAATTTCACTTCTTGGTTAACAAAGTAAGAAGTTTGATAATTCCTAATGAGGGCAGAGGTGTGGGAAACAGGGCTTTTACGCTGCTGTTGGAGTATATAAGATGGTGCCATGCCTTTGTAGGAAAATCTAGTTATAGCCACCAGAGTTAAAAGGCACATTCCCTTCCGCTCAGCAGAGCCATTTCTTGAGAATGTATCTACAGATACGAGTATCTGTACGAGTGGGAAAACCATCTGTAAAGTGACGTTTGCACCAGCACTGTTTGAAGTAGCAACAAAACAAAACAAAAACTTAGCTTCCTCATCTATAAAATAATGATAATAATAATAGTATTTATTTCATGAGATTGCCGTGAGGTTTCAAGGTCCTGGCATATATTCATTATTATTCCTCTTAAATCATTATCAGAATTGATTTGAAAATACTAACGTTTAAGTACCTACCATATACTAGGCACTGTGCTAAGGGTTAGGGTATTAAACAGAATCTCTTATCCTGAAGATTTTATTCATTTCTGTAAAATAGTTTAATTTCATTTGTTTTTTATGCAAAGAGAAAGAAGTGTTTTTTAGAGATAAGACGGGACACATTGTTATTTCCCCACTTCCCACCAGCCCTTCACATCTGTGGAACTTGCAAGTCATCCTTGCTGTGCATGCAGAGGAAAAGTAGGTTCAAGGAACCAAAACAAGATGATGATGCCCAGGGACATGCACCAGTGGGGAGGACTAAATATGCAAATGGAGAGAGCAGCATTTCCAGAGCCCAGCAAGAGCTGGAGCCCTGGCAGCAGCTGTAGAATGCGAAGTCCAGAGAAGGGAATGGTGAGAGTGGTGAAATGTCAGGTAGAAGTCAAACAAGGGGCGAGTCTCCGGAAAGACCCTCAGTCCCCAAAGGCCACTTTCCATAGTTAGACATAATCTGGGAGCCCTTGTCTTCTGGGTTCTTTTGGGTTTAGCCCAAGGAAGGCATTGATGGAAAGTTGAGGGATTGCCCCCACCACCCCCTACTTTCTAGTCTAGGTGGCTGCATTCTCCTCTGGTAAACCTCCTGCTGAGGTCTGCCAAAGCTTCCGCTCTCACTGGGAGCTGGGGCTTCCGTTTCCTCTGTTATTGAACTCGGGTTCAGCTGCTTGCCATTCAAAAGCCAATAATTCAAGAGGCAAGTGTCAATAGACAGTAAAGATTCCTTAACCAGAAAAGTTGGCAATCTGGGGAGAAGTTGGACATATGTCCCAAGACCAACTCCTAAGATTCTGCTCAGCAGTTTTTAAAGGGAAAAAAGGGAGAAGAATCTCAGTGAACCGTTAAATGGGCAAACAGGAAAAGGGCAAAAGAGCTGCTTTCACCTCCTTGCCTGTTAACACCCAGGGGTGTCTGGCTCTCTCCACTGCCGGTTCCTGCGTGCTTCATCAACCATCTGAACCTGCTTAGCATTTTTTCCCATCAAATTGTATTCATTCAGCCCCTTTTGAGTGTAGACTCTATTTTCTGCCAAGATCCTGACTAAATCAAAGGTGCAATTTTAAAGCAATAGATGTTTCATGGAAGTGCTCTGTTGTGACACCCTGGAGAGGAGAATCTGGGCAGATGAAATTATAGATAAAGGTGCTGCTGTCTTGTGGGGCAGCAGCTACCACGTGAAGTAGGGCAAATGGTTTTCTGAGTTTTATCATTGCTGAAGTCATGGAAAGATCCACACTCTGTATTTGCTGAGCTGCAGCAAAACTAAGGGGAGCAGAAAGGTAAATGTAAATGGTCACATCCCATATATGTTCATTAAAAAGGTGCAGACCCAGAAGGAGCCCTTTCCTGCTTATTCAGCTTGTTCTTCCCTGCAGAGAGGAGGAATACAGGTTACTGTGAGGTAATGATAACAACCAGAATATGACTTTCAAAGAGACTGAATGGAACATAGAAACAAGTGTGTCAGTCTTTGAGCTTCCTTATGTATCAATTGCCATGGAAAACATTGAGACAAAGGGATTCTGTCATTTTAGCATCCCATAATGAGTAGATGAATCCGGTTGTCTTTAGTCCAACTGTAGACAGCCAGGTATAGGAGTCTGCACATAGGCATGGGAGTACAGCTCCCCAGCACCTCTCTCCCACACCTGAGACCCGAAGGATCCCACGTGTCCGGTGCTGTGCTATCTGATATGAATAGGGACCATCCCAAGAGTAGTAACTCAGTTCATGGGCCACAAAATTTCCAGGCCTTCTAGGAGGACTAGGCTAAATGTAATTACCATCTGGCCTTTCATGTGCCTTCTCCCCCAGTCACTTGCCAATCTATTCTAAAGAGTGTGAAGCCCTGAAGTGGGCCCTGAAGAACCTCTGTCCATTATGTGGCCTAAGGTGGAATTCTTGCATTTCCCAAGGGAAGAGAGGAGGAGAGATGTAATCGTATGTGATTTGTGTGCATTTGTGAATGGATTTCTAAAGATCAGAACTGCTTAGGACTGTGTGAAAGGTGTAAATTTCCCAGAGAAACAGGGCAGCACCTAATCCTAATGACACGCGTACATTATGAATAGCTTTGCTATGCTCTTTGGTAAAGTCAGTGGCTTTCCGCCTTTGAACATGAAAGGAAAAAGATGTTAGTAAGAATCCTTTAGGGGAACAGGAACTACATGTTTGCTTATGCTAAGTTTTGGCAAAGTTCAGTTTTATTCTGTAAATAAAGAGTTGTCTTCATAAATATCAGCTATTTCCTTTAGTTTAAATAAAGTCCTCTTTATAAAAAAATCTAATTAAACCTCTTCAATAAATAAAGTGATGTGGTTGATTTAAAGATATATTAAAATGGCAAACATGTTTTGGTTCCAATAAGTAATCAGGCATATTTTTCTTAACACTAGCTTTAACTGACTCATCTTTACAAAGGGGGAAATTGCTGTATGAAATAGATCAGGCGAAAACCAAGCATAATGTTTAATTGACTTAAGAGGGTGGAAAGAGACAGAAGAGAACCCAGCACAGTAACTTAATTTTTTATAACTGTTCATGCATTTTCTTAATTTACACTGATATTTCTTTCCTCTCTTTAATCTCCTGTGGCAGTAGATCTGGACATAATGCTTTAAATATTGTGATCTTTGATCTTATTTCAAGAGTCAAAGCTTTATGAAGCCTTTATATATTTAGAGAAAGAGGCATAAAGCTTAGGCATGTGAAACATTAAATTTTGTTTTCATATATGAAAGATAACTGCCATATATATGGTTTATCAGCCTAAAGAAACAGACAATCTATTTTTAGATTACATTTTGGCTTTTCAAAGAAATTCTACAGCTTCAAGACCATTTGCTTCTTGGATATTTCCTGGCACTCTTTTTGGGTCTGCATTTCTGAAAGCTGTCAATGTTACACTCTGAGTACCTGATACTCACGCCCTTGAACTTGAACATCTTGTGGTTAATATTTAAGATCAGTATGTGGAGCTAGACTGAAGGACGGTCACTTTCTTTATCCTTTGCTTAAACCAATGTTGGTTAGTCTGTCACCTTCTTAAACAGTAACTGCAATCATACACTTCATCACATCCATCTGTCAAAACATGAGTGAAAATCAATTGTGGTGTATCTGGAAATACTCCACTCACTTCCATTTTGCTTCTTATATGCTGATACACCTACTCAATTTTAATTTCCTTCATAGTTAGACTGTGGAAAACAATTGAATGGACTCTTGTGGGATAAAACTAGCTAGGTGACCTTGGTCAAGTCACATCACTTCTCTTGACATCATTCCTCATACCTAAAGTAAAATCCCTTGTCTGAGTAATCTCTAAGAACTTGCCAGCTCCACACTTCCTCAAAAATTATCATCTCTGTAGAGAAGTGGTGAAGATAATATTTATGTCAGTTGACATTCTGTTTTATGAGGTTTGAAAACGTTATTTTGTCCTACCTGTAAATTATAGTGGCGTTTCATTCTGGAATTTTGATTCATCAGTAGTCAGCAGATACCATCAGTTCATCTTCAGAAAATACCTTCATTCAACCACAGTCACTGGAATATGTTTAGGAAATAAAATAATAAAACAGTTCCTGCTCTCAAAGAGATTATGGGGTAGGGTCAGACAAAGAGGACGTGCACAGATAAAAGAGGGAGGAGTTGTGGGCAGAGAAGAGGAGGTCTCCAAGCAGAGGAAAGGAAGGAAGCAAAGTATTGAAGACATGATGGCTCCTGGCTTATTTAGGGAAAGGCAAAGAGTTTGTTGTTATGAAAAATGACATTGAGGTTATCCTCAGTAAATATTGATAGCATACTCTTACACTTTAGCTGGAAAAAAAGACCAAAAATAAACCAGGCCCCCGAATAATAAAAGATTGTAAATTGACATTTACATGGAACACTAGAGTGCTTTTTTTCATTGGGATGTAACTGACATATAACATTGTATTCGTTTTAGGTATACAACATAATGGTTTGATATACGTATATAATGTAAAATGAGGGAGTTATTTTAAGAGTGTTGCTTGGATGGTTGTATAACAGAGGAAGAATAATGTTATATGAAATGATAAAAAGTAGTTTTGTAATTTAATACCCATCTTGAAACAATATCACAATGCTGATCTCATCAGATGCTTTATATTTATATATTTAATTTCCCTTTGAGAAATCAGGTTTGTTCATTATTATGTCTTGTCCGTAAAACCTGTTTATTTGGTGTGGGAATACCATTATTTCCTTCTCCACCACCAATGGCTACCTACGTAGCTGAAAGGAAATTGCAGTGAACCTTCAAACAAGAAGTAACTGCCACCCTGGGAATAATCCTCTGTGGATTTATGATTAAATTCTGGCTTTCATTGCTTTGGATGGAATAGCAGGGAAGGAGTGGAGAATCTGGTGATCTGGGAGAATCTGATGATCTCCATCATAATCCCCTCCCTCACTTTCTCACTTTAAAATACAGCATTGTGGTGAGGTAAGAAAAACCCTTACTGTTCATTTTCCTCCACTACCAGAGGGAGAGTTGGGAGTAATTTTAACAATTTTTTAGAAACTTTTAATAAAATTTCGTGTGCCCACAAACACATCGATTCTATAGACATTTGAGAAACATCTTAGAATAAAATTGGCAATAAAAACAATTCCAATTATATAAGGTCAATATATTGTAGGTGATTTAAAAAAATGACAATCTATGAGTGGGAAATCACAAGCCCATACAGCTTTGATTCAGTAAGTTCAAATGGGGGGCCCTCAAATATTTTGGTATCATGTTTGAAAAAATAGTTGATTTTCTTTCCTAGTGGGACATATGGACTTTACTAGTGTTAAATGTTTACCTTCTAGTACCTACAAAATGTTCTGAAACCGAAGGCCAATTTTCTGTTGTTAAGAAATTGTAACTTTAAACTTGCTGAAAAACTCATTGGCTCTAGTCCTCCTAAAAGAGTGTTCTTAATTAAAGTTTATTTATTTATCTAATAGTCAGTAAATTCCACATTTATTTCTGGCTCGTTTTCAAAAGGATAAATTAACCTGAAAAGTTAGATAAGAGTTCATATTTTCTGCTAGGAAGTGATTTCTATTTCTAAAATAGTGGCTGCTAAAGGCACTGTGTTAGTGAATGCTTGGGAGAGAGCAAGGAATTGGTAGTAAATCTTTGCAGAATGCTGTATGTTCAAAAAAAGGACTGGGAAACTCATACCTATAAAAGCAAAGCCCTGGAGTGGAAAATGATGTTTACCATGGTATCACATTAGTACTGTGCTTTAGCTGAGTTCCATTTTTCAGTCACAGGGGGCAAAGCCAGGGTTTGAAGCCAGGTAATAACACAGTGGTCCTGTGGATTTAGAATCATAAAGTCTGGGTTCATATTCTGACTCTGATATTTTCTGTCCATGTTCGAATCATTAAGTCACTCCATCAGAAGGCCTGTCACCACCCACAGCCCGTGTGGCAACACCACTATATCTAAGGAATACCATCCCAAGGTCAGACCACTGTCCAGACACCAGCATCCTGATCCCTTTCCTTCAAGAAGGAAACCAGCTCAGTGAGCCTAGATTCCCAAACAAATTACAGGAGAATCTAGAAACACTTTCTGCCTTAAAACTCTAATGTCATTTATAACTCTGAACAAGGGAATCCAAAATTCAAAACATAATGATTTGACCATAACTTAGGGAAATTTTTGGCCAAAGATCAAGGATGATCCCCTTCTTCCCGCCAGGCCTCAAGTTAATTTAAGAGTTAATTAACACTTTTTGTAAGGCAGCTAAGTAAAATGTTCAGAACTCCAAGAGCTGGACATCAGGCAGCATGTTTTAATAACAAATTCCCTTTATTTTCTACATAAGAAAATATTAAATAATATTCAATAAATATTAGTAATAATTGCACTGATTCTTCAGCCTTCTGATGTTGAGCTCTGTCCTTGAACTCTTTCAGAGTTCTCACTGCAGCAGGAGATTCTCCATGCTGTCTCAGTACTAACAGGCAAAAAGACATGGCATGGCTTTTTCCACCTGAGTGACTTCTCTTCCTCTTTAACACCTAAGATTTATTGACAGTGATGATGTCCCTTTACAATATTCCTTTTCTGTATTGGGCTCTGAGCAGCGAATTGCTGCCCCTAGCCCTCATGAAAGCTGTGCCAAAGGAACAATCCAGTCCTCATGGCAGAGAGGATGCTTCAAAGACTAAAGGGCATCTTATGCTTTCATTCTCTTTGCCTTGTTAGGAATTCTCTCATAGGAAAGGCACAGCCCAAGCCTCTTAGCCAGTTTAGTAAGTCCATGTATTCACAGGTTTAAGAAGTATTGTCACATAGGAAAGGGCCAGTACTTTCTTTCCACCTTCTAAGGTGAAATTACAGAGGATCTCCTAGAATGGCTAACATTCAGGGTGGGAAGAAAAGGGGGGGAAATTACCTGCTCATTCTTTGAAACTGGAAACGTAATAGTGGGAAAGAGAAAATTATATCTAAGTAAATTAACTTCCACTCAAAGGTAAATAAAATACAGGACTGGTTCCACAGGGAGTTTAGAGTCTGGGAGGCAAATACGTACATAAAACTCTCCCACGAAGCCAAAAGGGACAAGAGCAGTAGTGTTATAAGGGAACACAGATAAAGACTCATTTTAATTCATCTTTTGCCAACTTTTAGGAATATGTGAGTTTAAGTGTATACTATACTAACTTAATAAAAATCTCATACTTTGCCTTTATGCCAGGCCTAATATAAGGAATATTTAAAGTTACCATTGTTTTTAAATTGGCTCAGCTCTGATGAATGAAATGTCTTGTGTACAGAATGACAGGCTACTCGTTAAATATACTCATTGTACAATGCGTGTGATGCCAGCCTTTTTTTCCCCCAGAGTTTGTCAAAATAGGCATTTATTCTCTTACTCCCAATGCTTTCGACTTAACAAATAACCACATTCTGCAAAATAAAACACGAAGTTGTTCTGTAATTAACAAGAGAAAAGAGATTCTACCTACTGAGAAAACAAGAAAGACATTAGAGAAAAAAGAATATGTGACCTAAAACATTGGTAGAATTTTCCATGAACAGATGGAAGGAAGCTCTGTCAAGTGAAGATTATGAACAAAGATACAGAGGTGGAAGGGTGATGCGTGCACTGAAAACAGCATGGCTTTCCATTTATCTGATGTGTCAGAGTAAAGAAACTCAACTAGTAGAGGAATTTGATCTGCTTTGTTCACTGATGTAACTTCTGTATCTGGAAATGTGCCTGGCTTCTAGCCGGTGCTTGAAGAAGTGAATAGGTGAGGTGTCAGATGCCCAAACTATGAGCAGTATTTGAGAGCTCTCAAGGGCTAGGGCATTTGGATTCCTGCAGTCTGAGTGAACTGACTAGGATTCCCTAGGGGAACAGAAACCAAGCTCAGCTAAGCAGCAATGGAGTTTATTTGTGACTATCATGACACCCCAAATCAGGAAAGTATCTTGATTTGGGGAAAGACTAGAGCCAGAAACAGGAAGTCATCAGGAGTTTGCTGGCTCTTTTTAAAAAATTATTTATTTATTAAAAAAAAAAATTTATACAATTTTTAAAGGTTACTTTCCATTTACAGTTATTGGCTATAGTCCCCATGTTTTACAGTAGTACATCCTTGAGTCTATCTTACAACCAACAGTTTGTACCTCCCACTCCCCCTCTCCCCACCAGTAACCACTATTTTGTTTTCCATATCTGTGGGTCTGCTTCTTTTTATGTTATATTCACTAGTTTGTTGTATTTTTTAGATTCCACGTAGAAGCAATATCATACAGTATTTATCTTTCTCTGTCTGAGTTATTTCACTTAGCATAATGCCCTCCAAGTCCATCCATGTTGCTGCAAATGGCAAAATTTCATTCTTTTTTATGGCTGAGTATACATATATCTCTCACCTTTATCCATCCGTTGATGGGCACGTAGGTTGCTTCCGTGTCTTGGTGATTGTAAATAATGCTGCTATGAACATTGGTGTGCGTGTATCTTTTCAGATTAGTGTTTTTGTCTTTTTCGGATATGTACCCAGGAGTGGTATTGTTGGATCATACAGTAGTTCTAGTTTTGTTTTTTTTGAGAAACCTCCATACTGTTGTCCACAGTGCCTGCACCAATTTACATTCCCACCAACAGAGTACAAGCGTTCCCTTTTCTCCACACCCTCATCAACATTTGTTATTTGTAGACTTTCTGATGATTCTGGCTCTGTCTTTTGTCACTATTTCCTCTTCCACACCTGCATGATTCCCTTGTCTCAGCGCCCTGGCCCGCTTGGCCCTGAATCTGCATTGGGAGGGCGAAGTGGCGCCCACAGCTGCCAGAATCACATGTCGCACCCTTCCCTGTCCTGGTCCTCTGTAGCCAGGAGCCCAGGTTCACCTCTGGGGATCAGGGAGGGAGAGCTGTTGGGAGGATGACTGTTATGAGCAGATACTCAAAAAATTGACCTCTGCAATAAGCAATTAGAAGGCATGAAAGCATGTGGTCAGGGGTGTTCTTATTTTCTCTAAACTATAAGGACCATTCATATGTAACATGTTAGTCTAAAATTTAAAAAAGTACTGCCTGTTAGTTCACATATTTCCCACTTCCTCTTCATCTCTAACATCCTGGTAATTATTTACCAAACATTGGTCCATTGGTCACTGGTCTCTCCAGCTCCTTTCGACATTGCCCAGACTCTACCAGAGACTGAAGAACACTATTTACCTGCACCTCACGACTTGCGGGAGCTTAGATCCCCCACCAGGGATTGACCCCGGGCCCCAGCAGTGAAAACACTGAGTCCTAACCACTGGACCACCAGGAGATTCCCTGAATAGCTTTAAGTGTTCATGCTACCTTAGGTAGCTTTTGTGGAAGTATAGGATTTTTGAGCTGGCACAGGAAATGATCTTACTTAATTTTTTTCTTTTATAGATAAGGAGATGGGCCCATGAGTAATTTATAAATAAGGATTAGTAGATATTTTTCGAACAGAGACATGCAAATTACATTCCTGTGATTCTAGAACAGGGAAAGAAAGGAGGCCTTTTGAGTATGTTGTAAAGAACAAATGGACCAAGAGCCTTAGTTTTATTGCTTTGCAAGCTAGGTGTGGCCTTGAATAAATCTCAATAAGGCTCTGAAAACCCTCAGTATTCCCAACTGTATAATGGGAATAATTATAATAATATTAATAGTATCTATCACACTGTCCTATAGTAAGGAATAGAACGATTAAATATTGAAGGTGATGTCATTTAATAAATAGTAAAGCACAGGCAAAATAGTTATCAACAATAAGTGGGTTAGATGGAAGACAACCAGGATGAAATATTTATTGCAAATTATGCCACATGATTAATCTACACATAGTTAATTGTGAGCATATGCAGGACCAAATGCTAAAGACTGCTTCAGTTTTAAAGTACAGTTTGTAACACAGAAAGCTGCACTCTCATCTCCTGGAGTTATAAATAGTTTAGCATGAATTCTCCACTGTTTTAGGAAAACCTGATACACATGGCTTTCATAATTCTATCAATAGGTAATACTTAATTTGAGTCAGAATAGATATTTGCTTACTAAAACATGTTATTATAACTAAGCTGTAGGTCGTGTCCACAAAATGGGGAAATATATTGCAGTAAAAGATAATAGAACCATAGACAGAGTGGGAGTATAATCTTGTTAACCTCTAATCACAGATGAAGGTGGGGAAACGTAAGTTCTCACAGAAGAGTTCAGGGACTTGCTCAAAGGCACATGCTCGTGAGTGCTGAAGTAAAGCTCACATCCTCTCACTCTGGGCTCTTCACTATAACAAACAACCTGCTATTAAAAAACAATATTAAAAATGAGAAATATTCCAAGTAGATCCCCAATGGAAAGCCATTGATCTGTCATAAAGGGCCTCCCAATTTTCTTCTGGTGGAATAAAAAAGACAAAGTTTTATTCACAAGTTCTAAAATTTGTAAAGATAATAATGATTCAGAGTAGGAATAAAGTAATACTTTTTAACAAAAATTCAAAAACAACACTCAAGTTATTTTCTACACTTGAAAATAGCTATATTTAGTTTTAAACGTTTTCATCTTTCAGTCATTAGGTATTTGATATGATAGAGCAATTAGGAATGAAGGGGAAACAGAGGAAGCAATAGTGAGAGAGTCAAAAGGAAGAGGGAAATGATGAGGGTGAGAGAGAAAAGAGGTTGAGAAATAACACAGAAATCCGGCTGGTGAGAAAATATTTAATGTTTGGCCACTAGATGGCGATGTAATGTAAGGTGCTACCTCGACCTTTTTTTTAAAAAAAAAAAAAAAAAAACACAAGCTATTTGCTGATTTGTATTAGGTACCATAGAGTGAGGCGAGGATGAAGCCGAGAGGATACTGCAGAGGTCTCTGGTGCATGTGTGTATGTGTGCGTGTGTGTGTTTGTGTATGTGTGTCCTGCCCCAGTGAGACTGCAGCCCTTGTAAATACTTGGTCACCTTTTGCAAGAAGGATCTGAATTGCAACTGAAGGCACGTTGTTATCATCTGGTCTTTGGGAGATGCTCTTCCTCACTGAAGATGGGTAATTTTCCTTTTTATCAGGTAAGCTGTCTGGTTGTTTCGTCGCGATCTTAGGCACGTTCGTTCCGGTTATTTTGGGAAAAAAAGAGCCCGTGGAAATACAGTTTGGGCAGAGCAGGAAGTCCATTTTTGCATGTGAATTCGGACCAGCGGGTCCCCCTCCTCCCTCTGTTCTCCTCCCCTTCCCCTCCCCCCTCCTGTCTCCACCTTCCACGAACTGAAATCAGGTTTGTTTTGCAGTTCAGCATTTTGATACGAGATGGGATTCTTTGGCCTGAAATAGCTTGGCACCTGGCCAGTTCTTGCCTTTGCTTGCCTGCATCCTATTCAAGGTCTCCTTTTGACGCCCCCTCCTCCTTCACTGGTGCTTTAGAACTGGACTAGCCGAGCTGTGAATAGAGGTCGTAGTATTCCTAAGGATGGAGCAAAAATTAGATCTCAGTGTTAACCCCACAGGAAGAAGGAAGGCAGCGGGACAGCTGCTGGGGTCGGAGCACTGCAGGGCTTTGAGGCTCCTACGGCAAAGGCTGGGCTTTTGAGAAGGAAAGCCTCATGCCTTGGATCAGAAGGGGACAATGATTTAATCTCTGTAACTCCGATTGAGCAGACTAACAAAGGAGCTGGAGGGTAGTGGGAAAGAATCCGTTGTTCCTGGAATGCCAAATGGGAAAGGTTGAGTTACTGTTAATTGCACAGAGGTCACTGTCCACGGTGATGCTGCAGATGCTGTTCAGTTCCCAGTGTGAACCGTCTTGCTTTTCCAAACAGCACAAAAAAAAATGTCTCTGGGTGGACGTGAGGCTTTTTCAGAGGTCTTTGTTACCATGGATCCCCTCTCTCCTACCTGTTTGAGGTATTTGTTTAAAGGCACTCCCCATTCCCCCGCCGCCTTTACTTCCCTCATTTCTTTTTGTTCCCTTCAGTGACTTCATGACAATTGTCACTCCTCTTTAGCAAATCAGTCCAAAAAGAGTTGTGTTAGGTGCGTTTTCACATGTCCCATGAAATGATTAAAGCCAAAGTAGGGTAACATTCTCTCCATATGTGCATGTGACTAAATATTTCTGAGGTGCAGTAGCAAACTTGCGAATTGCCGAATGCTGTTGCTATCACACCTATAAAATGTGGCCCCTTTTTTCTATGGATTTCCAGGTTCACGTGGTATTTCTGATGTGCTAGTGTAGTAACGGAACATATTTCTCCATTAAGCACTTTCAATCATCCCAAGAGGCTGATGCCAAACAGAAATAGGAAAATTCCATGCTGAGGTTGGTGATCCCTGCTCTCATTTCTCCAGTCCAGTTGGCAGGTCGCTTACCTTTCCTATTTGCTGCAATACCTGGCACGCCAGGGTGATGCATCTTGGAGCTCCTGCACGTTCACCAGTGTCTGACACTTTTCTTTCCCCTCATTTGTGCATTTGGGAAGCTGAACAACTCCGGTGAAAAACTTTTAAGCCTCTCCTTTGCGGCTGCTGCTTTTGTAATTGCTGTCAAGCCACCGCATCCCTCTTGAGCAGTGTTGTAATTTAGGCCTTCCTCCACAAAGCTCCTTGAAGAGATTTTGAGATGGTGTCTATTTTAGGAACATAATGTGTAGACAGGAATGGATGGCCACTGAGATTTACAGGAAAACAATTTCGTGGAGAGGGTGAGGTAACGTTAAAAACCACCAGCACAGAGCACCAGTGGCTGGTTATATCACATGAACTGAGCAAGGGAATTAGTTTCCAAGAAACTCACTGTAGCTCATTTGTATGGCTTTTTTTTCTTTCTTCCCTCTTCACATTGCTGGTCTGTTTTTTCAAATATCTCTCTAGGCGGCCAGTATGTCCGGAATGGTCATACTGGTAAAAATAATATGCTGGATTTTGCTGCCAATACTAATAGTCTCCGTTTACATGGCCCCCTCCTGCTGGGAAATTTGGTATCTGGAGACTCATTTATTAGGGCAGTTTCCCTTTAAGTCATGGTTGAGAGGTTTTCTCCATGTATGGGAGGGGAGGGGAAGGCACAATTGGAGGCCTAATTAATTATACAGTATCCAGGAAGGCACTGGGGATCTCAGCCAGGATTCGGCTTTACCAACCAGTGATACCAGGGGCAAAGGGACAGACCAGAGACCCAGAAGTAAACGATTGCCACCAACACAGGGAATGAAAACTCTGGAATCTCACAAGAGGAGTCCAGTAAGAAACATTCTTGTTCCTTGTGTAGAGGGCACTGATTCAGAGAGGAAAAACAGAAGAGCATCTTCTCTGGTTGTTGCAGACAAGGAAGGGAAAAATTGGGGATTCTTTTGGAGTTACCTCTAGGATGTTACAGGCAAAGCACTCCTCACGGGTTTATATTTGTATGAGCTCACACAGGGACGCATCCCTGCAAATTTTAGCCTGGGGTCCCATACAAGGTATTATTTTCCTCCTGGGTAGTTGGAGAGGCCTAACCCATCATTCCCTCCCTGTAAATACCAAGGGCATAGGCCCGATCTCCCAGCGACCTGTGAAGTGGAGGTAGGGGGGTGCAGGAAGAGATTATAGGGAGGGTGGAGACAGAGTGACAATCCCAGCTATTTGGGGCTGGGATCTGTGAAGTAATCACTTCCCTTTGAAATTCTGATTAGTCAATTAAGCATGTTTCACGGATCAATTTAGATGATACTGCTCTAGGGTAGGGTAGGGGAAGAGATTGATTCTCAGAGCAACTATGGTCAGAAAAACAATGTTCAAGAGGTGCAGAAAGTAATTTTTATCTGAATGAGGTGAGAGAAGAGCATTCTGGGAAGAGGGAAGGGAGAAGACACAAGTCCCAAAGGGCACAGTGTCTGACAGGTATAAGGAATGGCACCTGCCTCATGAGTGATCACGAGAGCAGAAGAAATGGAAGGAAATGGGGCCAGATCTGTGGAGTCTCAGTGAGTGTGCTTAGGGCTCTAATTGTCCCTGGCGTTTATAAAAAACATATCCAGGAGCAATGTCAAGTCAATTTAAGTCCCATATTTAATGATAAGTTACTAGGTTAAAAAAAAAAAACTAAGCCAAGTCATTTTCACACATACACAAAGTTTTAACCATTTGTAAAGTTCTGTGAAAAATGCCATAGTTCCTGGTATGCAGTGAAAGTGGCTTAAAAGTAGTTAAAAGACACTCTTTGGTGGAAAAAATAAAAAACCTGTTTGAATGAGATCATTGGTTAGATTGCTGTAAACTATCAGTTAAAATAAAAAGCAGCCCCTGTCACCCAGTCAGTCTTGCTTGCACTTGAGGACTTTCCCCCTGAAATGACCAAACTGAGGAGGTGTGGGCTGGGAGTGGACATTAAGGATGGAAGCCAGTCTGTACCTCCCCTAGAGGGGTCACGACACAGTAGGTGTTGAGAGGGTTTGAACAAATCATTTTTTTGCAAATGAATTCATATTAATGGGATTTAAAAACAATACGGTAAAACACAAGCATCAGCTCTCGTGTTTATCTGTATTAAACCTTTCATTGTTATATTTCTGTTTCAAAATTCACATTCTAATGGTTTATCTTTTTATTGCCTGACTATTTGCTCCCACTCTCTCAGTCACCTGCTAACACTCCTTTCTAGCAAATGTGAGTTTCTCTTCTAACTTAGAATAAACCTTGCTTCTTAGTTTATCCCTGTAAATGGTGAAAAGTCCTTGCCTCTCTTATGGCCTCTTCCTCCTTTGATGCTCCACCTACAACCTCGGCTTTAATTTTGATGAAGTGTCTATAATCTTTGGCTTTAATTTTTTTCTTCTGTCACTTGTGTTTTTGATGTCATATATAAGAAACCATTGCCTAATTGAACGTCATGAAAATTTACTTCTCTTTCTTCTCTATGAGTTTTACAGTTTTATCTCTTACATTTAGGGCTGTGATCTATTTCAAGCCAGATTTCATATGTAATATGAGGTAGGGGTCCAACTTCATTCTTTTGCACGTTGACATCCAATTGTCCCAGCACCATTTGTTGAAAAGACTATTCTTTCCCCATTGAATTGTCTTGTTTATCTTGTTGGCCATGCCATATTTAAGTGCGTCTGTGTTTTTAGCATGTTACTATTAGCAATAATTTCATGTGCTGGGTACTAGGGGTGACTTTTTTCTTTAAAAATGAGCAGTAAGATTCTCCCTTCTGGAGAATCCATATAACTTTAAAGTATGAAAAAATTGTCCCATATGCCTTTAACTGTTAAATGCTTTTTGACCTAACTTCATGTCAAATTTTTTTATTATAATTGAAAGCATACTCATTAATGACTACTGGAAATTTAAGGAGATGGTATAGAGTTCAGTAATGAGCTAACATTTTGGGAGAAAGATTACTTACTAATTATTTTAAAGAAAATCTCTACTGTATTGCACGTGCTCTCCCAAACTTATACAAACGTTATCTGTATAATATATGTAGCTAGTCTGCTCTTGCTTTCTAAGCACCGTTGAGGGGAAAACATTGAACTTGAGGTGGAGGTGTGCCTTTCAAATAGGGTTACTTGTTGTATGAGTTTGTCGAGGCTTCCATAATGAAGTACCACAGACCTGATACCTTAAACAACAGAAATTTATTTCTCACAGTTCTGGAGGTTAGAAGTTCAAGATAAGTTGTCTGCAGGCTTTTTTTTTTTTTTTTCTGAAGTCTTTCTCCTTGACTTGCGGATGGCAGCCTTCTCGCTGGGTCCTCATATTGTTTTGTGTGTGTGTGCGCATGTGTGTACGGGCATTCCTAGTGTCTCTTTTTGTGTCCAGATTTCTTCTTATCAGGGCACCAGTAAGATTGTAATAGAGGCCATCCTAATACATTTTAATTTAATTCCCTCTTTAAAGGCCCTATCTCCCAGTACAGTCACATTCTGAGGTTCTAGGGTTAGGGCTTCAACACATGAATTTTGAAGGGGTCACAGTGCAGCCAATAGCAGTCGTCTTTGGCTATACTTATGACTGCTAAAATAATGAGCAAAGATGATTGAAACTGATAAGTCATTTTTTATTGTCAATGAAATGGTTGTTGTTGTTAATGGTAGTCTTTCATTATTCATGCCTTCTTCCCACTGGATAATATGGAGTTGTCTGTGTGTTTGTTAATAGTCAAATAAAGGCAATTAATGAGGTTTGCATTTAACGAGACAAGATGAATAATAAAGTCCACAGAAGCAAAATGGCAGTGACATTGATTCCACTTGTATGCCTACAATGTCATGTTCATTTTCACAATCTATGATAAGTTTACTAAGCTAAGGGTCTTATTTGTTTCAATGAGAAAAGTGACAAAAAGTGATATAAAATATTAGGTATTCAGGAGAAACATAAATAAAATAATTAATTTCAAAGTGTTTCAAGTAACCTCAGTTTCATTTGGGACACACCTAAGACTCTGAGACTGAGGTTAATTTAAGTATATGAGTAATGTCTTGTAAAGTTATTACAGCTCACATACTCGAGGGATAGCTAAAATCTAGACACTGGAAATGACAGGAGTAAGGAAAACTATGACAGTCAGGTAGCCCAGATTTTTGACTTTTTGGTGGTTTCTGCAACAAGCTGTTATCTTCTGGAATGAATCAGTTCAACTGTTTTCAGTTTTGTTTTTTTTTTTAAACATTCAGATTTAAGATTAAAATTCCAGGAAGTGACCATCTGATTGGTCACAGTTAGTTGTGACTCTGTCCCTTTAGTTAAGGGTGAACTGGGTCCCTTGACTGACAGTCCCACCAAACTATTCCCTATTTGGAAAGAGTGATTCCACCAAACAAAACTGAAAACAATCTACATACACAATGTTACAAGAAAGGTTAAATAAATCATCGTCCATGCAAATAATGAGATCTTATAGAGCTTCCATATTTCAAGGAGTGTTTACTTCCATGCAAAATTATTCAGGATATAATGGTACATTAAAAAGTACCATAAAAACATAGATATCTAGTATTTCAATGGAATTTCTAGATTTCAGTGGAAAACAAAAAAAGTATATTTTGCCTAGAAAAAAAAAACCTGGAAATAATGTGATAGTTATCTCCAGTTTATGGGATTGCAATTTCAATGTTCTTTTGTAAAAATTTTCTTTTAAAAAAATAAAATATTACATCTTATTTTTCTAATAACAAATTAATACATGCTAATTACATAAAGCAAAAAAGAAAGTATTAAAGAATAAATGATAAAATGACCCCTACAATGAAAAATTATCAGTGGTAATAATTTATTTTACATAACAAAGTATTTTTTGTACAAATTCTCTAAAATAAGCATGTATTGCTTTCAAAATCAGCATAAAAGTTAGCATACATTATTTTTCAAATGGAAATGGGTTAGTCTGTTTTGTACAAAGATGTTTATTGTATCTCTAATCAAAATAGTAAACTCAAAGTTATTTAGGGAACAGTTGAGTATTTGAATATTTCATCAGCCCAAAACTCCTCTATATACTATGTATAATATAGTATTTTTGAAAAATTTATAACAAATAGATTACCTTTGGGAAAGGATCTAACATAAAGTTAGTTTTGAAGTGTCAAAAGGGTATTGTCCAGAAAATTGTGTAATTTGGTAATATAACTTCTCCCTTCAGAATTCAGCAAAATTTGGAGAAAGTCATCTTATATTCTTGGAGCATCTACTATTTTCAATGGATTGTTTTAGTAAGAACTGACCTCAGATTGAGAACTAAGAACAAACAAACAAAAATCCCTGTAAATACTGACAAGTATGTACATAAATTTTTACCTATTTAGAATAAAGCTTCTCAAACTGGGAAAATCAAGTTATAAGGTTATCATCATTACCAAATAGAATGATGACAAGAGTAAATTAACAGTTTACACTATTGAGCCAGAGGTGGCAGGTTGGAGCAGTGAAGGTAATTATTAGTATTTGTTACATTTGGAGATGTGAAGTTATTTGTGTTGAAGGTGTAGTGGGAGGGATCTGTGTGAAGAGGAAGAGATGGTTAATGACAAGCCTTAGGTGACAATATCAGATTATTTTTTTTAACATCTTTATTGGAGGATAATTGCTTTACATTGTTATGTTAGTTGCTGCTGTATAACAAAGTGAATCAGCTATACATATACATATATCCCCATATCCCCTCCCTCTTTTTTTTTTTTTTTTTACATCTTTATTGGAGTATAATTGCTTTACAATGGTGTGTTAGTTTCTGCTTTATAACAAAGTGAATCAGTTATACATGTACATATGTTCCCATATCTCTTTCCTCGTGCATCTCCCTCCCTCCCACCCTCCCTACCCGACCCCTCTAGGTGGCCACAAAGCACCGAGCTGATCTCCCTATGCTATGCGGCTGCTTCCCACTAGCTATCTATTTTACATTTGGTAATGCATATATGTCAATGCCACTCTCTCACTTCGTCCCAGATTACCCTTCCCCCTCCCCATGTCCTTAAGTCCACTCTCTAGGTCTGCATCTTTATTCCTGTCCTGCCCCTAGGTTCTTCAGAACCACTTTTTTTTAAGGTTCCATATATATGTGTTAGCATATGGTATTTGTTTTTCTCTTTCTGACTTACTTCACTCTGTATGACAGATTCTAGGTCCATCCATCTCACTACAAAAAACTCAGTTTCATTTCTTTTTATAGTAGAGTAATATTCCATTGTATAAATGTGCCACATCTTCTTTATCCATCCATCTGTCGATGGACACTTAGGTTGCTTCTATGTCCTGGCTATTATAAATAGTGCTGCAATGAAAATTGTGATACATGACTCTTTTTGAGTTACGGTTTTCTCAGGGTATATGCCCAGTAGTGGGATTGCTGAGTCACATGGTAGTTCTATTTTTAGTTTTTTTAAGGAACCTCCATACTGTTCTCCATAGTGGCTGTATCAATTTACATTCCTACCAACAGTGTAGGAGGTTTCCCTTTTCTTCACACCCTCTCCAGCATTTATTGTTTATAGATTTTTTGATGATGGCCATTCTGACTCGTGTGAGGTGATACCTCATTGTAGTTTTGATTTGCATTTCTCTAATGATTAGTGATGTTGAGCATCCTTTCATGTGTTTATTGACAATCTGTATATCTTCTTTGGAGAAATGTCTATTTAGGTCTTCTGCCCATTTTTGGATTGGGTTGTTTGTTTTTTTGATATTAGGCTGCATGAGCTGCTTGTATATTTTGGAGATGAATCCTTTGTCAGTTGCTTCATTTGCAAATATTTTCTCCCATTCTGAGGGTTGTATTTTTGACTTATTTATGGTTTCCTTTGCTGTGCAAAAGCTTTTAAGTTTCATTAGGTCCCATTTGCTCATTTTTGTTTTTATTTCCATTTCTCTAGGAGGTGGGTCATAAAGGATCTTGCTGTGATTTATGTCATAGAGTGTTCTACCTATGTTTTCCTCTAAGAGTTTTATAGTGTCTGGCCTTACATTTAGGTATTTAATCCATTTTGAGTTTATTTTTGTGTATGGTGTTAGGAAGTGGAGTGTTTTAATTTCATTCTTTTACATGTAGCTGTCCAGTTTTCCCAGCACCACTTATTGAAGAGGCTGTCTTTTCTCCATTGTATATTCTTACCTCCTTTATCAAAGACACGGTGACCATATGTGCGTGAGTTTATCTCTGGGCTTTCTGGCCTGTTCCATTGATCTATATTAGGTGTTAGATCTTCTCTAAATGCTTGATAAAATTCGCCTGTGAAGCCATCTGTCCTGGGATTTTGTTTGTTGGAAGATTTTTAATCACAGTTTCAATTTCAGTGCTTGTAATTAGTCTGTTTATATTTTCTATTTTTTCCTGGTTCAGTCTTGGAAGGTTGTGCTTTTCTAAGAATTTGTCCATTTCTTCCAGGTTGTCCATTTTATTGGCATATAGTTGCTTGTAGTAATGTCTCATGATCCTTTGTGTTTCTGCAGTGTCAGTTGTTACTTCTCCTTCTTCATTTCTAATTCTGTTGGTTTGAGTCTTCTCCCTTTTTTTCTTGATGAGTCTGGCTAATGGTTTATCAATTATGTTTATCTTCTCAAAGAACCACCTTTTAGTTTTATCGTTTCCTTCATTTCTTTTTCATTTATTTCTGATGTGATCTTTTTGATTTCTTTCCTTCTGCTAACTTTGGGGTTTTATTGTTCTCCTTTCTCTAATTGCTTTAGGTGTAAGGTTAGGTTGTTCATTTGAGATTTTTCTTGTTTCTTGAGGTAGGATTGTACTGCTATAAACTTCCCTCTTAGAACGGCTTTTGCTGCATCGCATAGGTTTTGGGTCATCGTGTTTTCATCGTCATTTGTTTCTAGGTATTTTTTGATTTCCTCTTTGATTTCTTCAGTGATCTCTTGGTTATTTAGTAGCGTATTGTTTAGCCTCCATGTGTTTGTTTTTTTTACAGTTTTTTTCCTGTAATGGATATCTAGTCTCATAGTGTTGTGTTTGGAAAAGATGCTTGATACGATTTTAATTTTCTTAAATTTACCGAGGTTTGATTTGTGACCCAAGATATGATCTATCCTAGAGAATGTTCCATGAGCACTTGAGAAGAATGTGTATTCTATTGTTTTTGGATGGAGTGTCCTATAATATCAATTAAATCCATCTTGTTTAATGTCTCATTTAAAGCTTGTGTTTCCTTATTTATTTTCATTTTGGTTGATCTGTCCATTGGTGAAAGTGGAGTGTTGAAGTCTCCTGCTATTATTGTGTTACTGTCGACTTCCGCTTTTATGGCTGTTAGCATTTTCCTTATGTAATGAGGTGCTTCTATGTTGGGTGCATAAATATTTACAATTGTTATATCTTCTTCTTGGAATGATCCCTTGATCATTATGTAGTGTCCTTCTTTGTCTCTTCTAATAGTCTTTATTTTAAAGTCTATTTTGTCTGATATGAGAATTGCTACTCCAGCTTTCTTTTGATTTCCATTTGTATGGAATATCTTTTTCCATCCCCGGACTTTCAGTCTGTATGTGTCCCTAGGTCTGAAGTGGGTCTCTTGTAGAAAGCATATATACAGGTCTTGTTTTTATATCCATTCAGCCAGTCTATGTCTTTTGGTTGGAGGATTTAATCCATTTATATTTAAGGTAATTATCGATATGTATGTTCCTATTACCGTTTTCTTAATTGTTTTGGGTTTGTTATTGTAGGCCGTTTCCTGCCTGGAGAAGTTCCTTTAGTATTTGTTGTAAAGCTGGTTTGGTGGTGCTGAATTCTGTTAGCTTTTGCTTGTCTGTAAAGGTTTTAATTTCTCCATCGAATCTGAATGAGATCCTTGCTGGGTAGAGTAATCTTCGTTGTAGGTTTTCCCCTTTCATCGCTTTAAATATGTCCTGCCACTCCCTTCTGGCTTGCAGAGTTTCTGCTGAAAGATCAGCTGTCAACCCTATGGAGATTCCATTGTATGTTATGTGTTGCTTTTCCCTTGCTGCTTTCAATATTTTTTCTTTGTATTTAATTTTTGATAGTTTGTTTAATACGTGTCTTGGTGTGTTTCTCCTTGGATTTATCCTGTATGGGACTCTGCACTTCCTGGACTTGATTGACTATTTCCTTTCCCATATTAGGGAAGTTTTCAACTATAATCTCTTCAAATATTTTCTCAGTCCCTTTCTTTTTTCTCTTCTTCTTCTGAGACCCCTATAATTTGAATGTTGGTACATTTAATGTTGTTCCCGATGTCTGTGAGACTGTCCTCAATTCTTTTTATTCTTTCTTCTTTATTCTGCTCTGTGGTAGTTATTTCCACTATTTTATCTTCCAGGTCACTTATCCATTCTTCTGCCTCAGTTATTCTGCTATTGATTCCTTCTAGAGAATTTTTAATTTTATCTATGATGTTGTTCATCATAGTTTGTTTGCTGTTTAGTTCTTCTAGGTCTTTATTAAACGTTTCTTGTATTTTCTCCATTCTATTTCCAAGATTTTGGATCATCTTTACTATCGTTACTCCGAATTCTTTTTCAGGTAGACTGCCTATTTCGTCTTCATTTGTTTGGTCTGGTGGGTTTTTACCTTGCTCCTTCATCTGCTGCATATTTCTCTATATTCTCATTTTGCTTAACTTACTGTGTTTGGGTTTTCCTTTTTACAGGTTGCACGTTCGTAGTTCCCATTGTTTTTGGTGTCTGCCCCCAGTGGGTAAGGTTGGTTCAGTGGGTTGTGTAGGCTTCCTGGTGCAGGGGACTGTTGCCTTTGTTCTGGTGGATGAGGCTGGATCTTGTCTTTCTGGTGGGCAGGACCACATCTGGTGGTGTGTTTTAGGGTGTCTGTAAACTTATTATGATTTTAGGCAGCCTCTCTGCTAATGGGTTGGTTTGTGTTCCTGTCTTGCTCGTTGTTTGGCATGGGGTGTCCAGCACTGGAACTTTTGGTCATTGAGTGGAGCTGGGTCTTAGCATTGAGACAGAGATCTCTGGGAGAGTTCTCGCCAATTGATATTTTGTGGGACTGGGAGGTCTATGGTGGACCAGTGTCCTGAACTTGGCTTTCCCACCTCAGAGGCCCAGGCCTGAAAGCCAGCGGAACACAAAGACCCTGTCAGCCACACGGCTTTTGGGAAGTCTGAGGTCTTCTGCCAGCATTCAGTAGGTGTTCTGTAGGAGTTGTTCCACATGTAGATGTATTTTTGATGTATTTGTAGGGAGGAGGGTGATCTCCACATCTTACTCCTCTGCCATCTTGAAGGTCCTCTCTCTTCACACCTCCTGTTGCTAGTGGATCCACATTTCTTCTGGAAAGGACATAAATCTGGCAATCTCACTTCAGGCCTAGCCCATCCACCTTTTTGCCCTTTGTGCTTAGTCTGTTTCACTAGCTCATAGCTGGCCCCATGCAGAGGCCTTGCTATTGGCCCTTCAGACTAGAGTTCCTCATTAAATGGCAGAGCCAGCACCTCAGCTTGGGACTATCTAGATTATTTTAAAGCACATATTAATAATTTAAAAATTACAGACAAATATTGAATAAAAAGGAACTAGAGTTCAGTGTTTCTAAGTGTATATTCAAAGAGGAGGGAAAACTAAGAGAATTCTGTCACATGAAATATTTCAATCTAAGAAATTCAGTGGATTTGAAAATCCTGGAAAGAGTTACTTTGAGACTTGACAGATGTTCCCAGGCAGCAGTTTTGATATTACCCTGGAATGTGATATGCCATTTA
Organism: Lagenorhynchus albirostris; assembly: GCF_949774975.1. Classification (NCBI taxonomy): domain Eukaryota; kingdom Metazoa; phylum Chordata; class Mammalia; order Artiodactyla; family Delphinidae; genus Lagenorhynchus; species Lagenorhynchus albirostris. The sequence continues at coordinate 65,725,230 of NC_083100.1, forward strand.
CAAAGGCCAGATATTTTGGGCTATGTATGTCAGTGTGTTGGTACAAAACCAAAGAGGCAACAGACTGGTTTCAGGTCTAGAATACCATAATTTCTGTGCTGCCTGGCCCTTGGTGTTTCAGGGTTTGGGTGATCTGAGGAGTCTGGCAGATTGCACAGCAATATTTAAGGCATTCAGAGGATTATAGATCAAACTGTATGAATGAAGACAAGAGTGTCCTTTGAAGAAATTCCGAAAAGGAAGTTTGGACATAGTAAAAAAGTTAAATAGAAATCAGTAAGCAAAGAAAAGAAGAGGGTGATCTCCATAAAACTCTCTATAAGATGACAAAGAAGGGAATCTCAGATTTCTCTTCTCTGGAGCCCAAATTTTTCTTGCTCTCCCTTACTCTCATTTTTTTTTTCATTACTAGGCATTTTGTTTTATCCTTGGATTTTACATTTCATTTCTGACCCTCCCTCATTCAGTGGGTTATGAGAAAATATTTCCACAGTAGTGTTCTCAGTATGTTCAGAACCTTTGATGCATATAGAATGTAGTCCAAAAAATAGAAAAATTATTAACACAATTTCAGCAGTTATTTTCAAAGTATGGTCCATAGACCTCCTTGAGTTCTCTTGAAACCTTTTAGGGTGTCCCTCAGGGCAAGAGTATTTTCATAAGAAAAAACATTTTTTGCCTTTTTCACCATATTGACGTTTGCACTTAGGGTGCAAGAGCAATTAAAACTCTTAGCCTTAACACTTACCAAGACAAAGGCACCAAACTGTACTAGTAGTTGTGGTATTCTTCAGTACCATTCACCCCTAGTAAAAATAAGTAAGTAAATATATAAGTAAAATTAAAAGCCAGTTTTACTAAACATGAAGCAGGAAAAGGTATTGATTCTATTTCATCTAGATACATAAGTACACTTGTTTTAAATGTTCTGTGTGCTGAAATGGGAAGTACGCATAAAAAATAGCTTCCACGGGCTTCCCTGGTGGCGCAGTGGTTGAGAGTCCGCCTGCCGATGCAGGGAACACGGGTTCGTGCCCTGGTCCGGGAAGATCCCACATGCCGCGGAGAGGCTAGGCCCGTTAGCCATGGCCGCTGAGCCTGCGCGTCTGGAGCCTGTGGCCACAACAGTGAGAGGCCCGCGTACCGCAAAAAAAAAAAAAAGAAAAGCTTCCACAAACCAAGGTATGATGATGATTGACTCAAAAAAAAAGCACTTGTGTAATTATTTGAGTTGCAAGCTGAATTAGCCAGTTTTCTATGGAACACCATTTTTACTTGAAAAAATGACTGACAGACAAATTGTGGTTACCTAGACTTGGATATCTGGCAGATGAATTTTTGAAATTGAGTGAAGTGAGCCTGTCATTTCAAGAAAAATAACTGAGGATATTTGTTACCAAGGACAACATTTGAACATTCAAGAGAAAGATTAGAACTTTGGAAAACTTGTATCTGCCACCATAAGTTCAACAGCTTCTCAAGATTTAAAGGATTTTCTGATGTGATGAGTGGTGATATTAACAAACACTTCAAAGATCTGCATAACTCAGTCAACCAATATTTTACAAATGAGCAGTGCATAATGATACAAAATCACACATGGATAATAGATCCATTCGAAGTGCAAGATAAAGCAACAGACTTTAATGTAGCAGGGTACAAGTTCATTGATATGGTTTTGGATTCCATTTGCCTAGTTTTGGTAGACTATCAAAGAAGACTATTCACAAGACTATTATTGAATATGTATTGAAATATATATTGAATATATTCAATATATTGAACATATATTGAAAAGGCTGTTAAAATTTTTCAACTACATATCCATGTGAGGCCAGATTTTCTTCATCCAAGTGTAAATTATAACATTGAATTCAGAAGCAAATTTAAGAACCTAGACATTAAGCCAGATATTAAAGAGATTTAAAAATTTATAAAATATAGTAAAGTAATAAAAATAAAATAAATAAAAAATATTTTAAAAATCTTAGTAGATTTTTTCTTTTAGGGCTATGATTATTTTTCACCTAAAATATTATTTTAACATGCTATTGCTTTCTTATTGTTATTTATAAATTAATTAATAAATATTTTCATGAGTTCTCTATTTTAATTTCTAATATAGTAAATGTTAATAAACTTAACCCATATAAACAAAAGCTTTTGGGGGTCCTCAATAATATTAACAATATAAAGAGGTCCTGAGACCAAAAATTTATATGACAAGGACGAATTTGATAATTCATCTTATTCTGTGGTACATTTATGTCTGTTACACTGTGGACATGCCTTAGTTGAAATTATTATAATGCAGGTAACTGAGTCCCTTGAAGTTATGCTGAATAAGGAAAATATTTATCATATTATACTCGTGTGTTTGCCATTACTGTAGTATGAGCTGCACATATCAGTTTAACCCAGTAAGTTCTAGTAAAAGTAAGTAAAAAGTGTTGCAAAGCAAATCAGATATTATGAAAGATAAATGTTCCATTACTTGTTTGGGTTTTCATCATCCCTCAACTAAAACAATGTACAATTTTTCTATTGGCCTTTTTTCAAGTACCCACCTTTCCTTCTTAGAATCTGCCCTCCACACAGTCACGAGTGACCTAACAGACACATCAAATCTCCACTGTTTATAAGCGATGTCCAGGGGTAAAAGCCCAGTTTCTTCAGAATGGCTGGGTTCTGTGAGCTGTTGAGGTTTATGTCTTCCCCATGGTCTATCTACTCTACTATGAGTCCTGCAGAAATAACTGTGTTTCTGTGCATATCTGAAGCTGCTTCTGTCTCCAAGCCTCTGCTACTGCTTCTTTCTCTGCCTGAAAAGCCACGATCTCTTCTTCCCTCAAGAATGATTCATTTCCTTTCTGTGCTATGGCTGTGCCCAGTACAGACTTCGATAATAGCACCAACTGCACTTTACTGTGCTTATTTCTCAGCCTCCCTAAACTGTACTGTGCCTTCTCTGCAGTACGGTGCCATCTATTTTCTGATGTGACTAAGGATCATCATCACTGCCTAGTTCAGTTTGGGAGGCACCTAAGTACTCAATAGATGTTTGCTAAATGAAAATGAGACGAAACAAAAACATTTCAGGGTAACCTTTAATATCTGACAATTCTAGACTTTAAATGATGTTTTTGTAAATACCATTTTTGTAAAAATATGCTTAAGAAGCACATAATAATTTTAATATTTTTATGCAAATTCCAAAATCCTATCACAGAGCCCATTTATGCTATGATTAAACACTCCTTTTCAAAGTAATTCTGAATATGTTTTATTTTCTTATTTTTAACTTTAGATTTTATGATGATTCAATTCTGAGAAATTCTATTACTTCTCTTTTAATCATTGGGAGTCATACTTTGGTTTTTGCTTGAGTCAAATTTTTAAAAAAATTATGCAATTATTAGCTTTTTATAGTTATAAAAGTTAGTAATAGTTATTACAGAGAACTTAGAATATTTTAAAAGTATAAAGAAAATAATATTTGCAATCTTATAATCTTTTATGTGATGTTTTACCCATAAGAATAATAAGGTATTGCTTTTGATATTTAATATTTTCCTGTAAATAATTTTTATTTTTGTTGTTTTTTGGGATTTTGTTTTGTTGTTTCTTGGGCTTCCTATGGTGGTTTGCAATTTTTAACCTATCAGATGTTATATCTTAAACATCTTTTTCATGCTGTCAAAAATAATTCAAAAAGATAATTTTAATAGCTCCATAATATTCCATCATAGTGTTTTATATTTGTTCCATTATTCCAACGGTCATAGAAATTTAGTTTCTTTCTAATTGGATAATTACTTTTGAGGTAAACTTAAATAAAACATTAAAAATACCAAGCATTTTACATTTCTATTAATAGTCATTAGATCTTTTGCTGTATAAAACAGAGCCAAAAACTTATGCTTTTCTTGATTAGGAAACAGAACTCCCACAATGTCTACATAGTGCACACAAGAAGAAGGTACAGTCAACTAACACTTACATGTGAGACAAACAATTTCAGGTGCGTGGTTGTGTGCAGTGGGCTCCTTAGCTTTCACCTTTGGTTCTTCCTGGTCCCCACTGAGAGTAGAGGTTGAAAATAGGGCTTGGCTCACTACTTTTATTCACTCCTCCTCTCACCACTTGTTCAAGATATATCCTTTTGCGTTAGTTTATTAATTTTCCCAAACTTTTCCCTACTTTTAGAAATAGAGACAAAATAAATTAAATATTAACATTGAACAACTATACAAAACTATTGCATTGTCTAACTGGTTTCTGATTTTTCTACCACTTTCCAGTAGCAAATAACACTCTTCTTAGACATCCAGGTATAGTTTTAAAGAGATTTAAAATGTCCCTTAAAATATGTCTTTAACGAGCATATTGAATAATATGAGATTTAGAAGGGAGGTAAGGAAATGGTAATGGTTTTACAGTTCTCATTTTTTCTTCAAATGTATGTAGTTATAGGTTTGATATTATCTAAGAAAGAATCATTAATATCTTCCATGATATGGAAGAATCACATTATATCCCCAAACCAGGGTAACATTACAGTGTTAAAAACAACTCATTTTGTCTTAAAGTCTAGTAATTTATATCCTCTAGCAATAAACCTCAGTGTATGCATCTAGTTCTCAGAACATAATCTACACGTCAGAGATTTGAAAGTAGTTGTTGTTTTCAAGGTCACTCAAAATGACCTGAGAAAAAGTTATTTTTTCTCCTGAATTTGGTAGTGGTAATAGACACTTCTTTCTTCTTAGCACAACCCTAATTCTGTGCAGGTGCCACTCTCCCCAGGACATTCAAGGGTCAGGGGAAACTGATCTCTCCCAATTCTAGGAGTGGGCTGATTGGCCTAAGGGTGATCCCATTGCCATTGACAATAGTTGGTTTAGCAGTGGGCTCCTTATCTCATACTAATGAGACATAAGGGACATCCACCATTGGGCTTCTAAGAAAACTCACTTCTCACCTAAGAAAAAGCCACAACAAAAGATGGTCTTTCTTCTTCCTCTGGGTGTTGCCTCTCTAGATGTGACACCCTTAGCTGCTGCAGACCTCCTTACTCAACCATCACTGAGGGTGGTGGAATAGAGGCTTGAACAGAGCTTGGGTCCTTGGTGAAATTATTGAATGAACCAACCCTGAAGCCTTCTCTTCCTATGGACTTCCTTAGTTTAAGCCATCTTGAAGCCAAAAACTCCCTAACCAAAAAAAAGCCCCCCAAAAATCCACAAAACAGTGGACTGGTTGGCATATAAAATATAATGTTTTATAGTACTGTCTGAAGTTATTTAAAATTATAGTAAATCAATTCCATATTATATTTATGATTAACATCTATACTGATTGCTCAATCTGATAGACAAATGAGGGCAACTGACCAATAACACTGTCTTAGCATTGTAAATGCTAAATGTTTTAGAATCCATAGTTATTGGGCCTTGGAGTAGAATAGTCAGGAAGTTGGTCAGAGCAAGAAATAATTTTCTCAGTCATTCATTCACTCACTTATTATTCAGTCACTTAACAAATATGTGTTGAGGACCTACTATGTATAACCCTAGGTTTCAAGATACTGTCTTTTAAGTTTTTGGATTCTAAGTAAGAAATATAAACTGGGTATATAAAAATTATTTTAAAAACATAGAATTCATTGCTTCTTTGAGACTCTGAACGTATTGCATATCATCCCTAAACCTCAATACTACTGATATTAAGAAAATCAATATTCTTATTTATAGGTACTACTCTTTTAATGCAAATTCAGTACCACCGTTTACTTTCTGTCTCTGTACATTTGCCTTGATTGGTCATAATGGGATTCAAATTTTCAGCTTAAATTTTTTTTTTTTTTTTTTTTTTTTTGTGGTACACGGACCTCTCACTGTTGTGGCCTCTCCCGTTGCGGAGCACAGGCTCCGGACGCGCAGGCTCAGCGGCCATGGCTCACGGGCCCAGCCGTTCTGCGGCATGCGGGATCTTCCCGGACCGGGGCACTAACCCGTGACCCCTGCATCAGCAGGCAGACTCTCAACCACTGCGCCACCAGGGAAGCCCCAGCTTAAATTTTGAACAAAGATTTTTCTCTATTGTAATAGCAACATAACACCAAAGGTAACTAATAGACATTCTATGAGGAACAATCATTTTTGACTTTAGGCGAAAAGAAAATTATGTAAAGAAATATGTTTATCATTCAAATATTGTAGTTATTATTTCTATAAAATTCTTCTTGAACTCCTTTAGAGGAGTAAAAGATAAAGAAATGATCGAGACCTTCTGATTCGTAAACAGAAAAGAAAGGGAATCAATAATTATCACTGCTTACATGATTATCAGTGTGGTATGAGCTTCTTTCATAATTCAGTGTTTTCAGTATATTTACTGAGTTGTGCAATCATTAGTACAACTTAATTTTATAACATTTCCATTGAGCTGAAGAGAAACCTAATGTCCATTTGTAGTCACTTCCCACTTCCATTCTCAATCCTAGGTAACCACCATTTACTTTCTGTCTCTGTACATTTGCCTTTTTTAGACATTTGATATGAATGGAATAATGCAGTCCATTATCTTATGTGTCTTGCTTCTTTCACTTAACATGCTGTCTTTGAGGTTCATCCATGTTGCAGCATGTATCAATATCATCGTATGCATATACCATACTTTGTTTATTCATTCACCAGTTAATGGACATATGGGAGGTTTATACTTTTTGGCTATTATAATAAGGCTGCTATGAATGTTCCCATACAAGTTTTCGTATGCATGTTTGTTTCCACTTCCCTTGCTTAGATACCTTGGGGTGAAATTACTGGGTTATATAATTTATCTATGTTTAGCATTGTGAGAAACTGCCAAAGTATTTTCCAAAATGTACCATTTTACTTTCCCACCAGCAATATATGAGGATTCAGTTTTTCTACATCCTCAGCAACACTCGTTATTATCTGTCTTTTTGATTATACCTATCCTAGTGGGTGTGATGTGGTATCTCACTGTGGTTTTGGTTTGCATTTCCCTCGTGGCTAAGGATGCTGAACATCTTTTGATGTGCTTATTTGTTCATGTACCTTCTTTGAACAAACGTCTATCCAAATTCTCTGCTTATTTTTATATTGGGTTTTTTGTCTTTTTATTATTGACTTGTAAGAGGTTTTTAAAAATATATTCTGCATATAATTCCTTATCTGCTATATAATTTGTGAATGATTTCTCCCATTCTTTAGCTTATTTTTACTTTCTTGATGTTGTCTTTTGAACGACAAATAATTTTTTATGTAGTACAATTTATCAGTTTTTTTTCTTTGATCGCTTGTGCTTTTGGTGTTATATCTAAGAAATCATTACCTCATCTAAGGTCATGAAGAATTACTCGTATTTCTCAAACAATTTTACAGTTTTAGCTCTAACATTTATATCTATGATTCATTTTCAATTAATTTTTGTATGGTGCTATGCATGGTTCCAAATTCTTCCTTTTGCACGTGGGTATCTAGTTTGTCCAGCACCAACTGTTGAAAAAATGATTCTTTTCCAATCAAATTGTCGTGGCGTCTTTTTCAAAAATCAATTGGCCAGTGTCCTATTAGTTGCTAATCAAAAGCTGAATTGATAACAATTTTTATTAAAGTTGTGTTCTCTTCTTATTTATTCAAGAGTGAATCAGAATAAAAACCATTGCTACTTACTTTACATATATCAGATGTCTATATATTAAGAAAACTATTTGGTCACTTTTTGAGACCTTCCAGTAAATCATAAATTTCACCGTACAGTGTTCTTTACTATAAAATGTTCTGGATTTTAGGTTTTGATTTTTGTTATAGGTTTTGAGCTTTTAACTCTTGTGCCTGCACCTCTCACTCTTGGGAAATGGCATTATTATTCCAATTACTGATTAATTCAGAAACTATTTATTGTGTGCCTCTCACAAGTAAAGCACTTTGCATAGTATAGTGAAGAATGTAGAGATGGATGCTGTTCTCAAGCTGTTTATGAATTAAGACAGAAAATGAGACATTTGCAAGTAAATATAATAGGAAGTCGAAGTTGGCAAGTAACGTGAGAATTGCAGATAAATGTTTATGGGAATTTAAAGATGACTTGCTATTTATTTTGGAGAAGTGCCGGTGGATAAAGGGATTAACAGTCTATGTGACAGCAAATTTGGCTCTACAGTGGCCTATAAAAATAGTTAAGGAGATCGCAAAGAATAAGCAGTAAGTATCTGACTGATGAATATAAATGAAACATATGTAGCTATTAAGAAATATGGCCTGTGATAGAAATAATTGCAAATAATAATAATCATTGTACATGACATGCCAGTTACCCGTTTGTTGTCTCTCAGCTCCAAGTTCACCCCTTGGAACCTAGCCAGTGATTGTGCATTGGGCTCCTTAAGCATTTGTCCTGTACAGTGAGCGTGATGTTCAGCTTTGTCAGTAGAGGGCACTAAAAGGAACACTGCAGGAGGGAGGGGCTGCTCTCCCTGCTACATTTTGTTTTTACTTGCTCCTGGTGCATGACCTATTAGAGATGTGCGTGTATGGTGACATGTAGTGATACTCTTCCCCAGCCACAGCCCAGCTGGGGCAGTCCATGATGACTTCAGAACCCATATGAGGGCTCAGTGACCACCTAGCCGCAGCCCTCCCAACACAGAGGCCACTTGCTCCAGGACTCACGCTTACAGCTGTGAGGGCCCATCTACCAAAGTTGGCTGAGCTCTGGGGCGCTGTTCTTGCTTGCCTGACAACTATGGCCCAGCCCTGGCCTGAACACCTCAGCAAACTGTGCTGCCGTACAGAAGAGGGCTTCAGCTACCCCTTTTCCAATGAGGTCTGAACCACAACCTTAAGAAGGGGAACGCTTCTCTGTTTATCTTCCTTTGAGTGCTCTCTTTCATCCCTAGAATACTCTTTAGACTTTCCTTACATCTTTATAGTTACTCTGCTATAATAACTTAACAATCCTTCATATTAAAGTTTTCCTGTTTAAATTTGTATGTAGTTTCTGTCTCTTGATTGGCTCCCCAACTGGTACCTATTGCTATAAGATCTTTTGCTCAGTTAATATTATTGATTTTACAGTTCCTCAGTTCCTTAGGAGTGATAAAAGCTTAATTTCACACCACTATCCCTGAAAAAGAATTAGACAGGTGTGACATATCTCCTCACATGGCATCATGGAAGATGGCTTTTTCACTAGTGAATATTGGATATGTTCTAGCATCCCATTCATAAATAAATATTAGGCATTCATTGACCAAATCAAGTGTTGTTGATCCTATTTCCAGTTCAAGTAAGTGCTTGGTTTCGAATTGAGTTATCCATATAACAGATTTTGTAGGGATTGATTATTTTGGCCAAAGTAAACCAAAAGAGATAGATTTAGACTATTTTCCTATGGTCATGTATGTGACGATTATTTTCATGTAAAGGCTTTCAATAATGCATAACTATGTATGTAGAAGTTTTAAAATACATGATATCTGTAGTTCACAAAATCATTTGTTGATTGCCAGAGGCTTGGTTTACATTCAGGCCTGGTGTTAGCCATGTTAACAACAAAATGGAGTCCCTCATTCTTAACTTTATGATCCTTTGGCAAAAGGGGAAAACCCTGGGTAAAGCAGTTTTAAAATTTTTATGATTGATTTCTTTTAACTCACAAATGGCCATACCTCAAAGATTTTAAAAACAACCCAAAACAATAATAGGCAGACTACAATTTCATTAACTCTGGGATCTTTTAAAAGTGAAAATATTTACCATTTTCTAAAGAATGCCCACTATCTTAGGGGTGAGGTACACCAAGCAAATATGTACAAAACATTAAATTGAGAAAACTTCATATTCTTTCCTCTGTAGCAAAACTCCTAAAAAATAAGATAGAAGATAAAAGATATTCTACTCAGGACTTAACTGAAGTTCTTTGAAACATGACAGAAATAAAGCAAGAAATTGTTTCATTTCCTTTTAGAAGTGTTCACCAAAGATAAAGTATTTTCTGTTATTTTTAATCCCAGAGGAATTACTTTCTCAGGACCATGATATTAATTGTTTCCTTTCTCATAAGCAGCCCTGAGCTTTCTTATAAAGAGCAGGCTGGCAAGACAAAGTGACCAATTCACTTTAAAGATGAAGAAACATTTCTGTTAAGGGCTGTTGACCAAGAAACATCAGTTAAAGATCCCAAACATAAAATGCACCTTAATTTACTTTTAAAAGGGATTATCCTAAGGGGGAGAAATATAAAATGTTAAAAGGACATGGGTGTTAAATGGAGTCTTAGAGATGATCTGAACCAACCCTTCATTTTATGAAACCCTCTTGTCCTATATAGTCCAACCCCACATTTTATAGATGAAGAAGAAATTAGGAGAGGTGAAATGATGTATCTCTGCTCTCCAAAATAAAGATCTGAATTTTGAACCATCTCTTCTTCTTCTATATAAACCTCCCAATTCTGCTTAGTTCTTTCTTAGTTCTTTCTGCTCAGTTCTTCTCTCCACTACCCATAAGTATCACTGATAAAATTAACTGACTAAATTGAGTTTGATATCAAATCATTCATTCATTCTTTCACTCAGCAGATATTTATAAGCATAGTGCTAGGCACTATGCCACGAACAGAGATATATTTCCAGCAAATATGGTACTGTGGAAGAAACCGAGGGGCTGGACTCAGATGAGTCATTATTCATATCCCAGCTCTAGTTGTATATTGTATCAATTTGATTAAGGTTTATTTTACTGACTTTTCTCATTTATAAAGTATGATACTAATACATATCTGCAAATTGTCTCCTAAAGTCTAAAGTTCATGTTTATCAAGTACATAGCATGACTTAATAGATGCTTTAAATCACTGTTAGCCTTCTACTTTGTACTTCTTTCTAAGTGATCAAAAAGACCATATTAATTTTAAATGCCTTACATGTTCTTAGCCCTTTTCCTTTGTCTTCCTGGCAAATTTCCTCTTATTTTAGAAAACTCATTTCAGCTCTCACCTACCTGGGAAACTTCTCTTAGCAATGTTTCTGCTCCTACCCCTATCCTGAAAGAATTGATCAAAGAAGCCTCATCTGTGCTTCCTCTGTGTCCCATAGATAATTTCCTATTATACTTAACACAACTTACATAACTTTCCTGTTATACTTCTCATGGTAGACTGTGTGCTCCTCTGGAACAGAAGCCATTCTTTCATATGTGTATCCTAAACTCGAAATCAGACTTGGAACTTGTTAGGCAACCCAAGAATTAATTATTCTTAAATAGAATTGAACCACGCCTTAAGGTTCAAAAGTCTTGCTTTATACACAAAATAGCATTAAAAAATTACTGAAGCTTTATTTGTTGAATATTTTCTCTCTACCTGAATATATATCTGAATAACGAGATATAATGTATTTATAATTATTACATTATCTAAATAATTCTGCATATATTTAGCAAAAATTTTGTTTTTTAATTGTGTCTTCTGAATACAAATATATATGTTTTGCATTATGAATAAGTGTTTTACATACTTTTCTTAAAGATAACTATCATTAAAATGTTCAAACTTTGTCTTTAAATTAACAAAGTAATACAAAAGTATTTTTTTTTTTGCGGCCCGCGGGCCTCTCACTGTTGTGGCCTCTCCCGTTGCGGAGCACAGGCTCCGGATGCTCAGGCTCAGCGGCCATGGCTCACGGGCCCAGCCGCTCCGCGGCATGTGGGATCTTCCCGAACCGGGGCACGAACCCGCGTCCCCTGCATCGGCAGGCGGACTCTCAACCACTGTGCCACCAGAGAAGCCCTTGTTGTACTTTTTAAAACTCAAATATTTCTTATTTATATCACTGTTTTAAATTTCAGACAATATTTTCTTAGCTTTTAACATATATGCCAAGTTAAGGATTGGCTAGCCAGATTGCTGTTTAGGCATGTAGTCATTCTTATTTTGAATATTAATATGGTACATTTTTGTTATTATTTTATGTAATGTGCCAATATAAAACTTTTGAAATGTCAATATTCTAAAATATAGAAATGGAAAAGATGTTTGGTTGGCAAATAGTTTTTTTTTTTTAATATTTTTTATTTGGCTGCATCAGGTTTTAGTTGCGGCACTCGGGATATTCACTAAGGGATGTGGGATCTTTCGTTGTGGCGCACGAGCTCTTCATTGTGGTGCGCGGGCTCTTCATTGCGGCGTGCGGGCTCTTTGTTGTGGCGCATGGGCCTCTCTCTAGTTGTGGAGTGCAGGTGTTTTTCTCTTCCCTAGTTGTGGCGCGTGGGCTCCAGAGCGCATGGGCTCTGTAGTTTGCAGCACACGGGCTCTCTCTTTGAGGCGCTTGAGCTCAATAGTTGTGGTGCGGGCTTAGTTGCCCCGCAACATGTGGGATTTTAGTTCCCCCACCAGGGATCGAACCGGCATCCCCTGCATTGGAAGGCGTATTCTTTACCACTGGACCACCAGGGAAGTTCTGGTTGGCAAATAGTTTTAATATTCAACATATAAATTTACTTACCGGCTCTTGTAATTATAAATGAGAAAGGTTGAATAAGATTTCTCTTTCATGTAACTTTAATTAGTAAATGGCTTACAAATCTCACATCCATATTACTAACTCAAAGGATGTAATTCTCTACTTTAATATTAATTTCAGTGTACATACAAACATATACACAGATATATATATACATATATATTTCTTGAGAATTGTTTATATGCATTTGAGAAGAAAACCATCTAAACAATGCAGATTGCATGTAAATATTTCTACAATCAATTCCATTTATCTGGATATAAGTTCTCTAATTCTCCAAACGTCTAGAACTCAACCTCCAATTGAATATATAGGCTTTTGAACATTCCAAATATCTTTTCATATCTTTTGCTTCAAATTGAAATCTAGATGGCCTCACATATAAAAATTTTTAATAGACACCTATTTAAAACAGTTCTTTCAAACCCTGGCATTTGGAAGGAACAAATTAATAGGGACTAGAGGATGAAGCAGAGATGGAGATATCCAGAATTAGGCATTCTCTTCCAGGCAAGAAGGGGAAATAAGTTAAAAGTAGAAACAAAGTGTAATTACCATATATTTATAAACTCTTAAATAAAAAGAGAAAAAGTATATAATATTTTAAGAAGATTTCCATCAGTAATGGTGAATATGTAGAGTATTTCATAAATTCCATGAAAGGGCAAATTTGGGGGTGTTTGAGAAAAGTGATTAATGAACTTTAGGACCTTCATCTTAATTCAATATCTTGAGATAGCCTTAAAAAATGAGAAAATAGAACAATAAAAATCACACATATATTAAAATCGATAGTCACCTAGAATAATACAGATAAAAACAACTGATGCCTTGTGAATAGAAATTATGTCAGACCAATTTAATTTCCTTCTGTGACAAAGTAAAAAGTCATGTTGATTAAGACAAAAATAATAGATATCACTTATCTGTGCTTCAGGGAGGCTTTTGTATATCTGTACATGATCTTTTATCATTAATTTCCAACTTTCGTATAAGAATTATGAAGGACCACCACATGAAAGGAGTTGAACTTTCAGTGCCTGTTGATGGTAACAATACACTTTGTCAAAAAAGACATCTATGAAAGAATTTATATTTTATTAAGTACTACCATACACAATTAAAAGAGATTATGGTATGAATGTGTACACGGCATGTATTCAGCATGAATCAAAAGCCAGGGTGGGGCTTCCCTGGTGGGGGATAAAATCATAGAGTCTTAGAATCTTTAGAATAACTCTGAATCTGCTTTCCTGCAATTATTGCCTTATTAATCTAATTTAATTTAAAGTTAATTGTTAGGGTAATGTTCAAGTGATTCAAGATGGTTAAGAATGATTCCATGATATCAGGGAGAAATATATTAATTACACTATTGAAATCAATCCAGAGATCATTACTGTTTAATAACTTTTCACTGACCTCAGTGTTGAAATTGGGAATAAAAGTTTAAATGGTGTATAGTAAATCATATTAATAGCTCTGAGGGATACAGGAATAGGACACAGAATAACCTTGAAACTTTTAGAAACTGGTTCATTAAAGCAAGACAGATTCTAGTGTAAAGTTCAGCCAAGGTGTAATATATTGTGAATCAAGAACAAACTATACAAATCAAAAGATGGTAGAAAAACTAGTCACAAGTTGGTGGAATCAAGACCCTTATGTTTAATAGGAAGTCGGTAAATATTTGTTTTTGCTGATTAATAGCAGGAAGAGGATCATAGGATATTTTTATATCTAAAGATCAATTTTATTTTTTCAATCCTTTTTTTTAACGTCAAATTGATTTGTGCAAGATACAGGTTAAGTGAATAAAGATACCCTATTACTGAAACACTTGACCCAGTAATTTGTAAAGAAAATGTATGCAAAAGTCAGGAATCATTTTTATGCTATTCTTATTACTATTATTCCTTTAGAGTCTCTAAGCAGATCAGTGAAGTTGGGCAGAAATTGGAAAGGAGCAAGCGAGCAATGCCAATGATTACGTAGTATCCATGATAGGGGCTTAAAAGTTTGAAAATTTTTCAGTTTGGAAAAGAGAAAACTAAAGGGAGACATGACAACTGTCTTCAAATATATGTAACTTTGTCACAAGGAGATGTGATTGGATTTTTTTATCTCTGTGGAAAGATAAATCACTGGAAATGGGCATAAACTGTAGCAAGGGAGAACTTCATTTGTTTATTTCTTTTCTACTTTCAAAAGTAATTTGATCTGACTTACAAAATCTAATACAATGTAAATCAAAATAGTAAAGACCAAACAAGCTAAAAGGAGTGGTGAATTAGATGTTCCCAAACGCTGAAGTGTTATAATGAGTTTTACTTGGTTCTCAACTTAGCTTTGTGCTTCTAATAGTTAAAGGGGAGGGGTGGAGGGTTATAATGGGTTCATAGATAAACCCCCGTGTCTGCACCGGAAAGTTAATAAAAGGGAGCCCACTGCAAATCTCTGCTAGTCCTACAATGTCTAGTATGTAACTGAGCATGGTTGTAGTTTAATAGTTTCTTTGGTGTTTGATTAATTGGTCGATTGGTATTTAGTGATCTTTCTTGTTGTTGTTGAATCCCATTCTACTATATGCCTAGCAACTCTATGTCTCTGCCAACTGAATAGAAATTTCTGGTATTTTTATCATCTCCAACTTATTTTCTGCATTTGGCCCTAGTTTGAAACATCTAAAACACTAGATATTTTTGTACTAGGATTCTTTGAATTTTGAAGTGCAACGTTCTGGATGTTGTTCCTTATTTCTGCCAAAAGATTATATAATAACATATAAAACTGTGACTTTATTTGGAAAGTAAATTTGGCTCAATTTAATATGCTGGGCACAACTCAGTGTCACCTGCACTAAAACTTATTCTGACAGATATTCATTCTACAAAGTCTAAATTGATCATTGAAAAGGACACTTTCAACCACTCAAGTCATTAAGTGACCCAGAGATGCCATTTGCAGGTAACCCCTTCTAACAGGCCTATCAGGATACACGTCTCTTCAAAATCAGTCATTCTCTAAGTGGCATTCTTTTCTTTCTTTTATAGTGTTTAAAGTATAGTAATAACGGCAGGCTTTTTTTTTCTGGTCAAGATTTTTATCCATTCTTTATAACATAGAGATCTGATATCCCAAATAGGCATTTGTCCAAGTGCTTGAAATTATGTTAGACCATGTTTTGAGGAAGATTTGGCCTGGAAGGATTCTTTTAGTCTACTTTTAAGAAAAGTTAGGATGGCTCAATTTCTCACCGAGAAAACATGTTGAGACAATAAATGTTTCTAACCAAATATCAGCCCTGTTGCCTAAATTTCTGGTTTTATAACAAGAACATTGAACTATGAAACAGTAGACCCAGATTCAAATCTCAAATGTCCTACAAACTCTCTGACTGGGGCGAGTCACCCCATTATATGTGATACTTAACTTCATTGAGCCTTCATTTTCTCTTCTATATGGTAGATAGTTAAAATTTTAAGAATCTGTTATGTGCAAAGTGTTTTTCCTTTTTTTTTTGGTGGGGGGGTGGGTCAGGGAACACTTGTTTTCAAGGAATAAAAACATATTCAAGGTAGTGTAAGTCAAATGGGTTATTTACTAAAAATCCCATAGACCAAAATATAGCCAAGCCATAAAGAGACTAAACTGAACTGAGAAGTCAGGAGCCAGATCACAACAGCTCCCTCTTTCTCAGTGTTTGCATGCTTACTTTTGTCTCTGCTTCTCTGTCTTTTGCTGCTTTGGCTGCTGTCCTCTGCTTGCTCGTGGCCAGATAGTACTTCCCAGCCTCAACTCTGTGTCACTCCGTTCAGGTTCCCATAATGTTCTGACTCACTCAGTCCACTTCAGTCTAATCATTCTCCAGAAAGAGAATCCTATCTGCTCAGTTAAGCTTATGGATTGATCCCCCTGTGATCAGTGGGGGATCATTTCACTTACTAGGCTATGGCCTATGGGGAAGGGATGGGAAAGTCAGGTGGTGCAAACATGTTCGTCTAGGTTCATCTTTCAGCCCAGGTTACACATGGGGCTGAGTAAGCACCCCAACTGTGTTATTATAAGAATTATTCACATTTTATAAGTGATGGAATTGAACTGAAGGAGGTCATGAAACTATTTTTAATGTCACAATTTTATTAAGGATTAGAACCAAAATTTGAACTGAGATATCCTCATTCTAGGTCCTGTGATCTCACCACAAAACTTTCATGGTTGACAAAATAAACCTCCAGGTTATAAACGACCCTTCCTCCATTTAAATTATTGAATCATGGATTCCTCTCTAATCAATAAACAGATACTCGCATGAATTAACTTAATTCCTTAGGTTCCAAATGCTTGCTTTTGATATTTATAAAGTATGCCTGACCTAGTCCATTCATCCATACCAATTTTTCTCAACACTTGCCCATTGATTAAGTATAAGCCCTCCATCTTAATCACCTGGATGGGTGGTTTAAAAACAGATTCGAGGCCCAACTTCAGACCTCTGAAACAAAATCTTGGGGTGGGCCTTGGACTTGTGTTTTCAAAAAGCTTCCCCGGGTGATTTTTATGAATAAAATCATATATATCCTCAAGGATCAGTGTCTATTTGATACATAAGCAATATGCCATATTATTTTAGTTCTCCACAAATTAAAAAATGTTTACTTAATTAAACTTTAATGTTACATTCTTAAATTTTGTAGAAAGGAGAATGAATGAAGCTCTGAATGAAAATTTTTATTATCGCTCTATGTTTGAGTTCCCTTAGTTTGGTGATGACATCTATGTTAGAATGAGATGTGGGAGAAGGACAGTAGCGTTACCCTTCTAATGACCTATGACTGAGCAGATGACCTGAGGTCAGCCTCTGATTCTGAATTCATTCATTTATTCATTCATTCAAGAAAACATTTACTGAACGCAGTAAATGGCACACATTTTGGTTCTCCCATAAATCAGATAGAATGATTTTGCTTATACCTCTAGAAGAGGTGGGAGAAAACATAGGATCCAAGAGATTTAGTTCTTATTGGATGTTTGAGCAATATGCCTTTTTCCTTAATGCTGAAGTTGTCTTTTCTGCCTTTCTCTTTGGTGGAAAGAAAGAAAAAACAACAATTGAGCAGTAGCAAAAAGGGTCTTGACCTATCTACGCAGCCAACAAGATTTGTCAGGTTATAAAGATGCCCAGAGTGCTGAGGAAAGCCTGCACTTATATCAGACCTGTCAACTCCATCCCTACAGCTCAGTTAATGTCCTCTACCAGTGCTGTTGAATCCTTGATGTTTTTATAAACCTGTTTCTATGCTAGAAATGAAGCTGAAACTAAATAAAGCATACAATAAAGTTATCCATTTTTTCCCTTTATTCAAATCAGTAGCATCTAAGTTCTTCTTGTAAGGACCCTCTGCTTTGGTTACCAGATAGATAAAAGTATTTAAAACTGCTGTGTCTCTAGTTTCTAAAAATTGTCAAACAATTTTCTTTCCTTGTAGGCAGTGTTTAAGGGAATTACTGTTAGATTATTTATGTGAATTCTAAAAAAGAAAGAAAGGAAAAGCAAATCTCTTTTTCATCTCAGCTGAGAGCCAGCAGTGCTGCTCCAGAAAGCAATGATTTTATTTCCAGCCTCTTTGCAGCATCTCTGTACTGCATTACTGCAGTGTTGCAAAGCTGTGCCTTGTATACCTTTCCCTGTCAGCCAGACAGCTGGTTCACTGCGTTTCCCATAAAAGTCATTGTCCAAGAGGGGGCAAAAAACAAAACCCCAATGCAGGATAGACCATTATGTTCCAACATCTGTTTTATGCAGATTGCGGTACAATAACATGCTAGTAATTGAAATAGAATGTAATTGTAGTCTGAATTCGTTTTGGTAAATTGCATTATTTTAAAACACAAATCTTAGGGAAATGAAATTTTAAACTTGGATTATTTGGTTACAAGTAACAAATAGCAGTATGAACAAACCAATAGATAATATAAAATATTAGATTTTGGAATTTAGAATATGGAGGATTTCACTTTAAAATATGTAACTTAATGAACAATTTTTCAATTAATCAAAAAATTTGGAAGGCTGTTAAGTACATATTACTCTTCTGGGTGTTATGGGAAGTGAAAGGGATTTGTAACAATTAAAAGTATAGCATATTAGCTACATTTTATAAGAAAATATCTGTCTTGTGCCCAGTAGGTGGTAAAGACTCTACAGGCTGTGGACTCTGGTGACTGGGGAAGGCTTTATGGCCTAGACTCTTTTTAAGAAGAGCTAAATGTTGCCAAATTCATATTATCCTTTGATTTTTGCTGGGAATGTATTGTCCCACATCTAAGGTAGAAGGGAGTATATAATTGCTTTATCTCTCAAAAGTTTATAGGTTTATGTCTCACGCAAATGTGTAAGAGCATTTTTCTCCTTGTTATTATGGCTGTTCAGGTTTATTGGTTTCATCCTTAGTGATCTGACTATACAGGATGTGAGGAAGCAGATATCATCCACACCAAAAGCTGGGTTTTCAGAACCTTCTATTTGAGAAGTCCACTTAAAATGGAAGCCAGTGTTTTTAATATAACCATCATTATTTACACATATTGAGGCCACAATGAAATTAGTTAACTTGATCTGTCTTGCAATTTGATTTTTATTGCCATCTCTTCACCATTTGTGAAAATCTACTTGCCACTGGTTTTAACATTATTATTAATTAAATAACATTATTGTTAACCATTATCCACTTTTGAAAAATAAATCCCACTACTGATTCCTCTCAGGAGTTAAGCACTGTTTTCAGGAAAAATTCTAGAATAAGTGGGCTTTCTCTGGTACTAGTACTTTATACTCTCAGCCCCAAAATGCTCATCCTTTTATATAGTCTCTCCCTGGCATTTGATAATTCCGTCAGAAAATCCCCACTAAAATTGGTTCATCCATAAGTATACTCCCACTGAAAGTAACAGTATCTGCCCAACCACACACTTGACCTCTTCCCACCAAAAAAAGAATTCCCAGCCCCTCAGTCTGACTGATTGACCCATTTTGATTCAGAGAAATGAGCTAGACATTGAGAAGTAAGCAGTCTCTTTAATTTAATTCACAGTGACATATGAACGACTCATATACTTCACAGAGACATTGGTCTTTTAAAAGAGAATGCTTGTTAACTGACCCAAAAATTTTAATTAATTGAATGTTAGGCAATGTGAAAAGAAGTTTTAGCAGAGAAGACTTTCTTTGGATTTAGGGTTGCCAGATTTAACAAGTAAAAATGTGGGATACCCAGTTACATTTGAATTTCAGATAAGCAATGGATAATTTTTTAGTAGAAGTATGCCCCAAATATTGTATGGGGTATGCTTATACTAAAAAAGAGAATCTGTTGTTTATCTGAGGTTCAGATTTAACTGGGTGTCACATATTCTTTCTGTCAGCCCTATTCAGATTCCTTAAATCATCATGGCGGCTACTAGTATTCACCATGGCTTAAGCTGGCCCTGGCTCTCCCTACCCCCATCTGCCAGCCCAGCCCCGCCCCAGTGATGAGTTGATCTTTGAACACCATTATGTTTCCTCCACCCAACACTCTACCCAGAAAAGTGAGCAATTTTCTCAACAAGTCAAGCACTCATCTAGACCAACCCTATAACTTTTAAAAAACAATCATACCGTGCCTAGCCCAGGGGCTTTGGGACTTTACTGGGGCTGGGGGTGAAGTAGCAGGTGAAAAGTATTTGGGAATTGAAGCCGAAGGAAAAATAATTTGAGTGTAAGCTTTAGTTGAATATAATAATAATCTTTACATTATTTATAAGGTTTTATTTAACAAAGCATATAATTGAACAACTTCAGCTGCCACCTGCTATGGAGGATAACAAAAAGGGACATTTTTCTCAGCACTTAAATGTTAAAAAATATATTGAGATGCAAGAGCAGAAATGGATCCAAAAAGCATGCTTTTTTCTTTTCTTTAGGAATTTTTGTTTTAACTATCTCTTCACTGACACCTGGATAAAAGGCATTGGCACCACGAAAATGGTTAGGTAGAAAGAATGCAGGACATGCATTGAACTTTGTTTTCTTGTCTCACAGGTTTATTAACATTCAGTTGGATGTACCAAAAATATCCTTACATGAAATGAGTGTTAAAATGAACATCTAGATTAGAGAAAAATCACTCTGGCCTGATAATTTTGTGTGAGACTGTGAATACAGATGGCACAATGGTTGTTCAATTATTAAAACATGGTTTATCGGTAATAATTCAGAACAGCTTTGCAGTTCACTGCCCACACACGCACACACACACACACACACACACACACACACACACACACACACACAGAGTCTCTTGACTTGTGGGGTTGGGAGAGATGTCCAGTTTTTACTGCTTCAATGTTCAACATCTGTTTCCCTCCACTCTGGGACTAAAAAAGTGAATTCATTAAGATCAAAAAAATGCTTAATTCTCAATTCAAGGGCCAAGTGGCCTAAAGTCTATTTAATAAAGTAGCATATAAAGGGAATTTACTTACCTTCCAGTATTCCCAATATTGTTCTTTTCCACTTGCGAACTTATATCCTTCACAGCCCTGCTCAGTGACTTTTACCTGGTATACATTCAATAAACATTTGAAGAATGAACAAAATTCATTGCACATATCATGTGTTGCACAGAGAGACAGGAATAGTCCCGGCTAAGGCTCTGCTGTGACAGATGTTCTGGACATCTGGTCATATCCACTCTATACAAATCTGTGCTAATCATCAGCTGGTGGGCACTCAATCTAGATAAAACTATAGCAATAGCTAGAGGGTCACTTTAACCCAGACCAGTACACTACAGAAGGAATTGTAGTGAGAATGACTGAACTCACACCACAGACTGAAAGGTAAAGCAGCTAACATAAGTATAATTGTATATAAAATAAGTGAATCATAATTGTATGTCACAGATGAGAAATAACATATAAAGAAAATTTAATATAGTGAATCCTTGAATCAGGAAATCATCCCCATCTTTCAAGATCTATTTTCGGTAAATTCTTTCAGCTTACCCTCTACTGGTAGGGTTTTTCTTTGAACAAAGAGTCCATAGTAATAACTGCACATAATGTTATTACTTTGTCTATAAGTGTCCAATGTTCAGATTTTATATAGACAGAATGTCTTTCAACTGAATTTTGGCAGCTCTGATACTCCTGGTCTCGGTTCCTCAAAACACAGGGAGGTTCCCTTTGTCTTCAAGCCGTTTGGAAAAGTGAAGTGTCCATCAGCAGATCCTCCTTCCCCAGGGCCATTCATTTGTGTGCAACACTCTTCTCTCCCTCCTCCGCCATCTTTTTCTCTTTCTCTTCCCCCTGTAGTTCCATCCCACCTCTACCCAGCTGCCCCTCAGTTCTGCGCTATATTTCTCAATATATCTGCTCTGCCCTTGGCAGTTTTGCTTTCTGAAGAGATGGTGCCATACAAATTCTCTGAGCAGGAAGAGTAACTTCAAATTGAGTTCACGCTAAAGAGGAGCCCCCTGGGCAGAATTCCACCCTCCAGCCTACTTCCTGTGTGACATCATTTCCACACCCTTCTGGCTGAAGCAGCTCTGGGACTTCTCTTGAACTATTTCATACCCTGAGCTATCAGGCAACACTCCTAGGAGTAAAGGGTGGAAGTCCTCCCAAAATAAAAATAAACATAACTATGAATTCTTAAGAACACCTAGACATTCAGTAAAGATGCGACCGAAGAGGTAGACTCTATTTCTCTGAGGAACAGAGTCTAATCATGTGTGCTGTGAGTCCTGAAAGTGTTTACATACTGATTGAAAACATTGCATTCTTGGAAAGGGGCTACCAGCTGGATCAACTCCTCTGAGCTGATCCGGTAAAGGTCCCACGAGGAAATGATGTTCCACACAAATCAGGATAATTCAAGGATAAGTCAATGATGAGAACTGGTTATAAAGAAGTGGATACAATGCAGGGAAACCAAAAACAATGGTATTCCAGGGCTAGTAACCGTAGCGCTGCCACTCAGTATCTGATTCCACCCTTTTCTAGCTTCAAGAGTAGTTTGATTTGTAGGGTAGGATTAAATATATACAATCAGATAAGACCCATTCCTTGCTCTCAGGTATCTCATGGTCTGAAGTGTGGGGAGTATAAGAGATAATTACCTACAGACAAATAATTATAAGGCAGTTTGACAAGGGCAATAATAGATGGTCTGTACAAATACATTCATCAGGTATCTGATAGTAATACCTGATATGTTGTTTTTCTATATTATCTTGATAGTTACATTTCATCAAGATACTTCACTAAACAAAGAGCGGTCTTATCCCTAAGAGAAAAACCTTTTGAGAGAGAATATTGTCATTGCTTGAATGGTCTTCAGGAACAGTGGATTTCAGGTGATTCTGATCTTACATCCTTATTAAAAAAGATTTGTATACATCCCCATAAAGTAATATTCATAGTTTATACCCATTCATTGTTGTAGTTCCTTTATGAATATCAGCACAACATACTATATTTTAATAGAAAATAAATAGAAATAAATTTCTACTACTAAAAAAAAAAAAGAAAGAAAACATTGCATTCTTTCACTGAAATAATGATCAAGGTAGATATTTGCAAAGAGGGAATGTAACTATTCCCCCACCCTCCCCACCCCCGACATCTTATGTTAAAATGCTAGAGCCAGCTTCTACTTTCCTTCAAAGGGAATCATACCAAGTTAGCCTGATGTTTTTTTCCTCCCATTATTGTCCCATAGCCATAAAAGGACAAATGCCGACTCTAGCACCATGTCCCCTGGCTGCTACTTACAGCTACAGAACTCCCACTTTGATGAGGGCTGTCAGCACAAATGGCTTGCACTGCCTGAGAGAGCAACAAGAATAATGACATTCATTCTGTCTGTATCTTTGTGGGGTTTATATTAAATTACTTTTTGGTGGTGGTTTTCAAATAAAAATTGAGCGGACTCCTGACATTTCTGCAAAGGAGGGGGAGGGTGGGGAAGATGAGCAACAGAAGTGAGATGGGGGCTGAGGAAAAGGAAGGGGGTGGGGAATCAAGGAGAGTTGGGACGGAAAAGATGAGCAACGAGAAAGGGAAGAGTGAGCAGAGGAACGGGACTGGCGTCTGCACTTCTGCGCTCCAACGAATCCCCTGTGTTCAAAACCTGCTGTGTGTAGCCTGGATTGAGGTATGCCTCCGCCATTCGCAGCTAAGCGGGGCTGGGAGACCCACATTAGGCTCTTAGTGTCCTTCACCTCACAGTCTGTCCAAATCTGTAACCACAGACACAGCTGTGAGCTATGAGTCTTCTACTCTGTATCCACCCAAATCTCTGTGACCAGATCACTCACCCACCAAAATAAGATTACTTCTAACATGGAAATTTTAACTTAAATAATTTGTTCATAATTAGGACTGTTACTGTATTCTTAATACAAATGAATCAAAGCTGTGCCAAAGAACTCCCTTCAGTTATTCTGAGTAGGATTATCAAAAAGAGAACCTAGGGCTCCCCTGGTGGCGCAGTGGTTGAGAGTCCGCCTGCCGATGCAGGGGACACGGGTTCGTGCCCCGGTCCGGGAAGATCCCACATGCCGCGGAGCGGCTGGGCCCATGAGCCATGGCCGCTGAGCCTGCACGTCCGGAGCCTGTGCTCCGCAACGGGAGAGGCCACAGCAGGGAGAGGCCACAGCAGTGAGAGGCCCGTGTACCGCAAAAAAAAAAAAAAAAAAAAAGAGAGAACCTGAATTTCACAAGGTTTATAATCTTGGCTATCTGCCATCTGACTTTTTATAACTGGCATCTCTCAGAGGAAGAAAAAAAAAAAAAGCATCCTAATGATACTTATGTTCTTCATGACAGAACTACAGGTAGAGCCTGATAGGCTGAGTCTCAGTCAAAAGTTGTTTAAGAGATACCATGTTTCTTTATTATTTGTTTAATCAATTTAGCAATCTGGTCATTGATTAGCGGCTCTCACAGACAGGTTAGTTAATTTGCTGTGTTAAACAACCCCGAAGTCTCAGTGATTTACAAACTTTTTAGTGGCTGCAGGTTGGCTCTGGTGGTTCTGGGATGTGTCCTCCTATCCCAGGACCCAGGCTGAAGGGGCAGCCCCTGTTTGAGACATGTCAGTCTCAGGGCAGAGGGAAAAGAATAAGAATCTGGGTTGACCACAACATTGCTGTGAAAACTTCTGTTTGATTGAAGGCTATGTTTTTGTCTCACGTTCCTTTGGCCAAAGCAAGTCACATGATCAAATGGACAATGGGGCAAAGAAGTACATTCCAGGAGCCCCACCTACTGGAAGGGCCTGCAGGCAACATGGCAGCTGGTGGAGATGTATAATCCCCTTGCCATAACTGAATACCATCATGGTGCCCAAATCACCCCTTCAAGTTCACAAAATGTGCTACTCTGTGCCATGCTTAGTACAGGAGTTTTTGGTAAGACTAAGAGCCTCCCTGCCAAGGATCTAGCCTCCCAGCTGTCCCCTCTGAGATTGTATCACCTGCCTGGGGCACTGCCATCCCCTTCCCTGTCTAGAGACTCTCACAACTCACCTGTACAACTCTCTCCCCTGTCTCCTCTGCTCTGGAACTGCTAACCTCTTGTCTACAATGCATTTAAGATTTTACCACGAGACTTTAAGATTCTACCAAGAGCATGGACTTTAAGCAGCTCCTATTTACTGCTCTACTAAAGTTCCTGAGGTAATAAAGACCTCACAGTTCAATTTGCTTGAAATGGTAGAGAAAGAAAAATGTATAAACAGAACACACAAACTTATATTTCACTAAACTATGCCATCACATAATGAGTTTTCTAATGGCTAAGGCTCTCAGCCCAAGTCTAGGACACATACATTTCAGCACTTCATACTGTTAAAGTATCTTGTTACTCAGGAATGCACTAAGTGCAAGATATGTCTTATACTAGGTAGTGGTTTCTGAAGTTAGGAAACAAATTAATGGTATAAAGGCATAGTCCAGAAATAGCAATTGCTTATAAGACTAGACCCAATAAATTATTTTGCCAAATAAAATTTTCCACTGGGCAAAGAAAGATAGGATTAAAGACAGGATGGTGTCTATTAGAGCTAAATTTGAGTAGGTGAGTTCTCTGTGGGGCAAGAGTATAAGCCTGTGGGCTACAGGAGTATATGCATGGTCAAGCATATTATGGGAACTGACACGAATGAGTCTATGTATTTTTTATAATTTATCAAATACTGCTTCAAACATATTGCCAAACTGGTATTACATTCAGTTAACTCCAACTGATGTGATATGAGGTCTCGTTTTTTGTATTTCTAAACATTTAATTAAATGTTTAGAATTAAACATTAATTAATTAAACAATGTTTAATTCAATGTTAATTCAAGGCAAAAGATGCCCAATAATTGAACAATTTTATTAATAAAAAGTGATGGTTATATATTTCTTGATTCCAAACATGCCTAGAATGCAATGTTTTATTTTAGTTCAACATACAGCATGTGTTAATTGCACTCTTTGTGTTAACTTTGCATTAGCATCTGAAGTAAATATAGAAATATAGAAAATATTAAACACAACAAGAAATGATGTTGTCAGTTTGAACAAAGTAGTTTATTGATATTGGATCAACAAAGGCACTAGGGAATTTACTGAATTTTGTAGCTTGTAGTTCATTTTATTAGGATGCCCTGAAAAGTACTCTTGAAATAAATGAATGTACATGTAGATGTATGTTAGGTATGTGACCTTGTTTTAAATGTAATCTGCATATAGCATGAAAATTTAGGGGTGCTTAATAAAGTTTTGAAAGAATGTAAATGTTTTAAACACGTAGATGAAATATGTTGTGTAGTTAATCCCAGTTGTAATACTAAAAATGGATCTTATTAAAAACCACATGAAATAAAGACTTTAATTATAAACATACCAAACCCAATTATTTCTAGAAAATAAATTCATAAAACAATATTTCCTAGGCTTGTGAAATTCTATGTAAAAGCAGTTTCTTTCCTGGGTGTTAAGAAATAATGATGTGAGATCACAACCGTAAGAATAACATTTTGCCTAGTTATTTTTATTATTATTGGCAGTAACATTCTCTTGTAAAGTGAGTGGCAGAAACACCACAAAATCAACTGAAACACTTCCTCACGAACTGCCACGTCCAGATGAATTATGTCCCCAGAATAGTAATGGGACGCTGTATGGAGCTGACAGTCATTTTGACAAGCGTCTGTTTGGTTTCTCCTCAGTTCGAGAATCAAACCATTTAAAAGACAGAATTGCAAATATATGAATTTTCTCCACTTCATATTATATAGTATAAGGTGGTCAAGACACATCAACTATGCACGTAATGTTGGATAGTTATGTTATAATTTTGGTTCGAAAACCTTTGATTGGGGCTGATGAATTATACAAAGTGATCTGCTCAGTGGTAAATAGAAATAGGTTTAGCAAAACATAAAAATGTTACAGAAGTAAAATATAAATTGACTGTGGAAAGATAATTCATCAAGTTTCAAACCTGCATAATACAATTTCTAAATTTAAATATTATGATCGCCTTTTTTTGGTGTCCCGCGTTTTTCAGATTTTTAAAGACAGCTTCCATTTCTGCCAAAATACTTCATTTACTAGATTTGTTTTGGGTTTTTCCAAGAAATGTAATTCATTGAATGAATACTAATTTAACATGGCTACTTGTATTATATTTGCATACATTTTACTTAAGTTTAAAATCATGTATATACTTGAAAGTTATCTCATAACTATTAGAAATGGGCAGGCACTGGTTTGGGAATCAGGAAATAAACTTCTGAATCCAGTTCATTAATAACCTTGTGACCTGGACAAATCATATATTTATTTTGATAGTAAGAAGCACGCAAAATCTAAACAAAGAAATGTCAATTTTGCTTTGATGCAGTTTGTTTTCTATTAAATGAGAGGGATGGATTAGATGATTTCTAACTTTTCTTTCAACGTTTGCTATTTCTTGATTTTATGATTTACTTATCTTTGATGGTCTTAAAGTAACTTACTTAGCCTTTCAGAAAAGTTCAGGGGTTGAGGCAAACTAATTCTCCTCTGCCTGAAAACCTGTCCTGTAAACTCGAGGGACCTCTTCCACATCAACATTAAAATATGATTATATGAAGGATTACATATAGTATGTACACTTGTCTGTCAGTAAAAACTTAAAAGCAACAACCTGAGAAAACATCAGGCTGTATGTTTAGTTTACTCATCAATTAGTCAATTGATTTTTTTCCCCTGTAAATCTCTTCCAGGGTCAGATAAGGCATAAAATAAGAGTAATTATTCTAAGAGATCATAATGGCAGCAGTAGAAATTTGGAGGAAAAGGTGAGAAAATTGTCTTACCACGTTGGGGCGAGGGGGCACAGCGAGTGGAGAGGCAAATTATTTTTAGTCTTTAAAAACAACATGGAATTTAAGACCGTTGTTGAACCAAAAAAATTCCATGAGAAGTTACCTCATTTATATATTCCTCACCTAAATCCACAATAGCATCAGAATGAAAAGCTGTGGAAGTTGGGAATCTTTTAAGGGGGACATTAAATAACATCTCTTTTTCTCACCCAGATTCTGAACCAAAGAGAAAAATTAGCAGAGGACTAAGAAAGATAAGTAATAAAGTATCACCTTATAGCTTCATAGAATTTTGTTTGGAGGGCAGAGCTGTGTAGTCACGGACAGAGGTGCTCCCCAAAAGAAGTAGCATAGTAATTAACTTATAAAAGGCCCAATTTCCTCAAGTACAAAGCATTGATAAGGTTGCCTTCATGTTTAAGACTTTTATGTGAAATGCCACACTGAAAATGAAATGCTTGATTTAAGTTATTGTAGGTAATTCTCTTTGGGTAGAAAAATTCAGATGCCCAAAAATGTCTGAACTGTGAGATGTCATGAGTTAAGTTTATTTTAATTGAAGCTCCTCTATCTGTACTATGCAGCTAACCAAAACCATATTGGTCACAAGTCCAAGCTACCTCAGGAAAATATGTTGGCTGTGATAAATGCTTACTCAAGTCCAATATGCAATGCATGTGTTATCCTCTAAGGGGAAGAGAGATATGAAGCACCAAGAAGCAAAACCTCATCCAGTAATAAAACTTATTATAATAATATATGTAATGAATTAGGAAAATCTTAGTATAGAATATTATCATCATTAACTCTCTAATCTTACAAAGGCCTCCAAGAATGTGTAATATTTCACTAAAATGTCATTCTAATGCTTTTGATTTAGCTCCCCCTTTTTATATCAGTTTGGAGTCATCAGGATGTATCATTTCTTTCATTTATATTTGTACATTCTAATAAATTTTCCCCTTATTCTTCTTTCACCCACATTAATTAATATCATTTACGCTATTGCTATTACTTGACTATTTCTTTCCACTCACAAATTCTACTTTGCTTTTTTACAACCTTTTTTGTTTCACAGCCTCTGGCTTGCATTTATTTTCTTTTGGATTTTTCTTATCTTCTTTAGGATTTCTTATCTAATTGGCTTCTACTTTTGTTTTGCTTATCTTCCTAAAGAATTCTTCTTCTTCCATTTTTCTATTGCCTGCTACACTACTTATTCCCAACTTTAAAAAAAATTCTTTCGGATTTGCTATCTGTTATAATACACTTCCTGGTTTTTTTTGTTCCCAGCTGTGTTTACTTAGTTATTTCTCTTTCTTTTTTAGTTCTCTTTTTCATTTTGTCTAAATGCATATTCATATTGAAAATATTTATGTCTCTTCAAAGTCTTTTCTCACCAAGAAAGTTATATTGTTTTGTCTCTTTTAAAAGGAGAAAGGGCTCCTCTGTCAACCCAAAGATGTATTTAAATGCTGGTTCTCATGTAAAGAGAAAGGTGTAAGCTAAAACTACAACCACGGATTTTGTGAGTTCCCACCCCCATATCTCATGAGGTATAATTTCATAAATTAGGGCCATTTGAAGTATTCAGTTATAAATGTTTACACTGAAGAGTGAAGTTCCCTTTCAAGGGTAAATGAAAAACTCATGATTTATTTCTCTATTTTTTAGTAAAGTATGTACAGATTCCAAATATGATTTAGGACTTTTTCTATAATGTTACTGATAAAATATTAATATTTAATTATATTTGGCAGTTTTTAGATATTCCACAAGTAAACTTATGGGATAGATTATAATTTTTAAAATGTCTTTTATTCTTGTAATTAATGTAATATAAAATTTTTTAAGACAATATTTGAATATAAGGTCTACTTAGAGTTGAAGAAACAATTTCATTAACCTCAGCATGATGTCATTATAATATGGGTTAAATTGCTCATATATAAATGTAATTCCAGTGTCTAAACTAATTTGTAATTTTATGTAATGCATTTGAAGTGATCATATTTGTCAGTGTAAAATGCTTTTCTTCTATCTTCCTGGTTGTTTACTTCTCCAGTTAGCACTAACAGCCAGTAATCAGGGAGATATTCCTGGAGGGCTTTTCTCAAATGGACTATTTCTGGAGAAGAGGAAGGCTTTTAGTCACTGTTTTGTTCTGTCCACACACTTCATGGACAATGATCTCTAACGTGGCATTCCCTCTGAAAGGCAGTGGTTGTCCAAAATGGTCATACATATTTAAAACACACCTATAGACAAAACCTAAACATATACACATTAAGGAAAGTGTTAAAGCAGTGAAATGGATGAAACCAAATGTATGGGCAAAGACATACCACATGATGTCAGACAAAGATGTCTTCAGAGGGAAAGAAATTAAAGTGAGATGAGGGCTATTTAAGGTAATAAAGGCTTCAATCCACTGCAAAGATTGGATTATAAGCAATGTCTACACATCAAATAATATAGCATTAAAATTCATAGAACAAAAATTACAGGAACTACAAGCAGAATAGAAACACATTAAAAACAGCCTTTAATTCACCTTTCACAATTCATAATAGATCAACTAGAACAAAAAAATGTGCATATAGAAAGTCTAAATAAGTAAGAATAAAGGTAAACTTAATTGAGATATGTTGAACTCTATAGCTTTAAAACAAAGAATAAGCTTGTTTTCTGTGTTCTTGGTGAAGTCACTTAAAAAATAAACTTTATTACAACAAAAAGGAAATATCATATATTCCAACAGACAGAAATGATACAAGCTACATTATTGGATTATAATGCAATTAAACTAAACACAAATAAACAAATTACTGAAAAAAATCTATCATTTGGAAATTTTAAGCACCTTTATCTGACACAGCTGTCACAGTAAAGAGGAACTTGAAACTGAAGTTCATTTTAAGAATTTTCCGGTTATTTTTGTGTGTTTATTTTTCCATATAAATTTTCAAAGAAATTTGTATAATTCTAAAATTTTCTTGTTATTTTTGTGGGGGTTGCATTTACCTTATTAATTTAGGGAATTTTTGTATCTTTATTATATAGTATTCCTATCCAAGAATAGGATATGCTTTCCTATCCATTTATATTTCTTTCTAGGTTTATTCAAAGCTTTTAAGAAATTCTTACACCATACTTAGGAAATTTTCATCAATTGTATTTTCCTCCTTTTAAATAGACTATTTTTTAGGTCCACAGCAAAACTGAGCAGGAAGTAGAGTTCCTATATATGCCCAGCTCCCACACAAGCACTGTTCACTAGCAACATCCCACACCAGAGTGGTACAATTGTTACAATTGATGAGCCTACATTGACACATCATTATCGCCCAAAGTCTAGTTTACATTAGGCTTCACTCTTGGTGTTGAAAATTCTATGAGTTTGGACAAATGTATAATGACATTTACCTATCATTATAATATCATACAGAACAGTTTCACTACCCTAAAAATCCTCTGTGCTCTACCTATTCAACTTTCCTTTCTCTCTAACCCCTGGCAACCACTGAGATTTTTACTGTCTTCATAGTTTTGCCTTTTCCAAATTGCTATATAGTTGGAATCATACAGTATGTAACCTTTTCAGACTGGCTTCTTCCACTTAGTAATATATGCATTTAAGTTTCTTCCATGTTATTTCATGGCTTGATGCTCATTTCTTTTCAGTGCTAAATGATATTCCATCGTCTAGATGTACCACAGTTTATTTATTCGTTCACCTACTGGTTGTGGACATCTTGGTGTGTCCATATTTTGGCAATTATGAATAGAGCTGCTATAAGCAGCCATGTGTAGGTATTTGTATAGACATAAGATTTCAGTTCATTTGGGTAAACACCAAGGAAGACAACTGCTGGATCATATGTGAAGAGTAAGTTTTGTTTTGTAATAAATTGACAAAATTTCTTCCAAACTGTACAATTTGACATTCCAAATAACAATGACTGAGAGTTCCTGTCGTTCTGCATCCTTGCCAGCATTTTGTGTTGTCAGTGTTCTGGATTTTGGCCATTCTAATAGGTAGGTAGTTGTATCTCATCATTGTTTTAATTTGCACTTCTCTGATGATACATGATATGGAGCATCTTTTCATATGCTTATTTGCCACCTGTATTTCTTCTTTGGTGAGGTGTTGGTTAAGGCCTTTGACCTATTTTTTAATTAAGTTGCTTGTTATTGTTGAGTTTTAAGAGTTCTTTGTATATTGTGGATAACAGTCCTTTATCAGCTTTTGTCTTTTGCAGATATTTTCTCCCAGTCTGTGGCTTGTCTTCTCATTTTCTTGATATTGTCTTTCATAGAGAAGAAGTTTTTAATTCTAATGAAGTACAGCTTATCAATTATTTCTTTCGTAGATCATGCTTTTTGTGTTTATTTAAAAAGTCATTACCTTGCCCAAGATTATCTACTTTTTCTTCTGTGTTATCTTCTAGGCATTGTATAGTTTTGCATTTTACATTTAGGTCTGTGATCCATTTTAGGCTAATTTTTGTGAAAGGTATATGGTCTGTGTCTAGATTCATTTTTTCTTTTTGTATGTGGATGTCCAGTTGTTCCAGCATCATTTGTTGGAAATAATTATCTTTGCTCCATTGTATTGCCTTTGCTCCTTTATCAAAGATCAGTTGACTGTATTCATGTTGGTCTGTTTCTGGGCTTTCTGTTCTGTTCTGTTGATCTATTTGTCTATTCTTTAACCAATACCACACTTTCTTGATTGCTGTATCTTCTTGAAGTCAGATACTGTCAATTATCAACATTTTTGTTCTCCTTCACTATTTTATTGTCTATTTTGGGTCTTTTGCTTCTCCATATAAATTTGTGAAACAGTTTGTCAGTATCCACAAAATAATTTGATTGAGATTTCATTGATCAGTAGATCAATGGACAAATAGAGATCAATTTGGGAAGAATTGACATCTTTATAATATTGAATCTTTCTACTTATGAACAGGAATATCTCCATTTATTTAGTTAGTATTTTGATTTCTTTGACCAGTTTTATAATTTTGCTCATCTAGACCTTGAACGTAATCTGTTAAATTTATACCTAAGTATTTCTTTGAGGGGAGTGCTAATCTGAATGGTTTTGTGTTTTTAATTTCTAATTCCACTTGTTCATTGCTGGTATATAGGAAAGCGATTGACTTTTGTATATTAACCTTCTATCCTGCAACCTTGCTATAATTGCTTATTAATTCTAGGAGTTCTTTTGTTAATTCTTTTGGATTTTTCTATATAGACAATTGTGTGATAATCAAACAAAGACATTTTTATTTCTCTCTTCTCAATCTGTATACCTTTTACTTCCTTTTATTAGCTTATTGCATTAACTAGGACTTCCAGTATGATGTTGAAAAGTGGTGAGAGGGGACATCCTTGCCTTGTTTCTAATCTGAGTGGGAAAGCTTCTAGTTTCTTCCATTGTATTTTTAAACTTGTGTTCTTCCTATAAAGAAAATCTATTGAGTTTTTTATGTTACCTTTGAACTCAGACACCTCAATTCTTTCACCACTTTTAGGAATTTTTCATATGTTTCTATTGAGTTTTCTAGGCATACAATCATATAATATGCAAATAACTGTATTTTACTTCCTTCATCCTTATTAAATAGTATAATTGTTTCTCACATCTAATTGGATTGGTTTGTATAGTGTTGATTTTTTTCTTAACGTTAATGAAAATATATCTAGGGCTTGTAAAGTTTGTTGTTGACTTTGGGGTTTTTATATATATATATATATATATATATATATATATATATATATATAGTGCATTAGTGGAGAAGTTAGCTTATTCAGTAATTAATGTTGGGACAACTAGAAAAAATGGATCTCTACCTCACTCCAGATAGAAAACAAATTCCAAATAGATCAAAGATTTAAATTTATAAAACTTAGCCATAAAAATGACAAAAATTCAAGAAGAAAACATGATATATGATATGTCCTTCCACACTTCCAGAGGGACGTGGATGCTTTCCTGAGCATGACACAAAATCTGGAAACCAAAGAAGAATTAGAGTTTGATCATTACATAACATTAAACATTTTTTAATTAAAATGTTTTTAATCTGTAGCATAAAATACCATAAAGTCAAAATACATACACTGTATGTTTTTTAAAAGCCCCCATATCCCGAAATTAAATGGTTCATGTTGTACTTAAAAGGTGCTATAGATCAAAAAGGAAAAGAAAATGAAAATGAAAACATGGACCGTTATTTAACTAGGCAGTCACAGAAAAGAAAATATAGCTCTTAAACATATGCTCATATAAGTTCATATAAGTTCATCTTTTCTCATTTTAAGACAAATGCAAATTAAAACAATTATATGACCCCATTTTTGCCTCAGTCAGGTTGAACGTATTGAAAGTATGATAACACATTATGTGGTGAGGATGGAGATGAGCAGGCACCGTGTTACATCGTTGTCAGGAGAATCAATTGGTTCAGCCTTCAGAGAGAGTTATTTTGTGATAATATCAAAATTAAAGATTCACTTTTTGCACAAATTCCAACTTTAGAAATTGATACCATAAACATATTCACATATATGTGAAAGTATGTGTTTAAAATATATTAATTGCAGCTTTATTTATAATAACAAAAGACTGAAAACAACCTGAATACCCATAACTAGGTAATTGATTCAATAAATTATAGTATGTACAAAAAATGGAAAACCATGCAGCTGATAAAAAGATTTGAATCTATAAAAACTGATAAGGAATGAACTCTAATATATATTTTAAGTGAAAAATGCAGGGTGCAGAAAAGTTTGTATAGCAAGATATTCTATGTATGTGTTTTTAAACAGAAAATGTGTGAGCATACATACACCCATGTGATTGGCACATACCTATTACATATCTGGAAAAATATATGTAGACAGATAACTGTGGTTACCGCTGGACCAGGAATTGATTGTTGGAGAACAACATGGAAAGGAAAATTTACACTGTTTTTTTTAAATGTTTTGAATTTATATCATTTACACGTTTTTTATCAAAAAACTAATTAGTTAAAAATAAAACCATACATACATTGATGTTATAAAACTTCCCTTAGAAAATGCACCATGCTTGTTATCCCTAAACTTTTACTTCCAAATAAATAAATGCCAGTATTTTTCTGATGCCTTATGGGAGCAGTAAAATTTTAAGGCAAAATATTCTTTTTCCATTGATTTAAATTTACTGATTTAATTTTTCTATTCTTCCAGGCCCTAAGCTGAATTGCAGGTAGATTGTAATAACCTCTGAAAGTTTCGTTAGTTCACTTAATGGATAGAGAGTACAAATTTAGACCTCCATCCCTCCTTGTTTCTGGTCACCCCCCAAAAATATGGTCATAAACCTCACAGCAATGGGAATCTCCTTCAGTGAAATTTGAGATCCCTATAAGACCTCTCAAAAGACAGTTATGGCAGCAGTTTTATTATTGCAGTTCATATACACCAAAGCTGCAATTAACTGTATCATAGCTTGCTGACTTTATTATTATTATTATTATTATTATTGGCTGCTTTGGGTCTTCATTGCTACGCAGCTTTCTCTAGTTGTGGTGAGTGGGGACTACTCTTCATTGCAGTGCATGGGCTTCTCATTGCAGTGGCTTCTCACTGCAGTGGCTTCTCTTGTTGCAGAGCACGGCCTCTAGGCGCACAGGCTCAGTAATTGTGGCATGCAGGCTTAGTTGCTCCACAGCACGTGGGATCTTCCCAGACCTGGCATCGAACCCGTGTCCCCTGCATTGGCAGGCGGGTTCTTAACCACTGTGCCACCAGGGAAGTCCCAGCCTCCTGACTTTAATGAGTTAATGCAGTGTCCAAATAAAACGTGTGGCCAAATGATAGCTTAGGCTCTGAGAAGTTTTGGCTCAGTAATATCTGTGAAATTTGAGCTGATATTAAATATGCCTTAAAACAATACATTTGGGATTTGGCCTCGGGCATCAGATCAAGTCTGACTGCTACACAGAGTCGAGTGTTTTGCCTCAGGTCCTCAGATGTTTCTCACTATAGGACTATAGAATCAGCAAGAATATCATTATTGCTTTAGTGAAGGAAAACACCTCAGTTCCTATTTAATTTACGGAACCGTCTTCTTTCCGATTATTTTATTTTCCTGAAATTAGAGAATCCTGCTATCTCCTGCACATACAGCTATCTTCTCCCACCTGCAGCCCAATCTAGTAATTTCTTCCCAGCCTCACCTTTCTCTCATTCTTAGTCATCTAAGTGGCATCTGTCTAACCTTGGACCATCTCTTTCTGTACGTGTTTAAGTAAGCCAACCCTAGCATGGCTGTTGATGTGACAGGTCACAGTTCCAATTGTCTGTATCTCAGAATAGATGAAGGCTCAATCAGGACAGCAGTGGCTATTTGACTGGTCATTAAGTCTGGCCGCAGCAAACTGTTCTGACCGGCTTGGCCAGGAGCCATTTGTGCAGATTAGAGGGTTGGATTTTATATCCTCTCAGAGACAACTCCCTTCCACTTCAGCCTGTTGATGAGCTAACCATGGTCTCTATGGGGCCACATCCTCATCTTCTGGGTGGCTCACAGAGTGAACAACCCATTTGGGACAGGGTGGTATTTAGCTAATGTACTTTAATTAAGGCTATACTTGAACTACTTTCTTAAGTTATGGCACAGTTCCTGTCTCGGCCAAGCACAAGAATTAATAAACATGGGACATTTAACAAACCCGAGATAGAAAACATGTTTGTTAAGCCAAACTCATAGAGGCAGAAAGTAGAATGGTGTTTGCCAGAAGCTGGGGAAGGGGGAAATGGAGAGTTGCTATTTACTGGGCATAAAGTTTCAGTTATGTAAGATGAATAAATTCTAGAGAGCTGCTGTATGACTTCGTGACTATAGTTGACAATACTGTCTTGCATACTTAAAAATTTGTTAAAAGGGTAATGTTAAAGATCTCAAGTTAAATGTTCTTACTACAGAAAAAGAATTTATATTTAGTAATTCCATTTGGATTTAATTGGAAACGAACATTTCAATCCTCTAGCTCTTATTTCATGACAGGAGTTTGTAGATATTAAGATCTCTTAATCTCCTTAAAATATCTGTATTCTTTTTTTTTTTAAGGACTTTCATATGCAGAGTAAATGGTGATTAAAATGTGCAGGATGACAAAATGGAGCAAACAGTGCTTGTACCACCAGGACCTGACAGCTTCAGCTTCTTCACCAGAGAATCTCTTGCAGCTATTGAAAGACGCATTGCAGAAGAAAAGGCTAAGAATCCCAAACCAGACAAGAAAGATGATGACGAACGTGGCCCAAAGCCAAATAGTGACTTGGAAGCTGGAAAGAACCTTCCTTTTATTTATGGAGACATCCCTCCAGGGATGGTGTCAGAGCCGCTGGAGGACCTGGACCCGTACTATATCAATAAAAAAGTGAGTGTGTTTTATCAGGCATATTTTGCTGCTAATTGCCTTACAGTATACTTTGGACTGTTATAGCACCAACACAAGCTAAGTTAGCACAAAGTCTAAGTATCCTTCTGTTTAGGAAATAAAACACATTTGCACATGTTTTATGCATATACATGACAAATAAATTGATTATATCATAACAGATGGAGCTGTGCCAAATGCACAGTAGATACTTAAAAATAAATGTAAGTTGTAGGCAGCTAATTTAACAAATTAAAAACATCTCCCCAAAGATTGTATTTACTATTTATGGGTTTTCTGTACTTGAAAATCTTGAAATTATCACAAATTATAAAGACCTCAAAAATATTGGTATTCATTTCTCATGGAACAAAATTTGATGCCACAAGGGTTTTCAGTTTCTATATTATATATAAATATTATGTTATATATAATATATCAGTTAACTTCCTGAAGAAACTTTTTTTATTGGGAAAAAACATTCCTATACAAACTATAGTTTAAAAAATTATTTAATCTTTTGGTGGAAATATATTGATATTGGTAAGGATGACCAAAAATATAGTATTCTGAAGAACATATAAATGATATTTGAATATCCATGCTTGAAATGAAAATAGTAAGCACCCAGCCTTTCATTATGACCATGATTTCACCAAACCAAGAAGAAAAGTGTAGAAAAAGGTAAAATCAAAAAAGATTATTGTATTGATTTTAGATTAAATTTATGACTAGTTAATTTGCAATATTTTATTATCCTTTTCACCTAGAATAATATATTTATGAACTCTTGGTGGAAAGGTACAGCACAAATATTGTAATTAAGCAAATGAGATCTTTTAGTTAAACATGGGCCTTAAAAATACCCCCAAAACGTTTAGGGATGCTTTTAGTTGCTGGCACAGTTATCGTGTTAGTTTTTATCAAGTGCATAAGTTTGGAATTTTAGTATTTGGATTCGAGACAGTTTTGTAAATACATTCTCATTGACTGCTACAACTTTCAGAGGTAAAAACCTCATAATGTTCAGATTTTTAAAAAAACTTTTCAGGATATAGCCAGCTTAAGTGTAACACACTTTTCCTTTTTAAAAACTGATTTGACCATTTTACTGTGAAGGAAGAGATTAATAATTTTCCATAGATTCATTATCTTTTATTTAACTTTGCTTTTTAACATTGTATTATTAAATCTTAGTAGGTAAGCCATGATCTGTTTCATAACTTCCATTTAAATTATGAGAAAAATTGAATTTTGTCATTAAATCACTCCTTTGGAAATTAATTTAATATGATATCTGAAAAGCTAAAACCCAAATTAAGCAGACTACGAGGGGTTTATTTGTATAAAAAAAGTAAAAATGTGGATAATCCAACTATTCATACATATTAACTTATTTAAAATTATTCTATTATTGAAATAATGACTCTGATGTGTTCTAGCCAGAAATTCATTAACACTAAAGTATGTTACTTTATTTATAGCCATTGGACATAGCCAATCTATTTAGAGCTGCTATTACAGTGGGTTAGTGGGCTCCATGCTCAGCAGGCATTTTGCTACTCCCAGACATCCAGCTTCCACCTCTCCAGTAGTAACCACCATCTAAAAATTATTAAAGCCACCCAGAGTCTACCACTTCATCAAACAGGGCTGAAATCTAGCATCCCATCTCCTGTGCTGTGTCCTTATCTATAAAACAGTAAATGCATACATTGAGAAAGACCAAACTAATGCGTGTTGACAAGGGCAGCTATTCTTCAAGTAGAAACGAGATCATCCAATTAATCTTTTCCTTTAAATTAAAGAGTTTTTAGACTGATAAAAGTTGTCATCTTGAGGGAATGTCCCCAAACAAAGCCGTCCACAATTGGTTTATAATGAATGAGATATAACAAAGGATATAAAGGCAGATGGAAAGCAAAATGATGCAAACCCATCCAAATAGTTAAAAGAAAGTTCTTAAAACTGAGGGTAAAAGACCAATCCTGAAGGAATGACTATTCAGTCAGATTCTTGCGGTGAAGTAACCCTTATAAACTTTGTTAGGTTCACATTCAAACTTGCCTTTAACATCTTCTGTCCTTATCTTCAAATGTACATTGTGTGAGGAAGGAAAAATATTTCGGTATTTTGGAACAAATCACAGAGTGCAAGTAGCAGAACCTGGTAAGAGAAATATTGTTATTAGGAAGGAGGTTTCCCCAAGGTGAGGCACATCCATTGCTTTCACATTGAGCTGACATCCAGCAAGTCTCCAAATGTAAGTCATTCAACAGAAATACAAGTGAAACTTTTTGCAGTACTGAAATCCTTAAAAACTAACATGGCATGCTTAGGACATGATTGAGCTATGTGTTGGAAATTTCCTTCTTTTGCACTTACATGTTTTATAACTTTCTGTGGTTGTGTGTACACTCTTTCTAGTCTTAAATTTTTGTTCATAATTGGATTATTTCAGTATGGAGGAATAGTCTTAAATTCTGAATTAGCTTCCTCTGATTGAAGCTGGAATCCTTAGAAAAATAATAAGCTTTTAAAAATGATGAATATTTCCTTTTTCTACTTGATGACCAATTTCACTTTAGTGACTTGAGTATCTGAGGATGGCAGGGTGATCTTCTTTAAACAATGCAGTAGACATGCACAGTACTCCCAGCATAGATCAAGGGTCTAATGATGGAAATGTCACTGGGGAAAATGCTTCTTAGGATGAAATTTCCCACCATCACTGATATTGGGGATGTACATTTTATTGCCTGAGTGGATTGTAATATGCAGATATTAATCAGGCTAGTGACTCCCCTAAGTTTAAACTCAAGTACAATACTTAATGTGTCCTTTGTATGTATATCCCAAGTCTCTGGTTTCTTTCTTAAAAATATATAGAATAAACAAAGCAAGCCTATTACAAAAAATGGTGGCAGAATCTATGTTAAGTTTTAGGTTAAAGTACAGTGGTGTGTATATATAAAGAATCTACATGTAAGCAATAGAAAGGACACAAACCCCAGTGAAGCTCTCTGTGATCTTCTACAGTGTCAGTGAGCTTATGAAAATGTCACTGCTGATGGTGTATTTTCAGATGGCATATGCCCACATATTTTTATCTTCTTTGCCCTAGCTTAAAATGTACAAATTATATAATGTTCAAATTTTCTGTTGAAATTGCTAAAATAATTTAATCCATGGTCAGTGATATTGTGGTAGTAACTCGAGAAACAGTAGCAACTGTCTCATGAACACTCACGGTACATGGAAGCACTTCCAGACCCTCAGATGTTTTAAGCCTTCAGAAGTCCAAGGTAAGAACTAAGGAATAAAATAACAGTGCTATCAGAGGAGAATCACAGAATTTTCCATACCATGTTAGCTCTGGTCCCGTGGTCTTCAGAACATGATTCCAGGTTGGGTTCCTTTTGTTTGTTTATTTACTTTAGCATTGTGACAAGGCACATTTTAGCTTGTGAACACACCTTTATTTCCTCATGGGATTTTTTTTTTTTTCACAGTTTCGTTTCATAGCTTCGGCTGATTTTGCACCATTTGGCTATACATTCAAATTCTTCACCCACTCTTTATTACAGAAAACTTCTTCCTTCTCATGTTCTCTTAAAATTACAGATGACTCATTAGTACCATGGAAGAAAATATCCTTTTGACAGTGTGACAGGGTACTGGAAATAGAATGAGGTATGTTAGATCTGTAGTGAAAATGCATGTTTGTTAATTCTGGAATGTAGAAATGTATCCATTTAAAAATGTGCTCTTTCCTTGATTGTCTCTTCGATGTTTAAAGACAATTTATTCTCCCTTTTTATCAGCTCTTCTAAAGAGATGCATGCTACCTCTTTACTG
This sequence comes from Lagenorhynchus albirostris, assembly GCF_949774975.1. NCBI lineage: Eukaryota > Metazoa > Chordata > Mammalia > Artiodactyla > Delphinidae > Lagenorhynchus > Lagenorhynchus albirostris. Next base: position 65,766,491 of record NC_083100.1, read on the forward strand.
GGGCTGCACGAAGAATCATACAGGAACTTGTGGTTTTAAATTCATGCCTGGTTTGTCATTCCACAGGAGTTTTTAATTGTTACATGGGGTAGGGAGAGTTGTTTGTTTTGTTTTTCATTGGGATTAGGGAGTTTTTCTTGAAAAAGGAGTTTAGGGCTTCCCTGGTGGTGCAGTGGTTGAGAGTCTGCCTGCCAATGCAGGGGACACGGGTTCGTGTCCTGGTCTGGGAGGATCCCACATGCCGTGGAGCGGCTGGGCCTGTGAACCATGGCCGCTGAGCCTGCGCGTCCGGAGCCTGTGCTCCGCAACGGGAGAGGACACAACAGTGAGAGGCCCGTGTACCGCAAAAAAAAAAAAAAAAAAAAAAAGGAGTTTAAAAGAAAATCAGAAAAGTAGATGGTAAAAGCTCAGGATTCCATGAATTGTCATATTTATGATTTTTCTTTGTATATCATTAGCTCTTCTAGAATTACCAGTCACCCAGGCTCTCCCTTACTTGCAAGGCACTACAGTTCACTTCCAAATCTTTCTCTTACCCATTCATTATTTCTTCCTTAAGTCCCTTTCTTCTTTGTCACCTCCCTGTCTCTGCCTCAGAAACAATCCCAAAATGATGAGGATGGTAGTAAAATAATGATTGCATTTATGAAGTACCTGTCATATTAATAAGTTTCCCTTCAAGTGAAAGTGACCGAAAACCAACAGAAAGTAGCTTTTGAAAACAAACTAAGCAACAAACAAATAAATGTATGTGTGGGGTAAATCTCGTCTTAATATCAAAGGATCCAGTACCTAAAACAACATCATCAGGACACAGTCCTTTTCCATTTTTGGTTCTACTTTCACCTATGCTGGCTGCATTCACAGGCTGGCTCTTCCCACAAGATGATAGAAATAGCCACCAGTAGCATGAAACTAACATCCTACAGCCTAGTAACCCCAAGAAAAAGAGCTCTCTTTTTCTTCAAAATTTCTTGCACAAGTCCTGAAATTCAGTCTAATTAGGTCACATGGCCTCTTCTGAACCAATCACTGTAACCAAGGGTTTGTGATGCTTTCATTGGCCAGATCAGCATCACATGTTGACCAGTGTTGCCAAGGGGTGGGTCAGCTCCATCCAAGCCACATAGCCAGACAATGAGGCAGAGGTTTTCTCTAAAAGGAAGAGATGGAAACTTTGAAGAAGGTCAGCTAGGCAAGCAGAAACAGTAGCTCTGCCGTATGCACTGTGCATTAGGAAATTTACAGTTCTTATTTAACCGACATGTCCTTCCAAGATAATTCTTCTCTTTGTTTTAAAATGATGAAAGAAGATGTGGTACATATATACAATGGAATATTACTCAGCCATAAAAAGAAACGAAATTGGGTCATTTGTAGAGATGTAGATGCATCTAGAGACTGTCATACAGAGTGCAATAAGTCAGAAAGAGAAAAACAAATATTATATATTAACGCATATATGTGGAACCTAGAAAAATGGTACAGATGAACTGGTTTGCAGGGCAGAAATTGAGACACAGATATAGAGAACAAACGTATGGACACCAAGGGGGGAAAGCCGCAGTGGGGTGGGGATGGTGGTGTGATAAATTGGGCTATTGGGATTGACATGTATACACCGATGTGTATAAAATTGATGACTAAAAAAATAAAATAAAATAAAATAATGAAACTGAGATAAAGTTAATTTTCCTAAGATCATAAAGCTACTAAGTAACAGAGACTAGATTTAAAACCAGATCCGTCAGCTTCCATGGCTCATCACCACGCTACTCTGGGTTTGCAGTTGTCACACTAATGATACCAGTGGAGAAGAGAAGTCAGTGATAGACTCTAAATAAGCCTGTCACTGCTTTTCCTGCCCCTCCACTCATGCCACTTTGCCATCTGTACTCCTCATCTCTTAGGCTGGCAGTATTTCCCAAACCTGACTTGTTGCTTTACTACTTCTGCTCAATCAGGGGCATCCCCTGCCTTTATAAAAACTAAAATCTTTGAGACTCAGGGGGTCTGGATCAGCTTCTAAAATAATTAGAGAAGTACATTGCCCACCAGATTCTAATAGGGTGATAAGCACCTTTTTTTCAAAGAGGACAGATTCAGGAAACTTAAATTGTATGCCTCTGTAAAGAAATGGCATTTATATTGGGATCTCAAGGGTAGAAAGAAGAAGGGAGAGAAACCTTCCAGGGAAAGGGAATAGCCCATTAGAAGACATGTAATATAGCAGGACTGTAGTAAGTAAAAGGCGAGTAAGATGTGATTGGGGAGGTGGGCCTGGGGCTAGATCAAGGCTCCTTTTAGGACATCTTAAGGAGTTCGAAGTCTAAGGACAAAATGAATTCTCTGAAAACTTTGGGTAGAGAAGTCACAATGTCCATTTCACTTTTTTTTTTTAATTTATTTATTTATTTTTGGCTGTGTTGGGTCTTCGTTGCTGCGCCTGCGCTTTCTCTAGTTGCAGCGAGCGGGGGCTACTCTTCATTGAGGTGCATGGACTTCTCATTGCAGTGGCTTCTCTTGTTGCGGAGCACGGGCTCTAGGTGCACGGGCTTCAGTAGTTGTGGCACGTGGGCTCAGTAGTTGTGGCACACGGGCTCAGTATTTGTGGCACGCGGGCTCAGTAGTTGTGGCACACGGGCTCAGTATTTGTGGCACGCGGGCTCAGTAGTTGTGGCACACGGGCTTAGTTGCTCCGCAGCCTGTGGGATCTTCCCGAGCCAGGGCTCAAAGCCGTGTCCCCTGTGTTGGCAGGCAGATTCTTAACCACTGCACCACCAGGCAAGTCCCCACTTCACATTTTTTTTTAATGGATGATTATTTATTTATTTTTGCGGTACGGGGGCCTCTCACTGTTGTGGCCTCTCCCGTTGCGGAGCACAGGCTCTGGATACGCAGGCTCAGCGGCCATGGCTCACGGGCCCAGCCGCCCCGCGGCATGTGGGATCTTCCCGGACCGGGGCACGAACCCGTGTCCCCTGCATCGGCAGGCGGACTCTCAACCACTGTGCCACCAGGGAAGCCCCCCACTTCACATTTTTAAAGATCAAATTGGGAGTCTTTATGGAGGCTTGGTCTAGATTTTTGACAATGAAGACAATAATGGATGGGATCGGAATCTATTTTGGAGGTGTAATGCTTATCAGATGGGAACAAATGGATGGCATTGTTTTCTGAATATGAAATTTGGGAGGAAGGAAACCGAATGGCAAAGTTCCAATGTGAGAATTGGCGTTGCTTTCAAGTACACAAGTGTTTGTATGGGTATATATTTGAGAACCAGAGAGACACACATTTTTAATCCTTTAATCCTTAAGTGTATATGGCACTTTGAATTCATTAAGGGGATTCTCATGTTTTATTTCATTTTGTTTCATTTCAGCCTTTAAACAACCCTGAGGTTAGTGTTGTTATAATCTTCATTCAGATGTAGAAATTGACATGGAAGAGTTTGCCCAAAGTTCTCACACAGAAAAGTCTGCAATAAAACTGGGCCAATTAGTCCTTTTCTGTCAATGAAAAATTTGCTGAGCATATAATAGTGTACCACACCCATGCTATGGGCTGAAGATAACAGGGATGAGAAATCTTTGATCCCCAGATTTTATCATTTCACCCTCTGGCTATAATTTTTTCTCTCTGTCTGAGATAGAGGCAGAGCATCTGTAACCCTGGCTGATAGGAGCCCAGCTGGGGAACTCTCCAGCACTGGCCCCACTGCATCTGTTCTACCCAGCTAAAGCCTAGGGACCAGCAATTTTACAGACTCTCTTCTGGGTACAACTTTTTCTCTTTTGCATGAACTTAAAGCAAAGATAAAAAAACTCTAAGGCCTTGAGCCCCCAGACACATTTTTGTTTGCCTCATGCAATACTGTTTACAATTTTGAATTAGTGTCTGAGATTTATAAATCAGAAGATTGCACACACACATGTAAAATCGTGCATATTTAGGATTTCTCATACTATATCAGATCTAGCATCACTGATTTGCATGCCCCAAATTGGCAGGTCTTTCACACTGCCTAGCCTCTGTGGGACATTTTGGTTTGTGGTCCCTGGCTACAAGACCCCTGTGCAATTAGATGAGGGATGGATATTAACGCTTGGTGGGCCACAGGAGGCACAAGTCCACAAGTTGTTCTTTAGGCTTATTATCCCGCATCTAAGGGGTAAGACAGAATGAGATTGGGAGAGAAAACATTTTTTAAAATATTGCACACTAACTTCAGAGTCATGTAGAGAACCTGTGAGAAAGCTTTCCATCTCCCAGTGAGCCAGAAAAGGAGGAAAATCTTGGCCTGAATCCACAGGTTATTAAAAAAAAGATAGGCAAGGAAGTAGGTGAGACCATTTAGAGAGCTCACAGGAAAAAAAAAAAAAAAGAATTAGATGCCTTGGAATTGGCCCAGAACAAGAGATGTCCCCAGAGATGTGTACTAATCGGAATCTCTTGTCTATGCAGTTCTTTACACCCAAAGCTCTGCAGCATCCCTCCTCCTGCCATGTGGTCTCATTCTGCCTTTTCCCGATGGAACCTCTTCTCGAGCCAGCAGCTTAGAGCTAGAAAAAGTTGACCCCACTTCTGGCAGAAGATAGAGCCAGGGAATTTCCCTAGTTTGAATGCCAAGGCAACATCAAGGGGAGAGAGGTATACCTTGCAACCCAGCTTAGAAGTCTGTTACCATTTTCAGAGTCACACTTGCTTATACACAGGGATAAAGTTTCACATTGTCATTATACAGAATTCTATTTAATTAGGAATTACATAGGTTTTTGAATCTATGTGTAAAAAAAATATATATATATATATATATGTATCTCCTTTCTTTGGGAAAATATGTTCGAAGTTCCAAACAATTGACCTCCAAACACATTTTTGGATCACAGTGTAAGTACAAGTTGAAAATTGCCTCTTTAAATTTTGAGGCTAAGGCATAAGTGGAATCAACCAATAGTATATTCTGCATTTTTCTATTGTTCATGATCATTGCTCACCTTCCTCTGTTATTTCTTGCTTTTGCCAGTACATTTAGAGCAGTGAAATTGCAGTAAATTTGGAGTCAATGCTGTGATTTGGCAATTTTTCAATAATGTTTAGATAAACACAAAGCTGAGCATTAGGTTTAAACTATTTAAGGAACAAGACCCCGAGAGTGAAAGAAAAGTTAAGATAATGGACATATTTTTAAAAGGGAACTGGAAAACTATGGCTTGTTAAATTCAGTGTCCATCCTGAGTAAAAAAAAAATAAGCAAACACATTCTAAAAACCCAGAGACAAAAAAAGACTACTAAATAGTAATGGGTACAGATTCATAAATAGCAATCCTACCGAACTATTATAACCTAAGTGTTTCCTTATTGACTATGCAGTTAGATAAAGGGGAAGCATTTTACTCCAGGTACACAACATGAGAACTGTTAATAAAAACAGATTCACAGCTCTCCTATTGCAGACTCACCTGAGTTATTTATTAAAAGTACAGAATACAAGGCATCAGAATCTGACCTACTGAATTGGAATCACAACACCTCTGTGAACTTAGTGTACTTATTCCCATTTTTCAAAAGAGGCAAATAAGTCACAGAAAAGTTAGTAACTTGTCCAGGATCTCAGAGCTGGAAGGCAGCACAGCCAGATTTTGAGCGAGGCATCCAACTCCAGAGTCTGCACTCAATAAATACGTAAGTTAAAACAAATCCTACTTATGTTTTTCTAATTTGCTTTCCAGACTATTAAGCTTTGATTATCAGGGGTGTTTACCTGTTTGGGTTTTCGTTGTTGTTGTTTCCTTTAAAGCTAGAATTGACTTTTACCTGGCAAGGTTTGCTGAAGAGAGTATGAACTGGCAGTACAATGAATGGTTTACACCTAGGTCTGCGCTGCCCAATTCAGTGGACATTAGTCATGTATGGCTATTGTATTTGAAATGTACTTGAAATGTGGTGAGTTCAGTCTCTGAAGACGTACAGTTGGTATGACAAGAGGATGTAAACTATCTCAATAATTTTTAATACTGACTTCATCCCCAAATGATAATTTATTGGATATATTGGGTTAAAGAAAACATTATTCAAATTAATTTCATCTGCTTCTTTTTCTTTTTCTAAACATGGCTACTAGAATATTTAAAATCACATATGTGGCTTAGATTTGTAGTTCATGTAATATTTCTATTGGGCAGCTCCAGTCTAAGTAAACCTTCACTTACCCTTCTAGATTTTCTTCCGTTAGTATAGATAGTTGAACATTTACTAGTTTTCAGGCTTCTTGGGGTCATAACTTACTATTTACCCCAAACTACTTGGGGGTCTTTGTTTTCCCTATAAACTTTAGCACAGAGCTTTGCAAATATTGTCCTAAACAATTAACACAAATCTTCTTCATTGAAGTCAATTGAATTAACGATTGAGCTGAGAATTAGATCCAGGCTGCTTTCCAGGTGTCTACCACGCTCATACATATTAACAGCTTATCATATAGGGACTTTATAAATGCTACTTGAGTTTGGTAGCTATACATGAAGAGATAAGTGACAAGCCTGATCAATATCTAGTATGTGAAGAGAGTTACATTCCTACAAATGTGTCTTTAAAAGTGATATTTTTATATATAGAATCTCATCTCTAATTCAGTCAAAATGCTGTTTTGAAATTGGTTCTGAGGCACAGTGTTATTCTCAGGTTAAAATGATTTCATGAGTTTCCTACAGCCTTGGGCTGTAAAAAAAATAAAAAGCCTGTTTCAAGCTGGATACTACTATACCAGCCGTTTCTCCTCCACCATCAATATTGAAGTTTTTCTTTTCTACTGAAGTGACGTAATGCAATAAAAATTGTCCTGAGTAGTTATGTTAATGAAATTTGTGTTAAACTAATTAGATTTAAAGGATGCTAAAATACTTTCCTCTAATAAGCCATTCAGTACATTCTTTGAAAAAGTCAACACTGAACTTGTACACTTAGAATGGACAAGATGGTAAATTTTATTTTATGTGTATTCTACCACAATAAAAAAAAAATGGGGTGGGGGTAATAGTAACATCTTGGCTAGTCTTTTAATTCTTTCCTTTTTGATCCCTTTCTTATCTGTGAAATGAGGAAGGCAAATATCTGTATGTTTGAAAATTCTAGAGTTACTTGACCACTTGTAAGTAAACAGTGTTCCCTTCTGACTCTCTTCTCCCTTCAATACTATCGATGCCATTATTTGGGGAAACATGTATTTGAGAGTCTTTAGGGGCAAGTATCCTTTCATTAATCCTCAACACTTAGAAACTAAATGTTTGGCTTCTTCTCTGTGCAAGTAAATATAAGGAGGATGGATACAGGTAGATGAGGAAATAGATAGAAGATCAGTTACAAATAGCAAATTTGAAGTTCTAAATGGAACTTATTGACATAAAAATGGTAACAGAGTCAAGATTCTAATATTGGACTGCTCTGTAATTCAACTGTTTAAAATGAATCCATAAACACTTTAAAGCAACATTTGTGTAGTTTTTATGTAAATATATGTTTCAACCTGGGAACAGCAAAGTCCTCACAGAAGAAACCCTCTGAAATATTCCCTTAGTGCCGGTGTTATCATCAGCTTCCCAGGAGCTCTATCAAGGATGTCTTATCTATCTATACGGCTTGTGAAAAATTAAAGGAGAACAAATATTGCTGTACAGGAAAATCTCATTAATTCCATTATACATTCTAATTGTAAGCACTTACACACTGTACACACACTTCTTATAAATATGAAGTTAAAATACATTCTTTGAATTTTTTAAATAAATAAAGAGAATATACCCTAAAAGCAGTAAAAGTTTCCATCTAAGGCTTGAACAATTGGGAATTTTGTCCTTTTGCCTTTCACTTTTGTGTCAAAATATGAATTCCTCTATGTAAAAGGACTTTTAGATTGAGAATTATTTATCAGCATCAGGGTGCCGTGGCTTTCGTTAGCTTTACCCTGCTGAGATCTGACCCTTTGCCCTGCCTTTTTGGGTTCCTCTTGGTTCAGCTTCTGAGTCTTGCTTCTTTTTCTTCTTGGTCCTTAGGGCAGAATTTCTTTCTCTCTCCAACCCTTTCTTTTGGCCTCTGAAGCTTTGCCTTTGGTTTCATCACCCTCTTCCTCCATCTCTTCTACTTCTTCTTTTGTTAGGTCTGCTCATGGTTTGGGCTGGAGGGTGGCCACAGAGCCGAAGACACAGGTCATCTCTTCTGCACGTGGTCTCCTCTCCTCAGGATGAGCTGGATTATCATTCTTCTCCACTGAGCGACAATCAGTACCATCTTCATCCCCCTCTTCCTCCAGCCCATGATTTAGGTCCCGTAGGGACTGTAACTTCTTTTCCAAAATTAGGCTTGTAATATTATTTGAAATGAGGGAATTCTTATTTTAAAAAGATATATTCTACATTATGTTTTTACTGGGTCTCCCACTCCCAGATCACAATATTTCCATCAGGTTTTACTCAGCATAATTTTGGGGAAAGGAAGCATAGGCAGTTGGTTTACAAGGTGGACCATATTCGGTCCTGATTTAGCTCACTCAGAGCCTTTCTGTGTCCTTGCATGTGTGTACTCCCTAGGGCAAAGGCATTTGCATTGCAGAAGTCTGTGCATGTTTTATGATGATCTCACAATGCCATTTAGGGACAGCGGCACTGAATGAATCAGAGAAAAAGAGCACTAAGTAGACACGGGTGATTGCTCCTCCAATAAGCACAGGTGAAACTCTCCCCTCCTATAAATGGACGTTGTGACACAGTTTTCTTTGTACTCTGGACCCACAGTCCATCAAAGATGAAAGTGGAAATATGGAGTCAAAGTTAGATGTAGAGCAATGCATCTCAAACTCTCTGTTGTGAAGGTGTGGTTGCTATTCTATAAAATACAATAAAATTAATTTCCAGAAAGTTGAAATGAAAAACAGACCTGCAAAATACACCCTGTCTTTTTATTATTACATTCAACAGATGTAAAATTAGTCTGTCAAATTGTCTTACAAGTTTCTAAATACTTACTCTCAAATCTTGTCACAGATCAGGAACAACTTGGAGACCAGCACTGGTTGGGGGACCATTTTCACAGCCCTGATTTAGGGCACTCTGACATATACCAGCGAGGAAGTGCTATTTTCAAACAGCAACTCAGTAAATGTTTTGGAGTAATTACTCTATTTCACTTTAGAAAACCCTGAAGGTAGAGGAGAAAAGAAATGAGAAATCTATAAATGACCTGCAGACTAAATGTAGAGAATAAACCCTTGTCAAAGATTTTTAGTAGAAAGTAAACATAAGGTTAATGCTTGCTATGTCATAATGTGATCTACACAGATATGTGTCCTCAGTAAGAAAAACAGTATTTTTGGAGAATGGGGTTTAAATTTAAAAGATTTGGAGTTCCCTTCTCAAGATATGTTCTTCATAGAGAAATGGGTTCCACTCCCCACAATCTGAATGTACACAAAGGTCTTAGGAAACACTGAGTCAGAATCCTTGATACACGATTGTATGTTGCTGCTTTGTTTTTTGTTGTTTGTTTGTTTGTTTTTGTCCACACACTGCTAATTGTGCTCAGATATGTCTAATTTTTAGAATGCCAGTTCCATGCACATCCATGGATCCTAGATTCTGCAGGGGCTTTGAGCTTTTCCTCTAAGAAAGCACTACATGAAATAGGCAGCCAGCTGGGACTAGAATTCAGTGTGTCAGCTAACTCAGAAATCCCAATACACAGTTTAGCACTCCTGGTCAACAGATACTCTCCAGGGAGCTTGGCCTCCAGAACTCAATTATTGGATTACATCCATTTAACCCAAGACTGGGTTTGATGGTGGCTGTTTTTATTTCCTATTATAAATAGAGTGATAATGTTTATTTTATAAGCAGAAATGGTAAAAGAATATTTATTTCAAAAATATTATTTGTCTTACTGAATGATTTTGCATTCCAGAGCATTAATTTTCAAGATATTTGAAATGGAAAAGCTGAAATCGCTGTAAAAGGAATGTAGTGTCCTAAGATCTGTAGAATGAAATGATACGTGCACCCATTTGAGACTTTTTCCTTTAACTCAGATATTTAAAATATTAAGAAAATAAATAAATTATCTTGGCTAACTGTCTTATATACGATAAAATTGCAGGTAAGTATCAAGTCAAAGGTGAGTTGTACCATTGGATGTTGTCTCTAGTTAAGAAGAGATCCAGTAACAGTTTGTCTTCATGGTGCACGTCGGAAGTTGCAACATTGGAATAATTCATTTTGACAAATGATAGAAGGTGGGTAATAGAGTTTAAATGGTTTATACTTTTATACTTCTATGTGTTCCTATCTTACAGACTTTTATAGTATTGAATAAAGGGAAGGCCATCTTCCGGTTCAGTGCCACTTCTGCCCTGTACATTTTAACTCCCTTCAATCCTCTTAGGAAAATAGCTATTAAGATTTTGGTACATTCATATCCTTTTCATGTGATCAATATTAGCTATTAGTACATAATCTATAAATGCTTTGTAGCTAAATATAAAATTAACTTGGGAAATGTCCATATTCTGTGGTTTTATCACCCTCATTTTGTATTTTCTTTGGTCATATAAGCCTTATTCTTAAAATTTATTACATAGATGTCACTGAAACTTACATAATCTTTAATATTATATATGTACTATATATATATCTTTCAAATATATATTATACATCAAAGTCTTTAACATTATATATATCTTTCTAAAAACATATGTATCAAGTCCTACAAATCTAGTGTAAAATAGCCATATTTATTTTTAAGATATGGTACAAAGTTTCTGATTTTCTAGAATTTGTAGTGAATAATGATATAATAGCAAAAAATTTCCATCCAGAGCCAATATAGAGCTATCTATAATACAAAGCATTTTAGTGTGCCTTAGAATTAACCTTTAAGCATATTTTCCATGGGAGAAGATCAGGGGGCTTTGGCCAATATTTAGCTAGTTTTTGAACTTTCCTAATGAAATCTGTGAGGAAGTACTGGAATATTGGCTTAATTTCAAATTTAAGTCATTGAATTATGACTCTGCTGTGCAAAACTGATTGCTTAGTAAAGGCTTTGGAAGTTAATGGAAGACGCTAAGATTGTATTTCCAAGTGGCCTTTAGGGATTTGGCTTTGAGATTCTCATTGGTGTTAAAAAAGGATTCTGCAACTAAATTCATCTGTTCATATTCATTGGCAAAAACCTTCACTTCTAATTATGTCTCATTTGATAGCTTTGGCAATAATAAATATAGAAATACCATTATAATTATCATAAACTTACACTACCTGATTTTTTGAAAAAAGACTTTAAAACCTAAAAATCCGTTCTATTTCTAAACTGATAGCAAGAGATTTCTTATGGTATAAATACGATATTATTAAAAATCAAAGATTTGAAACACAAAATTTATATGTTCGGGGTTTTTACATTTATGGAGGTTTCATCATCCTAGTTTGTGTTCCTAGTGCCATCATGTGGTCATTTGATGAAAACTTTCTTTTTCACACACGGAAAATTTTTGCTTTGGCAGTAAACTGTAGTGGAAAGAATATTGGATGTGAAAGTAATAAACCTGTGTTTTAGTCTGTGGCCAAGTTATCTAATTTCTTTAGATCTTACGCATTATTTCTCTGATTTCTAAAATATAGGGATTAAACAGTTGTTTTTTAAGGTCCCTTTCAACTCCATAATTCTGTTATGTCATAGTTAGTCATTGGTTTTAGCTAACACTTAGATCATGTCTACTAATATACAGACCTGTTCCAAGTACTTCACATATATTAACCCATTTAATCTGTACCTCAAACTATGAGTTCCATACCTGATTAGCTCCACTACATAAAATTCAGTAGAGATACAAGAAGCTTCCATGGCACAGAGAGGCTGAGTGACTTGCCCAAGTCACTTTTATGTTGCTAAGATCACCTTTATGTTGAATTTTAATTACATTCACATCATGTTAAGTCATGGCCTTGAAGAATATTCGCTTTCAATCTTATCCAGTGCTGCTACACGTTTACAAACTCAGCTGAAATAGAGCAACCCGACCCTTAACACCATGCTGTACTTTAACTACATAAATTTTAATGTATTCAACTATATTGTATCACATGTATTTAAGAAGTTACAATTCTGCAAGGATGTGCCTTCCTCAACAATTTACTATTTTAATCAACTAAATTAGTTCAAGTCAGTGCTCTCTGCTCAAAAGCTGTACCACTCCAAAGTGCCCACAGGTTTCCCCCTAAAGTCTTCTGGGAGGTAAATAGATTGATTTAATAATAGCAGCAAAAGCCGCACTTTATACTTTTATAAAGCTTTCTCATACATTATCTCACTTAATCTATACAATTACTCTGTGAGGGTGATATTATTATCCAAATTTTATGGATGATAAAAATGAAATTTAAAGAGATTAGATGACTTGCCCATAGGGTATTTGTCCCTGAGTCCTGGCCAAACTGCAGGTTGAGCTTTTCAATGTTAGTTTTATGTAATATGATACATGGATTTGGGTTTTCTTTTGTGTGTTCCTTAACAATGACCTACATTATTCAGCATGCTAATTATGTGCACTATTTTGACGAACTGTGTGTTTATGACAATGAGTAACCCTCCCGACTGGACAAAGAATGTAGAGTAAGTTCAACTTACGTTTTAAGCGACCTACATGAGTATGTATATGTGTGTGTGTATAGATAAATAGACATACAGACATATATATCTATATCTATATATATATGTATTTAGTATTTAATCTCTCTCCTTCACGTGTACTTGGTGGTTACCAGAAGCCCATCATTCTTGGACACTCGCCACTTTTCCTGTAGGATCTACAGTGACCAAAGCAAATGTTATGAATGTACTCACAGAAAGGAACCAATATGGTAGACCTTGGTTCCAGTTCATTTCCAGATGAATTCAGTGAGTCTTACACTTGCCCTAAAAGGATAATATTGAGCCTCACAAAGTTTTCACTTCCATCAGACACATCCACTCCATGCCAGGCCTATATCAGTTTCAAACGTGGTCACCAAAAAATTTGCTGGAAAAAAAAGCCCACAAAATTTGGGATTTTCAAACTTGAAAATTTTATTGAGGGCTAAGCTAACCGAAGTGAAAGTTAGGGTAGGATTTTCAGAAACCAGATGCATTACTAACTGTATTGATGGGCTCTGTTCTGGGATACTTTTGAGGACAGAGAGGCCAGATGTGTGATAAGTGCTGCTGAGTCTGCTTGCGTGGCCGACGTGGTAGCCAGTATTGCTCTGTGCCTGCTGACCCTTAAAACAGCCACCACGGGGGTGTTTCCAAGGGCTTTTTCCCTTCCTGGAAACTTCCAGGTTGGACCCAATCAAAAAAGGGATAAAATTCTGAAGAAAATAAAAAATTTATAAACAAAGGATTTCTAAAGTATTAAAGCTACCATGTGAGGCCCACAGGTCTCAAGTTGCCCTAGTTGCCATGATTTCATTCTCCAACTTCTGAGTCGAAGATTAAAACTTTGGAAACATCTAAGTTTCTACTCGGAAATATCTAAATTTCTGCTCATTTAAACTGAGTAGAAGATTTAAATTTTGGAAACATCTAAGTTTCCAGTCTAAGACTCAGTATTTTATTCTAAACTAAATTTTCACCTCTTATGACCTTAATTAAACTTACCCACTTTTGATGTTAACAAAATTCTTTTTTCCAAATAAGTTAACCTAGCTTATCTTAAAGAAGGAGAAAAACTTGAAACTAATTTGTCGATGTTCCCTCATTCATAAAACCTGGCTGAAATTGAGTTTTTTTGCTTTCTAAAGGAAAATCATTTTATGCTTCTGCAATATTGTTGATCAGCTACTCCATCATGTGAATGTACTGGGTAATTCTCAGAGGCTCTCTTCATGTATGTCAATACTAAGACATTTCAGATACACTTTATACAGTGTGTGGTTCTCACCCTACTCTTAGGACAATTTAAAGCCAACTCTTCATGTGTTAGGGAGTTGAATTTAAATTTACGGCTATGTTTTATTTCCCTGAAAATAATATTAACTTGCTTAGATTTGTTTTATAATATTCATCTGTTCCCCTAATAGAGTGACAATTAATTGAAATTGCTGTGAAAGATAATGATTAGTTTATCCATTCTTTTTGGATACTTGTCTCCAGGTACACTTTCACAGGAATATATACTTTTGAATCACTTATAAAAATTATTGCAAGGGGCTTCTGTTTAGAAGATTTTACCTTCCTTCGGGACCCATGGAACTGGCTCGACTTCACTGTCATTACATTTGCGTAAGTGCCTTTCTTGGAAGCTTCAAAAGAGACTATATTTTGGCTTCTATAAGTGCTCATGCTTTTAAAGAATAAGCTTGCTTTAACTGTAGAATATTTCAGTGTGATTTATATATTTAAGCTCTGGATTTTAATTTAGTGCAACAGAGGTCAAAGTGGCATTACGCTTTGGCATAAAGGCTTTGCAGTAATTGAAATTACAATTTTCACATGTAACAAACATCTGTCAGCAAATTTCATACATGCTGCTTTTTCAACAGGTGCACACACACACACACACACACACACACACACACACACACCCTAATATGAAAGCATAAATGTATTCATAATACATCTGTGAAAATGGCTTTTTAAAATTGCAGCAAAAACAGTTCTGCTGACCCTACAGATTTCAGTTGACCTTACCCACATCACACACTCTCCCCAGCTTCTTTGGTAGAATAATAGAAAATAAACATCAAAACATTCTGACAAATCAAACTAATAGAAAAAATAAGGTAGTTAGTATATTATGTATTTAACACATAAATTGTTATTTCATCAGTCAATTGATAATTAAGACATATAAACAAAACACGCTCTCTCTGCCTCTTCCTATATCTTACCTGATCCCTTTCCTTTCTTCCTCTCTTCTTTCCCGTTATAATTTTCTTCATCTTTTTCTTTATATTAACCTTCTTATCCTTATTTCCCATCCAGATACACTCAGTATTGTGCACAATTTCTGCAGTCCTGCTTATTTTTTTTCTTTGTCTAGTAATATACTTCCCCAAGGAAGAAGACACTCAGAAAAGCAACAGAAAGCTACTCAGCAGTAGGTAAAATTAGAGTGTGGAGGAAGGTGGACCAATACAGTTCACTCTCATCCTTCAGGAGCTGACATTCTTGGCCTCTTCCAGGTGTAAGGAGGTGGATGGATGGGCAGAGGAGAAATGGTGCTGATATTCTCAGGGCTACGGATGCTGCCTATCTCATCTTAATTCCATATCTAGTCAGGATGGTTCTTCACCATTTCCTCTGGCCACAGCTCAGAAGAAGGCATATTGGGGCTACTGTTTCTTGAGAATAAAATAGCAGTAATGGCAGGAGTAACCATTGGGCCCCCATAAAATATTGTTCTTAATTTGCCTAGCTTTCACTTAAGAGTTATACTAGGAAATCCTGATCACATACAGATAGGCAATAAGTCAACCTGTCTAAATTTCTCTTGGATGATTTCATGATTTTCATGTATTTTTTTAAACTAATTCCATGAAAATATAGCCAAGAATTATTTTCTTTTTACTTAATTCTCCTAAATTATACATGATATCGACTGTATTGCTTTTTGAAATGGCAACAGGATTGTGTACGTTATGAAGTTTACATCTAGCTAACAGCCTTAAATTAACTGAGTAAAGAAAACCGTAGTGATAGACCCAAATTTCTAAATTGTTACTTACAATATTATCATTCAAAATCACCAAGAAGGTCTTTATAAAATACCCAAGCAAATAATATAAATCCTGCTTAAATCTTGAATAACTCTGATTTAATTCTACAGGTATGTAACAGAATTTGTAAGCCTAGGCAATTTTTCAGCTCTTTGGACTTTCAGAGTCTTGAGAGCTTTGAAAACTATTTCTGTAATTCCAGGTAAGAAGTGATCAGTGTAAAGCATAAGGATCCTTGCACCTACAGCTCTTTCTTTGTATTCTGTTATTGTGTTTGTGTGTGAACTCCCTATTACAGATATGTGACAGAGTTTGTGGACCTGGGCAATGTCTCCGCATTGAGAACATTCAGAGTTCTCCGAGCACTGAAAACAATTTCAGTCATTCCAGGTGAGGGTTAAACACTGAGGCTCACCCGTCATGTTTTTTTTAGCAGCCATCTCTTTTCTTGACATTCAGCATTACAGAAAATCAGGGGTCATAATCATTAAAATCATCAAAATTATAAGAATTGGGTGTTACTCAGAAAATGACTTATTATTTGAACATAAAATTTTATGTTTTCACATTTTTCATCAGCCTTGGAGCTTAACAATTTCTTGCATGAGACACTGTAATATACAGTCTATGTGATTTGCACTTAGAGATGTCCTGGGTTTTTTTCTCCACATCAGTCATAACAAGGATTTGTTCCATATCAAATGTACCAATCTGTAATTTCTTGTTCATTTTAGGCATTGATGACAATGTATATACAATGTAAATCTTAATATTGCTTAAAAAGAGAAGGGAATAAGATAGTAAAGAGTAGCATGGGTCTGCATGGAGGATTATTATTATTATTATCATTTTTGTTTTGGCCATGCCATGCAGCTTGCGGGATCTTAGTTCTCCAACCAAGGATTGAACTCGGGCCACAGCAGTGAAAGCGCCAAGTCCTAACCACTGGACAGCCAGGGAACTCCCCAAGGAGTTATTATCCTAAAGTGCAATTATACTCCAAACCACTTCCAGTTTTATAGCAAAACCTTTCCTACTTATGAATAGGAATTTTAAAATATTTTTCTTCACGTAATTTGTTATAGAACTGGCCCCAATGAAAGAAAGTATGGGGCAAGTTTCATCAGCAAAACGGAGAAATACAAGACCTTAATATAGGCTTTGTGAAGACTATGAACTTCCAGCTATTTTCTCCCAACCTAATAGGATATGGATCTTCATTTCATGGTTTAGATTTTTTTACATTTCCAGAGTTTATTTCCATAAGCACTTCAGCCTTCCATGAAGTGTTGCTCTCCCACTAGCACTGCAATCATTTTCACACTTATTCATGGAGTATATGTTTTCAAGAAAATTGTGTGAAGCTTTTGGTATTTCAGACATTCTAAGTCTTCATAGTAATAACCTTCTTTCTTTCAGGCCTGAAGACCATCGTAGGGGCCCTGATCCAGTCTGTGAAGAAGCTCTCAGATGTCATGATCCTGACTGTGTTCTGTCTGAGCGTGTTTGCACTGATTGGGCTGCAGCTCTTTATGGGCAACCTGCGGAATAAATGTGTACAATGGCCTCCCACCAATGCTTCCCTGGAGGAACATAGGGTAGAGAAGAATATAACTGTGAATTACAATGGCACACTTGTAAACGAAACTCTCGTTGAGTTTGACTGGAAATCATATGTTCAAGATTCAAGTAAGAATTACTGTTATGTAGGTTTATTTTTTCATTGTTGATCGTCTTTCCATCTAGGCATGGAAAATTTTTTAAATGATTGCATAACAGGTTGTGATCTCTTAATCACCTTCTAATGGTTTGCACATACATTTAATTATTTTATTGATAACTATAATAACTATTTTATTGATAACCCTATGGGAGGCTGAAAAATTCAGCTTGAAAGAAATTTTCTTAGGATATTGGGTTGCTGTACATTCTTCTCATCACAGTGTACAATGCTGTATATTGTCTCATTTGAGACAATCAAATGACATAAAGTATTTGAAAACCCTTTGTAAACTCCAAAGTATTATGTAAATGTAACCCATTAAACACTAATTGCAGAATGTGTTTTATGTACCAGAAAGTGCACAGGATGCTGGGAGAATAATGGTGATGGCACATGATTCCAGGGTGCTTATAGTTTACCAGGTTATTTTTATTGTTGTGTTATGGAAAGCAAGTGAGACCTAAAGGTTAACATTATTCTTACACTTGTAGAATAAGAATTAAAAGTAGTATTACATCAAAGAGAAGGAAATGAGAGTCAACGTTTAAGAGAGAGAAATTAAAAATGTCATAAAACTGTAAAGTTATGAGAATCAGTTTATCTTTATTTCAAGAGTTTAGACAAAATAGTCAAACGTTTAAATAGTCTACTCTAAAAGGATGAAAAAATAACTGGCCTGATATCCTCTTTTTAAAGTGACAAAATTAACAATCTTTTTCTATCATATAATTTTAGTATCTGCCAGTAGCAATATTTCAAAAGCAGAAAGAACCTGACTCATGAAAGGGAATGTCCTTTTAAAGGAAAATATGAAATATATAAGACTTAGACTCTAGATGTGCTTAAATATAACTGTATCTATTATTTTAAGGTGATGATTAATTCTTAGGAAAAAAATCAAAGAAGAAAGAAAGTCTTAGTGACTGGTTATGTGGAAGAAGTAGGATTAGTCATAAAGTTTACTTACTGGTGGCTTGATAATTCTTAAAGTAATGATAGCATAATAAAAAAAACTGATCAGTGTCTTTTTATAGTTATAGATCTGGAAAATACCTTGGTTGATACAGATGTACACTTCCATGATGTTAGTGACATGCCAACAAATAATTTGCAAATAATTGTAAATCGCTGGATTAAGAAAAATGCCTTAAGAAAAATACATGTCAGAGGAATACATGAAATGTCCCTTTTTTACTTCACATGATCCTTATAAGCCCACTGCTGTCACCAACTCCCTGAAATCTGTTTTTTTTTGATGTTGTTGTTTTAATCTAAGATCAAGGAACTGATTATGAGGATGTCACTTAGGATTTATTCACTCTAGGGAAAATTTATTGGACTCCATTTTTGTTACATTCAAAATAAAAGAAGTCAAGAATATCTGAGGCTATTTTCAGCCCTAAAAATCTGTTTCTTGTCATTTTCTCTAATAATATTCCATTTGTTGAACAAAGATTATTTTAAACCAAATGCAAATATAAATAAAATGGTTTATTTTTGAAAGTAATAGAAAATTAAATTTATTAAAATTAAAGATAAACATGACTAAAAGTTATATTTTCTTCAAATTAAACTTCTAGATCAGTGAGTTTAATGGATAAAACTTCACTTATAAATATCTGGTATCAAAACTTTGTCCAAGGCTCCCCTGGTGGTGCAGTGGTTAAGAATCCGCCTGCCAATGCAGGGGACACGGGTTCAAGCCCTGGTCCGGGAAGATCCCACATGCCACAGAGCAACTAAGCCCATGTGCCACAACTACTGAGCCTGCGCTCTTCAGCCACAAATACTGAAGCCCACACACCTAGAGCCCGTGTTCTGCAACAAGAGAACCCACTGCAATGAGAAGCCTGTGCACCTCAACAAAGTGTAGCCCCCACTAGCCGCAACTAGAGAAAGCCTGTGCGCAGCAACCAAGACCCAACACAGCCAAAATTAAATAAACTAAAAAAAAATTTATCCAGAAACTGTCATATTCCTTTCACATTGTTTAATTTCATTTAAAAGTTAAGAAATTGTATCTTAATTTCTTATGTTCAGAGAAGTAAAGACATTGAAAATTAAAATAGTTCCATTATATATTTTTGTATCTCTTACAGAACTATACGTAGAGTAAATTTCTCAGAAAATTTAGCATCTAGAAAATATTTTTCCTACAAAATCCAAAATTGTCCTTTTTACAAAATGACTCTTTAATTCCATGTGTTTCTCTTTTTGTCACCCCTTCACTTATTAATTCAATAAACTTTATTGAAAGGCTACTAGGTCCCAAACACTAGTAATATGGAAATAATTAATGATTAGACTTTTTTTTCAAGAAGGAACAGTATTTGTAAGCAAATAATCACAATATAAGACAGTGAATGTATAATAATGGCTATACATGTTACTGGTAGCACAGTGAGAGGATTTCTTAATTTTGCCAGTCTTTAAGTGGGAAGAAAGTAGAAGCTATCAAGGAATAATTCACAGAGGAAGTGACACTTCAACAGGACGTTGAAGAATCTAACGAATTTGCCAGAGACAGAAAACTTTGAGATAATGAAATAGTCACCTATAATAATTATTTTAGCTTTAGTACAATATTTTAAATTATTTTTTATTTCACTTGTTTTAGCAGTTGACATGATTTATGCATCTTTTACTAAGCTGCCTATGATATATTCTATAAGTTGGTAGAATGTAAATTATAATTAATTATTAGTCATTTGTAAAGTGTTAAAAAATACAGAAGACAGTTCAGAAAAGTTAAAATCCCTTTATTTTGAAATATGTAGCTGTTTTGAGAACGCAAAGAAATCCCTGTCATTCTTATCTACTTTTACAGAATGAAGTTTTTTTTTGTTTTTTTTGTGTGTGTGGTACGCGGGCCTCTCACTGTTGTGGCCTCTCCCGTTGCGGAGCACAGGCTCCGGACGCGCAGGCTCAGCGGCCATGGCTCACGGGCCTAGCCCCTCCGCGGCATGTGGGATCTTCCCGGACTGGGGAACGAACTTGTGTCCCCTGCATCGGCAGGCGGACTCTCAACCACTGCGCCACCAGGGAAGCCCCCAGAATGAAGTTTTTATTTTTCATGAGGAGGGTAAAAAAACACTGATACCTTTTAAAATACTATGTTAGTACCTGTGATTATCACTAATTTTACATTCATAAAGAAAAAATGCTTTGTACTATTAACTAAGTATCCAATCTCCTTAATATAATATCTAATATTTAGAGGGAATAACACTTGTGCCTTTGAATAAATTATATAATGTATTTAAAACTATAATATATTTAAAATTATAATAATGTACTTAAAATTATGAACTTTAAAAGAGCGGCCTGATCTTATTCTCATTTTGCAATGTCATGCAAATATTCATCATGTGACTTTTTTTCCTAAACAGGATATCATTATTTTCTGGAGGGTTTTTCAGATGCACTACTGTGTGGAAATAGCTCAGATGCTGGGTAAGACAATCATTTGTGTGTGTGTGTGTGTGTGTGTGTGTGTGTGTGTGTGTGTGTGTGTGTGTATATATTTTCTCTTTTTTTATACAAACTGACAGATAACAGCCAAGTAACTTTATTCATACTAATTTGCTATAATTAAGCTTATTTATAAGGTGAGGGATTATTTAAATATTAGACAAGCTTTCATGTTTCATAAAACAAGAAGTTATACTTTAGCTCTAATGCTGTTTCCCTTAGATGAGTATATGTGAGCTATGAGACAACTCTGGATTATCCATGGTAGGAAAATGAACTAGACATATGTTAACACACTAATTACCAACAGAAAATAGTTTTGTAAAATATAACTAGAAATGCTATGCAATATTTTAATGATGACATCAAGTGGATAGTAAAATTATGTTAAGTCAAAAGTTGGGAAATGTATTAATTGCTTATTTATCATACTTTTATCCCTTGAAATAGCAAATCTTCCTGGCTAGACAATATCATAAGTATAGCAGGCTACCAGAATAAAAAGACAGCAGAATTTCTTATAATACTTTCTTTTGCCACGTTTACAGCCAATGTCCAGAAGGATACATGTGTGTGAAAGCTGGTAGAAATCCCAATTATGGCTACACAAGCTTCGATACCTTCAGTTGGGCTTTTTTGTCCCTGTTTCGACTGATGACTCAGGACTTCTGGGAAAATCTTTACCAACTGGTGAGAACCTGAAGAGACACATATTGTGTTTAATTGGAAGTATATAAGAAAACCAGCTTAGTTATGAAATCCAAATCAATTACCCTATTGATTATAACACATATTAAGCATAGCAATGCCAGGAGCAGCAATTCTCTCTCATTTCCCCTTGGCTCAAAACCTATTTCCCACCCTTCCCAGACACAGATCCTCCTAAACAGAAGGCATATATTCCCCTCAACTCTGTTTACCCGCTCAAGTATCATCCTTCAGGTGGCAGGTGATGAAAATGAATAAGCAGATGTAGAAGGATAACTTTGGTCTCTTCCTTAACTTTATTCAAAGCCTCAGCTCTTTGATGGAGATCTCCATGGTACTTTATTTGACTCTGCTTTATTCCTGATAAATCCAAGAATTCCCTCCTACACATCAGAATGTTGAATGCATGAGTTAGGGGAGAAGGAAGAGGATGATGTTAAAGAAACAGACAGTCAACGAGGTAGGAGGGGCTGTGAACGTCGTCATTATTATTTATATCAGAGTCCTATAAGACACACAGTAAGTTGGAGACAGGTAAAGCCACCCGTTAGTGAAATAATATTGAAAAAAATAATTCTGGTGTTCTTATTTTCAGACATTACGTGCTGCTGGAAAAACATACATGATATTTTTTGTGCTGGTCATTTTCTTGGGCTCATTCTATCTAATAAATTTGATCCTGGCTGTGGTAGCCATGGCCTATGAGGAACAGAATCAGGCCACCTTAGAAGAGGCAGAACAGAAAGAGGCTGAATTTCAACAGATGCTTGAACAGCTTAAAAAGCAACAGGAAGCAGCTCAGGTAAATTCACCAAATCAACTCAGGTAAATTCACCAAATCAAATATGTCCTGTCTCATGGTACAAACCTTCTTTATTGTTTTGGTTGTTACAAAAATACTGGAGAGAAAGTGAGAGACAGATAATTGTTTGTACTTAAGAGAAGCTGGTAGTATAGGGGATTAGTAAGGATTTCTACATTGTTTTCATCATCTATAAGTCATTTAGTTTAATTATTCTAAGATGTTTATGATATGGACCACAATAGAACTCTCTCATGCTATTTTAATCATCATAAAATTTTTAGAATACAAGGGAAAATGTGATTTTGGGGTCTTCTCAGGTGAGAAACTTACTGAATGAGTATACTGGCATTAGAAGAAAATCCTAAGAAATCATCTTTTCTTAGAAAAAAGTTTATTGGTTATTATATAAAAAGATGTTCATGTGGTTCTTAGAAGATTGTCTATTACTTTCTTTAACCAAAACTATGTTGTCTTTTAATGTGGTTGCTTAATTGCCTTTCTTACATAAATAAGAAAGTGATTGACTATTATAATGTTCTCTGATACAGCAGTATCCAATAAGCATATGAAAGTCACCAATTTTTATGGAGATCGGGGAACCTAAGAATTACTTGTTCTTATAGTGAGGTGTCAGTACTCACAGTACAATAAAATGCCCTTCTTATCCCTTCCATCTTTCCTTACTCTTTCCGTTCAGCATCGAAACTCACTGTCTTTACTAAAGAAGAAAGTTGTTTGGGGAGTATTAATTTATTTGCAAGAGTCCTTGTATTGAGAGTACTCTTGGAACAATGATAATAATCAAAAAGTGCCAACCTAGGGCTAGTACAAGTTGTGATCAAAAAGCATTGTTTTCATTCCATGACCATGTGGCCAGCAAGAACCAGTGCCGAATTAAAGAAGTTGGGGATGGTCTTTGGAGAACTGAACATCTTGTCTTGCTTAGCCGAAACTTCTGACCCTCCCTTCTCCAGTCTTCTGAATAGAGTATTGTGGAGGGGTAAGGAAGGGATTTTATCACCTTCCGTAAATTTTATTGATAATATTGTGAGAGTATTGGACAACCCTGTTTCAATAACTGGAAAGAGGATCTCAGCTCTTTATCTCATTCCTCCTATCTTTGGATTAGACCCCAAGTTACTGATCAGCTTTTCTTCCATGCTCCAGTTTTTTTTCAGTGGAAAAAAAAAAAAAAAAAAGACAGTGCTAATTAGATACCAATTTTTAGAGTAAATCAAATCCCAAAAGTAATATGAATTTATGTTCTTGTTATTGTCTGATTGATCCTTTTGAATATGCAGTCTGTAAAACATCATACAAATGTAATCAATGTTAGCACAAAGAAAACCAAATTAACTCTAAAAGCCTTTATTAGATGGAAAGAAAAAATTTTTCTTTTATACTTGCAGAGTTTCTTCGATGTAAGATTAGCTGGAGTCAGCTAAATTATTTTTAAAATGCTTTGCAAATACTTTAGCTATTTTTTTAAAGGTAAAGTCTTCTCTAGTTCCATGCTAAGACCATTTCTCCTCAATGTAGCAGGCAGCGGCTGTAACTGCCTCAGTGCATTCCAGAGAACCTAGTGCAGCAGGCGGGCTCTCAGACAGCTCATCTGAAGCCTCCAAGTTGAGTTCCAAGAGTGCAAAGGAAAGAAGAAATCGGAGAAAGAAAAGAAAACAGAAAGAGCAGTCTGGTGGAGAAGAGAAAGATGACGATGAATTCCATAAATCTGAATCTGAAGACAGCATCAGGAGGAAAGGGTTTCGCTTCTCCATAGAAGGGAATCGGTTGACATATGAAAAGAGGTACTCCTCCCCACACCAGGTATGGCACTGCTGAGTTAAATGATGCATGGATGGAAATTAGAATACTGAAGAGAGGGGTAGGAATTAAATACAACTTATGATTTTTTTTAAATCTTTATTGGAGTATAATTGCTTTACAATGGTGTGTTATATTCTGCTTTATAACAAAGTGAATCAGTTATATATATACATATGTTCCCATATCTCTTCCCTCTTGCGTCTCCCTCCCTCCCGCCCTCCCTATCCCACCCCTCTAGGTGGTCACAAAGCACGGAGCTGATCTCCCTGTGCTATGCGGCTGCTTCCCACTAGCTATCTACCTTACGTTTGGTACTGTATATATGTCCATGCCTCTCTCTCGCTTTGCCACAGCTTACTCTACCCCCTCCCCATATCCTTAAGTCCATTCTCTAGTAGGTCTGTGTCTTTATTCCTGTCTTACCCCTAGGTTCTTCATGACATTTTTTTTTCTTAAATTCCATATATATGTGTTAGCATACGGTATTTGTCTCTCTCTTTCTGACTTGCTTCACTCTGTATGACAGACTCTAGGTCTATCCACCTCATTACAAATAGCTCAATTTCGTTTCTTTTTATGGCTGAGTAATAGTCCATTGTATATATGTGCCACATCTTCTTTATTCATTCATCCAATGATGGACACTTAGGTTGATTCCATCTCCATGCTATTGTAAATAGAGCTGCAATGAACATTTTGGTACATGACTCTTTTTGAATTATGGTTTTCTCAGAATATATGCCCAGTAGTGGGATTGCTGGGTCGTATGGTAGTTCTATTTTTAGTTATTTAAGGACCCTCCATACTGTTCTCCATAGTGGCTGTATCAATTTACATTCCTACCAACAGTGCAGGAGTGTTCCCTTTTCTCCATACCCTCTCCAGAATTTATTGTTTGTAGATTTTTTGATCATGGCCATTCTGACTGGTGTGAGATGATATCTCATGGTAGTTTTGATTTGCATTTCTCTAATGATTAGTGATGTTGAGCATTCTTTCATGTATTTATTGGCAATCTGTATATCTTCTTTGGAGAAATGTCTATTTAGGTCTTCTGCCCATTTTTGGATTGGGTTGTTTGTTTTTTTGTTATTGAGCTGCATGAGCTGCTTATAAATTTTGGAGATGAATCCTTTGTCAGTTGCTTCATTTGCAAATATTTTCTCCCATTCTGAGGGTTGTCTTTTGGTCTTGTTTATGGTTTCTTTTGCTGTGCAAAAGCTTTGAAGTTTCATTAGGTCCCATTTGTTTCTTTTTGTTTTTATTTCCATTTCTCTAGGAGGTGGGTCAAAAAGGATCTTGCTGTGATTTATGTCATAGAGTGTTCTGCCTCTGTGTTCCTCTAAGAGTTTGACAGTTAGGTCTTTAATCCATTAGGTCTTTAATCCATTAGGTTAGTTAGGTTAGTTAGGTCTTTAATCCATTAGGTCTTTAATCCATTTTGAGCTTATTTTTGTGTATGGTGTTAGGGGGTGATCTAATCTCATACTTTTACATGTACCTGTCCAATTTTCCCAGCACCACTTATTGAAGAGGCTGTCCTTTCTCCACTGTACATTCCTGCCTCCTTTATCAAAGATAAGGTGACCATATGTGCGTGGGTTTATCTCTGGGCTTTCTATCCTGTTCCATTGATCTATCTTTCTGTTTTTGTGCCAGTACCATACTGTCTTGATTACTTTAGCTTTGTAGTATAGTATGAAGTCAGGCAGCCTGATCCTTCCAGTTCCGTTTTTCTTTCTCAAGATTGCTTTGGCTATTCGGGGTCTTTTGTGTTTCCATACAAATTGTGAAATTTTTGGTTCTAGTTCTGTGAAAAACGCCAGTGGTAGTTTGATAGGGATTGAATTGAATCTGTAGATTGCTTTAGGTAGTAGAGTCATTTTCACAGTGTTGATTCTTCCAGTCCAAGAACATGGTGTATCTCTCCATCTGTTTGTATCATCTTTAATTTCTTTCATCAGTGTCTTATAATTTTCTGCATACAGGTCTTTTGTCTCCTTAGGTAGGTTTATTCCTAGATATTTTATTCTTTTTGTTGCAATGGTAAATGGGAGTGTTATCTTGATTTCACTTTCAGATTTTTCATCATTGGTGTATAGGAATGCCAGAGATTTCTGGGCATTAATTTTGTATCCTGCTACTTTACCAAATTCATTGATTAGCTCTAGTAGTTTTCTGGTAGCATGTTTAGGATTCTCTATGTATAGTATCATGTCATCTGCAAACAGTGACAGCTTTACTTCTTCTTTTCCAATTTGGATTCCTTTTATTTCCTTTTCTTCTCTGATTGCTGTGGCTAAAACTTCCCAAACTATGTTGAATAAGAGTGGTGAGAGTGGGCAACCTTGTCTTGTTCCTGATCTTAGTGGAAATGCTTTCAGTTTTTCACCATTGAGGATGATGTTGGCTGTGGGTTTGTCATATATGGCCTTTATTATATTGAGGAAAGTTCCCTCTATGCCTACTTTCTGCAGGGTTTTTATCATAAATGGGTGTTGAATTTTGTCAAAAGCTTTCTCTGCATCTGTTGAGATGATCATATGGTTTTTCTCCTTCAGTTTGTTAATATGGTTTATCACATTGTTTGATTTGCGTATATTGAAGAATCCTTGCATTCCTGGAATAAACCCCACTTGATCATGGTGTATGATCTTTATAATGTGCTGTTGGATTCTGTTTGCTAGTATTTTGTTGAGGATTTTTGCATCTGTGTTCATCAGTGATACTGGCCTGTAGTTTTCTTTCTTTGTGACATCCTTGTCTGGTTTTGGTATCAAGGTGAAGGTGGCCTCGTAGAATGAGTTTGGGAGTGTTCCTCCCTCTGCTATTTTGGAAGTGTTTGAGAAGGATAGGTGTTAGCTCTTCTCTAAATGTTTGATAGAATTTGCCTGTGAAGCCATCTGGTCCTGGGCTTTTGTTTGTTGGAAGATTTTTAATCACAGTTTCAATTTCAGTGCTTGTGATTGGTCTGTTCATATTTTCTGTTTCTTCCTGATTCAGTCTTGGCAGTTTGTGCATTTCTAAGAATTTGTCCATTTCTTCCAGGTTGTCCATTTTATTGGCATAGAGTTGCTTGTAGTAATCTCTCATGATCCTTTGTATGTCTGCAGTGTCAGTTGTTACTTCTCCTTTTTCATTTCTAATTCTATTGATTTGAGTCTTCTCCCTTTTTTCCTTGATGAGTCTGGCTAATGGTTTATCAATTTTGTTTATCTTCTCAAAGAACCAGCTTTTAGTTTTATTGATCTTTGCTATCGTTTCCTTCATTTCTTTTCCATTTATTTCTGATCTGATTTTTATGATTTCTTTCCTTCTGCTAATTTTGGGGGTTTTTTGTTCTTCTTTCTCTAATTGCTTTAGTTGCAAGGTTAGGTTGTTTATTCGAGATGTTTCCTGTTTCTTAAGGTAGGATTGTATTGCTATAGACTTCCCTCTTAGAACTGCTTTTGCTGCATCCCATAGATTTTGGGTCGTCGTGTCTCCATTGTCATTTGTTTCTAGGTATTTTTTAATTTCCTCTTTGATTTCTTCACTGATCACTTCATTATTAAGTAATGTATTATTTAGCCTCCATGTGTTTGTATTTTTTACAGATCTTTTCTGTACTTGATATCTAGTCTCAAAGCGTTGTGGTCAGAAAAGATAGTTGAAACAATTTCAATTTTCTTAAATTTACCAAGGCTTGACTTGTGACCCAAGATATGATCTGTCCTGGAGAATGTTCCATAAGCACTAGAGAAAAATGTGTATTCTGTTGTTTTTGGATGGAATGTCCTATAAATATCAATTAAGTCCATCTTGTTTAATGTATCATTTAAAGCTTGTGTTTCCTTATTTATTTTCATTTTGGTTGATCTGTCCATTGGTGAAAGTGGGGTGTTAAAGTCCCCTACTATGAATGTGTTACTGTAGATTTCCCCTATTATGGCTGTTAGTATTTGCCTTATGTATTGAGGTGCTCCTATGTTGGGTGCATAAATATTTACGATTGTTATATCTTCTTGGATCGCTCCCTTGATCATTATGTAGTGTCCGTCTTTGTCTCTTCTAATAGTCTTTATTTTAAAGTCTATTTTGTCTGATATGAGAATTGCTACTCCAGCTTTCTTTTGGTTTCCATTTGCATGAAATATCTTTTTCCATCCCCTTACTTTCAGTCTGTATGTGTCTCTAGGTCTGAAGTGGGTCTCTTGTAGACAGCAAATATATGGGTCTTGTTTTTGTATCCATTCAGCCAATCTGTGTCTCTTGGTGGGAGCATTTAGTCCATTTACATTTAAGGTAATTATTGATATGTATGTCCCTATTCCCATTTTCTTAATTGTTTTGGGTTCATTATTGTAGGTCTTTTCCTTCTCTTGTGTTTCTTGCCTAGAGAAGTTCCTTTAGAAGTTGTTGTAAAGCTGGTTTAGTGGTGCTGAACTCTCTCAGCTTTTGCTTGTCTGTAAAGGTTTTAATTTCTCCATCAAATCTGAATGAGATCCTTGCTGGGTAGAGTAATCTTGGTTGCAGGTTTTTCTCCTTCATCACTTTAAATATGTCCTGCCAGTCCCTCTTGGCTTGCAGAGTTTCTGCTGAAAGATCAGCTGTTAACCTTATGGGGATTCCCTTGTGTGTTATTTGTTGTTTTTCCCTTGCTGCTTTTAATATGTTTTCTTTGTATTTAGTTTTTGACACTTTGATTAATATGTGTCTTGGCATATTTCTCCTTGGATTTATCCTGTATGGGACTCTCTGTGCTTCCTGGACTTGATTAACTATTTCCTTTCCCATATTAGGGAAGTTTTCAAATATAATCTCTTCAAATATTTTCTCAGTCCCTTTCTTTTTCTCTTCGTCTTCTGGAACCCCTATAATTCGAATGTTGGTGCGTTTAACGTTGTCCCAGAGGTCTCTGAGACTGTCCTCAATTCTTTTCATTCTTTTTTCTTTATTCTGCTCTGCAGTAGTTATTTCCACTATTTTATCTTCCAGGTCACTTATCCATTCTTCTGCCTCAGTTATTCTGCTATTGATCCCATCTAGAGTACTTTTAATTTCATTTATTGTGTTGTTCATCATTGTTTGTTTCATCTTTAGTTCTTCTAGGTCCTTGTTAAATGTTTCTTGCATTTTGTCCATTCTATTTCCAAGATTTTGAATCATGTTTACTATCATTATTCTGAATTCTTTTTCAGGTAGACTGCCTATTTCCTCTTCATTTGTTAGGTCTGGTGGGTTTTTATCTTGCTCCTTCATCTGCTGTGTGTTTTTCTGTCTTCTCATTTTGCTTATCTTACTGTCTTAGGGGTCTCCTTTTTGCAGGCTGCAGGTTCGTAGTTCCTGTTGTTTTTGGTGTCTGTCCCCAGTGGCTAAGGTTGGTTCAGTGGGTTGTGTAGGCTTCCTGGTGGAGGGGAGTAGTGCCTCTGTTCTGGTGGATGAGGCTGGATCTTGTCTTTCTGATGGGCAGGTCCATGTCTGGTGGTGCGTTTTGGGGTGTCTGTGGCCTTATTATGATTTTAGGCAGCCTCTCTGCTAATGGGTGGGGTTGTGTTCCTGCTAGTTGTTTGGCATAGGATGTTTGGCTAGTTGTTTGGCATAGGATGTCCAGCACTGTAGGTTGCTGGTCGTTGAGTGAAGCTGGGTGCTGGTGGTGAGATGGAAATCTCTGGGAGATTTTCACCATTTGATATTATGTGGAGCTGGGAGGTCTCTTGTGGACCAGTGTCCTGAAGTTGGCTCTCCCACCTCAGAGGCACAGCACTGACTCCTGGCTGAAGCACCAAGAGCCTTTCATCCACACGGCTAAGAATAAAAGGGAGAAAAAGTAGAAAGAAAGGATTAGTAGAAGTAGAAAGAAAGAAAGAAAGAAAGAAAGAAAGAAAGAAAGAAAGAAAGAAAGAAAGAAAGAAAGAAAGAAAGAAAGAAAAGAAAAAGAAAGAAAGGAGGGAGGGAGGGAGGGAGGCAGGGAGGGAGTACGGAAGGAGGGAAGGAAGGAAAGAAAGAAAGAAAGAAAGAAAGAAGATAAAGTAAAATAAAATAAAGTAAGATAAAATATAATAAAGTTATTAAAATAAAAAAATAATTATTAAAAAAAGAAAAAAATTAAAAACGAAAAATAAAAGGAAGGATAGAGCCCTAGGACAAATGGTGGAAGCAAAGCTATTCAGACAAAATCTCACACAGAAGCATACACATACACACTCACAAAAAGAGGAAAAGGGGAAACAATCATAAATCTTGCTCTCAAAGTCCACCTCCTCAATTTGGGATGATTCGTTGTCTATTCATGTATTCCACAGATGCAGGGTACATCAAGTTGATTGTGGAGCTTTAATCCGCTGCTTCTGAGTCTGCTGGGAGAGATTTCCCTTTCTCTTCTTTGTTCTCACAGCTCCCAGGGGCTCAGTTTTGGATTTGGCCCCGCCTCTGCGTGTAGGTCGCCGGAGGGCGTCTGTTCTTCACTCAGACAGGACGGGGTTAAAGCTGCCGCTGATTCAGGGGCTCTGGCTCACTCAGGCCGGGGGAAGGGAGGGGCACGGAGTGCGGCGCGAGCCTGCGGCAGCAGAGGCCAGCATGACATTGCGCCGCTGTGATGTTGCACCAGCCTGCGGCGCGCTGTGCGTTCTCCCCGGGAAGTTGTCCCTGGATCCCAGGACCCTGGCAGTGGCAGGCTGCACAGGCTCTCGGGAGGGGAGGTGTGAATAGTGACCTGTGCTCGCACACAGGCTTCTGGGTGGCAGCAGCAGCAGCCTTAGCGTCTCATGCCCGTCTTTGGGGTCCGCGCTTTTAGCCGCGGCTCGCGCCCGTCTCTGGAGCTCCTTTAAGCAGCGCTCTTAATCCCCTCTCCTCGAGCACCAGGAAACAAAGAGGGAAGAAAAAGTCTCTTGCCTCTTCGGCAGGTCCAGACTTTTCCCCGGACTGCCTCCCGGCTAGCCGTGGTGCACTAACCCCCTGCAGGCTGTGTTCACGCAGCCAAACCCAGCCCTCTTCCGGCGCTCCGACCGAAGCCCGAGCCTCAGCTCCCAGCCCCGCCTGCCCCGGCGGGTGAGCAGACAAGCCTCTTGGGCTGGTGAGTGCCGGTTGGCCCTGATCCTCTGTGCGAGAATCTCCCCGCTTTGCCCTCCGCAACCCTGTTGCTGTACTCTCCTCCGCGGCTCTGAAGCTTCCCCCCTCCGCCACCCGCAGTCTCCGCCCACGAAGGGGCTTCTAGTGTGTGGAAACCTTTCCTCCTTCACAGCTCCCCCCCACTGGTGCAGGTCCCGTCCCTATCCTTTTGTCTCTGTTTATTCTTTTTTCTTTTGCCCTACCCAGGTACGTGGGGGTTTCTTGCCTTTTGGGAGGTCTGAGGCCTTCTGCCAGCGTTCAGTAGGTGTTCTGTAGGAGTTGTTCCACGTGTAGATGTATTTCTGGTGTATCTGTGGGGAGGAAGGTGATCTCCACGTCTTACTCTTCCGCCATCTTCCCTGAAGCCCAGCCAAAGCAATCTATGTATTATTCTTTTCTGATAATTCTTTCAGTGTATCCCTTCTGGCTTTGTGCAAAGCGATTCTTTGTTTTGTACCTCGCCGCTCCTGAGCTCTACAGATCCCGCTCCTTCCACACAGTTCGCCAATTCTGCGGGCCTTACTCAACTTATGAATTTTTATCAACTGAATTGACTGCTGTGTTTATTATATTTAAACCTATCCTTTCTGTACATAGTTATGAGAAAATTTTAGTTTGCACAGGTAAATCTACAGTGGGGTGTAGTTGAGATAACACTGCATTGAAAGTCAGGGGACCCAGATTCTCACCTGAACCTGTCTGCTGGTACTTGTTGTAACTACTGACATTTCATCTTTCTGGTCTGCAGCCTTTTTAATGAGAAAAAAAATTGTAGATAACTGATCAGTAATCTACAACTCTTTGGTTATTTTATATTGTTTTTTCATCCCTGACTACTTTATAAACTATCATGCATGCTTCTGAAAACATTAGTCATGGTATACTTTATCAAAAAGCACATCACTCTGAATTTCAGAAGTCTTCAAGTTCCAACAACACTGTGCCTTTTAGGTAAACAAGAACAATAATTAATTTAAAGTGATTTTAGAAAGATGGACTAAAACAATTTGTGAAAAGTGTTAGAATTTCTTGAAGGGAAAGAGCAACGGAAACAAATGTGCCCCTGTTAAGGTCATGCTACTGATATTTATTGAGTGTTTACCATGTCCATAGTAAGGTACTAAAGATGCTTGCTTTTGAATATGAAATATGGTGGTTCAGGGTTTTGTTTTTCAATATCTTTAAGTTGCGATCTATCTCCCCAGTCATTAATGTCAAGGGCTAGACATCGTCTCTTAGAAAAGTAATTTCATTTAATCCGAATGCACATAAAACGAGAATGTTAATCAAAAAAGAATGAGTCACATTCTGTTTTGAATGCTGAAGTCCCCTTCAACTTAATCTTGCAAAATAAAAGCACATTCCAAATGGCCATATTAATATTATTTTATTATTATTTGTTTTTGGTTTCAAACTTTTAGTCTTTGTTGAGCATCCGTGGCTCCTTATTTTCTCCAAGGCGAAATAGCAGAACAAGCCTTTTCAGCTTCAGAGGGCGAGCAAAGGATGTGGGATCAGAGAATGACTTTGCTGATGATGAACACAGCACCTTCGAGGATAATGAAAGCCGCAGAGACTCCTTATTTGTGCCCCAACGACATGGAGAGCGACGCAACAGTAACCTGAGTCAGACCAGTAGGTCGTCCCGGATGCTGGCTGTGTTTCCAGCTAATGGGAAGATGCACAGCACTGTGGATTGCAATGGTGTGGTTTCCTTGGTTGGTGGACCTTCAGTTCCTACATCGCCTGTTGGACAGCTTCTACCAGAGGTGATAATAGATAAGCCAGCTACTGATGACAATGTAAGGAAGTTTTAAATAGTTCAGGCATGGCTGGCTCATTATTGCTGCACCAGCCAGTGTTTCTACAGAATGGAACCCCTTGAGAATGATACCTGGTTGGTCAAGCTGTGAATGCACCTGCATCTTTTAATATCTTTAAGAGAGTATCCAACTAAAACTTAAGGCTTCAGCACCTTCTTGCATAACACCTGAATGCATTTACTTATTAAATGTGCTAAGGATTAATTAAACACAGTAGTAAATGACTGCTTCCAGTTGGAGGATTTGCTATATACCCATGCTGAACTTAGACAGCAGGACATCCTCTAAAGCTCTGGTGTAAGAGTAAATGAATGATTCTTATGTTTAACTGTAAAGGGTGTATAATAAATCTTTCCAACGGATTCTTCAATATAGCTCTGCTTTAATTTAGAAGATTTTCAAGAACACTGTGCCTGAATAGATAGCTTCAATATTATCTTAAAATTTCTAGTACTCATATTTGTCTTACTAAAAAGAAAATGCTGATATAGGTCTTCTCAAAACTAATCTGAATGAAGAGACACAAATAAAAATATTAATACAGGAAGATAAAGAATTGTCTGTGTACAAAGGTATGTTATGTGTTTGTGAATGTGTACCCAGATGAGGAATTTCTAAACATATGCTGCCTCTTATTAGACTTGGAAATATATCAGCATGGTGAGGCATGACCAAGTCAGAATTAGATGACTTATTGCTTTGGTACCCTGGATGAAACTGTTGTCCATGCAGCATGTGTTGTTATTTTTTTAACATACAGTTTGTGTT
The DNA here is from genome assembly GCF_949774975.1 of Lagenorhynchus albirostris. NCBI lineage: Eukaryota > Metazoa > Chordata > Mammalia > Artiodactyla > Delphinidae > Lagenorhynchus > Lagenorhynchus albirostris. The sequence continues at coordinate 65,800,446 of NC_083100.1, forward strand.
GTCAGTGATCATCTATGTCTTGTGTCCAGAAAATGAGATGGCAGCTACGAGTGTTGTAATTATTTGTACTTCTTTAAAAATAAAGGGCTATCTTCTCAACATAAAATGCCTTGATCATTTAGATGTCGTTTCAAATCACTACCTTTTACTATTAGTTCAGAAATAAGGAAATTGTTAAATATGTCTCTCAAATTTATCAATCATATCCAAATTACATTATGTCTCATAAAATTATGAAATCAGAGGGTAAAAAAAAACAACCCTCAGTTTTTGCTGTATGAGTAAATGGTTAACAGTTTGGACATTCCAGGCTAATGATACAATAAGTCAGCAATGTCTGCCATCACCAATTAACTATGAACGTGCATGTCGCATGTGTTTCATGAATTTCACAGCGTCACATTGGTTGTTCACTTATCATATTGCTCAAGTTAATCATTTAATACATTAGCATTTTCTTTACAGGGAACAACCACTGAAACTGACATGAGAAAGAGAAGGTCAAGTTCTTTTCATGTTTCCATGGACTTTCTAGAAGATCCTTCTCAAAGGCAAAGAGCAATGAGCATAGCCAGCATTTTAACAAATACAGTAGAAGGTTTGTAACAAATTCCATTTCCATTTCAGTTGTTTTCACTGAGCTTATATTGTCTCATTCGAAACGAATGTCTCTGTGAGTTGGAAGCAGTGTATTCTAAAGAGAACATAACAGGTCTTATTTAAGAGTTACTTGTTATACTTACTCCTGTATTCTAGAAGCTTTAAAAAAAGTTACTTAAATTCCGTGATATTGAAACTAAAGAATGTATCCTGTGTGTGGCAACTCCTTGAAAATGCAGAATAAAGCATTTCTGTTAGGGGTTTCTAACACCATTAGTCATGGTGTTCCTCTCTTCTGTTCCACTTAGCGTAGGACTTCCTAAATACTCTCAAGATTGGAGGGGAGGAGTGGGTCATTCTCACAAAATAAAAACAAATTAAAAAGATGATTCTTGGCTCTACCCTATCTCTCTGTCCTATGTCTTATAGCCTGAGGATGACACCATAGCCAGACATTAACATAGGATTACACACAGTCTACACTACTCCAACCCATATTCCTATTGAGACTTCATTTAAAAGACCATTCACTTAACTTAAGGCAAAGTATGGAACCACAGGATCAATGCATAAGAGAAGAAAACCATTCTTTGCTACCTCTGTTCTGTGTTTATGTGTGAAGAAATATTTTGGGCCGTCTAAAGATTAAATTGTATAGTTTTTTTTAAATCAAGTATAAAAGAGGTTGACTGTTGCAAATGGAAATGTGTTAGTTACTAAAAAGAAGTCTAGTCGATTTGAAAGGAATATATGTGTATAAAAATATCTTTTGGTGGTTGTTTTTATTTTTTTTTTTTTAAATCTAGAACTTGAAGAATCCAGGCAGAAATGCCCACCCTGTTGGTATAAATTTTCCAACATGTTCTTAATCTGGGACTGCTCGCCACATTGGTTAAAAGTGAAACATATTGTCAACCTGGTTGTGATGGACCCATTTGTTGACCTGGCCATCACCATCTGTATTGTCTTAAATACTCTGTTCATGGCCATGGAACACTATCCCATGACGGACCATTTCAATAATGTGCTTACAGTAGGAAACTTGGTAAGCATATTGGAAGGTAAATGTGTTCAGTCTTCAAACTTTCTGTTTGAGAAACTCTTTACATTTAATAACTTACAGCAGTCTTTCCACCACCCTTTCTACCTCCTGGCTCCCAAAAGATGGGAATTATATCTAGCTGGATATATCCTACTTTTGCCAAAAATAACAGCCCTTAAGATCAAAGCAGAAACTGAGAAAGAGAGCAATAGGCACAGGCCTACAGTACTACTTGAAAAGTCAATATTGTTATTTATAACTATTTAAAGCTACAGAAGCAGTCCATAGTTTAAGGACACACTTTTTGAAATGATGTTATCACAGTTTCCCTACCTGTAGAAGGCTAAAATAAAATTACAGATCTTTTTATCTTGCTTAGTCATCATCATTATAAGCAATAGTTTAACAACTCAAAAATGTCTCCAGCTTTTCCACTTCCAGGATCTAGGTAGACCATGTATTGTTTAATCCATCTATTTTAGATCAAATCCATAAAATATTGAAAACATCCAGTATATTTTGTGTATTATATGATTAACAGTGCCACTTTTGGTGAAGGTTGCCACTAAATTCTTTCTCTTCTGTGCTTAAAAACCATAAATTATTAAAGTGTTTGTTGACTCAACATAGGAATATTAGCTTTTATTTGCTGAAAGAATGGTCTCTAAAATAATGTATGCATTTTCCATAATATTTGTTTTAGGGTTTAAGGTTTTTGATGGTGGAAAGCAAAACATGTAAAGCATCCTGAATTATAGTATTTCTATTTTTAAAGCTTTAGTATTTATATAAGTTTAACCAAAAAGTTTGTTCGGATTTTTCTGTAAGATGTTACATAAGAGGATTGGTCAGCCCAATACTATGGAAGTAAATTAATTTTTTTCATGTGCATAACAAATACCAATAATAGTAATGCACATATTATAATATAGTTACATATGTATAATGACAACTATCTGATTAGAGGGAAATGTGAATAAGCTTATAGATACATAAAACTGTTTATGGGAAAATCTTGTCAGTAGCTGTGCTGTATGAAGTCTGAAGGAAAATTCAGTTTGATGTGATGGAAAGAACACTGGTTAAAAATAGATTTGCTCTCAATCCTAGTTTTGCCGTTTTCTAGTTGATATTCGGCAAATCGTTGCACCCATCTGAAGACCTGTTTCCTCATCTGTAAAGTCATGGTTATAATTCCTGCATTATGTGTTTAATAGCGTTTCTGTTGAGGATAAAATGAAATAACTTATATGAGAGCTTTTCATCAACTATAAATTACTATGCAAATGTAAGCTAGTAATATAATCATGACTAGTATAAACATTTTGTTCTAAGAGCAAATATTATGTCATTCTACTTTATCATTATCTGATGGAATTAGAGTAACTTTGTTTTGATCTTAGGTGTTCACTGGGATCTTTACAGCAGAAATGTTTCTGAAAATTATTGCCATGGATCCTTACTATTATTTCCAAGAAGGCTGGAATATCTTTGATGGTTTTATTGTAACGCTTAGCCTGGTAGAACTTGGCCTGGCCAACGTGGAAGGATTATCAGTTCTCCGTTCATTCCGATTGGTAAAACAAAACAAAACAAAACAGCACAAAGACAAAAACCTTTCCAACAAGCATCATGGGTTTTACATCATAGGTTTTACCACACACCATTAACATTTTAAGTTTTTGTGTGACATTTGCATTGTCAAAAACAGTCCCTAAATGGAAAAAAAAATTGTTCCCACTTATTTAGAAAAAACTTTATTGCAAAAATCCTAGTCACATAAAGTTTCATATATTGCTCAGTTACCATTCTGACTAATTATTGTTTCTAGATATGACTATAGTTAATATTTCTGGATCTAAGAAAATATTTTAATGAAAATGTATCACATTTTAATAGGGCTTTGAAAATATAAACACCCTTATATAGTGGTGGATGACAATCAGATATAAGATGTGCATGTAGAAACTCTTCCTAATTCTACCTCTGGAAATTATGCTCCTTCCCAAAATCAGACAAGAGAAATCTGTAGGATTACTTGCTATGTCCACTGATTCACATATATGTCCTTGCAAATCAGGGAAAGAATTATAAAGTCATGGGAAGTATTCCAGGTTTTTAAATGCAGGTACATCTAGCTATGTCAGTGCTCCAAAGGAGCAATATGAATAATAAACACTTTTCTCTACTTATAGCAGGGCTCAATGTGATGGTACTTTGCATGCTATTGACAAATGAGTATCTTTGAGCAGAGATCATTGAGATCACATGTTAATATTAGTGTCAGGCCTGGTATGCCTTACAACCACTTTCACAAAACAAATTAAGGACAGTTGGTCCCCAAGTAATCATTAAAAATTCACTCTCAGGGAAATTGATCTCAAGGTTAAAATATGGAAGAATCAGATTCTTCCTAGGGGGAGTCCAAAAATTAGCCATGCACCTGAAAGTCATCAAGGGCAGGGCAGATGTAAGAGAGTCTTTTTGTTTTGGTTTTTTTGTTTGTTTTGTTTTGTTTTTAGATAAGAAGCTCCCAATGGGAAGACCTTTACTTCTTATTTGGTAAAGTGCAACATTTGCTCACAGCTCTCTGTCCTTGATAGATTAGGAAATGTGTCTTGGAGTAAAGACAAGCACTGACACAAAGACATCCAGACAGCCTGCTCTCCATGCCTTTTGCTTAGGAGAGTGGTGCTATGACAGTGCAGTGGCACCAGGTCATTTCTAATTGGTTAAGGTCCAGAGGTGGATGGATTTAAAAGTTTGGAAAGCAAAGTGCAAGAATGCAAGGTGGCTCTTGCATATTTCCCCAGTGAAGATTGGTAGATTGTAAGTTCTTCAGTCAGTAGTGGGTAGATTGTAAGTTCTGCAATCAGTAGTGGTCCAGGATATCCACTAGCTTTTTTTTTTTTAATGTCTTTTGTTATAGATGTATCTTTCTTATTGAGGTATAATTGATATAACATTATATTAGTTTCAGGTATACAACATATGATCCAATATTTGTATATATTGCAAAATGATCACTACAGTAAGTCCAGTTAACATCCATCACCATGCTTAGTTGTAACATCTGCATAGCAGATGTTGTAAGAAATTCAATTTTAATCACTTCTTAGTAAAGCTCAATATATGTAATGCTTTTAAAGATTGATCATAATAATATACATTATTTTTTTAATTTTCCAGCTCCGAGTTTTCAAGTTGGCAAAATCTTGGCCAACATTAAATATGCTAATAAAGATCATCGGCAATTCAGTGGGGGCTCTGGGAAATCTCACCTTGGTGTTGGCCATCATCGTCTTCATTTTTGCCGTGGTCGGCATGCAGCTCTTTGGTAAGAGCTACAAAGATTGTGTCTGCAAGATCTCTAGTGACTGTCAACTCCCGCGCTGGCACATGCATGACTTCTTCCACTCCTTCCTGATTGTGTTCCGAGTGCTGTGTGGAGAGTGGATAGAGACCATGTGGGACTGCATGGAGGTCGCCGGTCAAGCCATGTGCCTTACTGTCTTCATGATGGTCATGGTCATTGGAAACCTGGTGGTATGTACCCATTTAAGAAATGTGTTTCAGAAATACATTAAGAGCATAATGAAATGATGACCATTTTGTCCAAAACAAAGACTATGATTAGTAATTTTAATATCAAAGTATCAAAGTCTATTACCTTTGATACACTTACAGTCTCACTTTGACAACATAACCATATAGCAGTGACCATACAATATTTATACTCAACTCCATTTTGTCAATCATTTCATGTGAATTCCAATAGAGTATCATATTGAAGACAGGTCTAGCAGGAAATGTTGGGAACATTTCATAAATTCAGATCCAAGGAAGGGAGAAGTCTGAAGAATAAACTTAGAGAAAGCCCAGTCTTACTTGACAGTATAGTACTAAAAAGTGGTGCCTTTAAATGTTCCTAGTTATTTCCCCTTTTCCTTGCCCCTTCATGGTAGTTAGCATTCAGTCACTCTATGTCATATGGCAGATGCGTGAACCAACCTGGATTAACCAATCCTTTAGTGGCTCTATTAACCAAACAAAGGTTGGCTAATGATGCCTGAGATTACCCAAATGGAGTAACTGATCAATCTTCTCTCTTAAGTTTGGAACATTACTGTTATAGTACAGAAATATATAATATACTCCAAAGGATATGTACATTAATATTACAGTCTCATGGAAATATTAGCGACTGATTATGAACAGTTGCCTAATTAGTGAACAGTGGAGTATGAGAAATGCAGTAGATCAAGAAAACATGTGTTGATGCCTATGTTAAGCTCATAATTCTCGTTCTGGGTCATAATGGTTATTTTTCAATTAATATCCAATTTAATATCTCTCTTCAAAAAAAAGAAACTAAAATTCATTTAAAGGCATAATTTTAAACACTAATGAATTTTAAGTTTAGAACTCTTATATAGAACATGTATAAATCTTGTTTCTTATATTTGTACAATTTTAAATTTAGTAAAACCATAGGTCAGCTCATTCAGCATCTTCATTTTATAAGTAGGGGAACTTGAGACCAACAGAAATCATGTCTTTGCCCATGGATGAACAGTGAAGTAGCTATTGAACCAGACCACAAATTCAGATCACCCAATTTCTTTTTTTTTTTTAATTAATTAATTTATTTATTTTGGCTGCATTGGGTCTTCATTTCTGTGTGCGGGCTTTCTATAGTTGCAGCTAGCAGGGGCTACTCTTTGTTGCAGTGTGTGAGCTTCTCCTTGCAGTGGCTTCTCTTGCTGCGGAGCATGGGCTCTAGGCACACGGGCTTCAGTAGTTGTGGCGCACGGGCTTAGTTGCTCCACGGCATGTGGGATCTTCCCGGACCAGGGATCGAACCCATGTCCCCTGCATTGGCAGGCGGATTCTTAACCACTGTGCCACCAGGGAAGTCCCTAGATCACCCAACTTCTGATCACTGTGCTGTGGTGTTTCTTGTCTAGTTGTTAGAACTTATAGTTTCCTCCACACTTCGAGAAATAAGTGATCTCAATCTGCTCTTCTTCACATTGGGGTGAGATTATAATGATGTTTGTATTATTTTTAAGGTCCTGAACCTCTTTTTGGCCTTGCTCCTGAGCTCATTTAGTGCAGACAACCTTGCAGCCACTGATGATGATAATGAAATGAACAATCTCCAAATTGCTGTGGATAGGATGCACAAGGGAATAGCTTATGTGAAGAGAAAAATATATGAATTTATTCAACAGTCCTTCATTAGAAAACAAAAGATTTTAGATGAAATTAAACCACTTGATGATCTAAACAACAAGAAAGACAGTTGTATGTCCAATCATACAATGGAAATTGGGAAAGATCTTGACTATCTGAAAGATGTAAATGGAACCACAAGTGGAATAGGAACTGGCAGCAGTGTTGAAAAATACATTATCGATGAAAGTGATTACATGTCGTTCATACACAATCCCAGTCTTACTGTGACTGTACCGATTGCTGTAGGAGAGTCTGACTTTGAAAATTTAAACACAGAGGACTTTAGTAGTGAATCAGATCTGGAAGAAAGCAAAGAGGTAAGATTTTATAGATGTGGGTGGGTATAAATGTATATGTGTATACTTATATTATATTGCCTGTATTTATGATTATATATTCTCCATGTAGAATATTTTTGCCATCATATAAAATATTTTTTCATTGAAGAACCAAAGATTTAAGCTCAGTGAGGTGATTAATAAATTGAAGAATAATATAATATATGTATAAGTTTTCTCATCCTAAGTAATGGATATTTGTTAGATAATGAATGAATGAATGATCCAAGAAATGAACAAGCATCATCAGATTTTTAATCCTTGTAATAACCTCAAAAGGATGTGTTATTTTTCTAACTTTTCAGATAAGAAAACTAGCTTAGGAAGTTTAAGATCATGTAGCTAATGAGGAAGTATAGCTGAGAATTGAATTCATAATCTTTGTTTATGCATTCTGTATATCTGACACCATACTCATTAGCTCACTTACATGGAAGAGAACTGAGCAACAAGAAATAGTCTATGTCATTCCTCCGATTAAAATTACACTGATCTGCATATTAATCTTCCAGGCTGCCATAACAATGTACCACACACTGGGTGGCTGAAACAATCAAAATGTATTTTCTCACGTTTCTGGAGACTGGAAAGTCCAAGGTCAAGGTGCTAGGAGGGTCAGTGTCTGGGGAGAGCTCTCACCTTTGGGTGTGGATAGCTGCCTTCTGTGTCCTCATTTGGCCGTTCCTCAGTGCATGGGCATATGGATAAATAGCTCTGGTCTCTCTTCTTCTTATAAGAGCACCAGTGCTGCTGGATTAAGATTGCACCCTTATGACCTCACTTAACCTTTATCACTACTTCACAGGACAAATCTCCAAATAGAGTCACATTGGGAGTTAGGGCTTCAAAATATTAATTTTGAGGGAACACAATTCAGTCCATAGTAACTGACTTAGAAATATTAAGCTAAAACTCTAATGGATATAAAAGATAATTCCGAAGAAGTCTAGAACAAACCACCTTCATTTCCCATTTATTGTGTGGAAGTCCCAAAAATGGTAAGGTGCCTTAGGTTACACAGTCCAAATTTTTAAATATTTATTTAAAGACTATTTTTTAGAACAGTTTTACGTTTACATAAAAATTGAAAGGAAGGCAGAAAAATTTCCACATACTCCCTGCCCCCCCCCACATATATAACCTCCCCCATTATCACCATCCCCTACCAGAGTGGTATATTTGTTACAGTTGCGGAATCTACATTGATGTGTCATTATCACCCGAAGTCCATAGTTTACATTTGGGTTCACTCTTGGTATTGTCCATTTTATGAGTTTGGACAAACGTATAAAGACATTTATCCACCCTTATAGTATCACACAGAGCAGTTTCATGGATCTAAAAATACTCTGTGCTATGCCTATTCATCCTTCCCTCTACGCTAACCCCTGGCAGTCACTGATCTGTAACTGTTTTTGCCTTTTCCAGAGTATTATATAGTTGGAGTCATATAATATGTAGCCTTTTCACACTGGCTTCCTTTATTTAGTAGTACACATTTAAGTTTCTTCTGTGTCTTTTTATGGCTTGATAGTTCATTTCTTTCAGTACTAAGTAATATTTTGTAGTCTGGATGTTTAGTTGTCCATTCACCCACTGAAGGACATCTCGGTTGCTTCCAAGTTTTGGCAAATGTGAATAAAGCTGCTATAAACATCCATGTGCAGGTTTCTGTGTGGATATAAGTTTTCAGCTCATTTGGTTAAGTACCAGGGATGGCAATTTCTGGATGGTATGCTAAGTGTTTTGTTTTGTAAGAAATTGCCAAACTGTGTTCCAAAGTGGCTGTATAGTTTTGCACAGCCACTAGCAATGAATGAGAGCTCCTGTTGCCCCACAGCATTTGGTGTTGTCAGTGTTCTGGATTTTGGCCATTCTAATAGATGTGTAGTGGTACCCCATTGTTTTTTAATTTACATTTTATGATGACATATGATGTGGAGCATCTTTTTATATGCTTCTTTGTCATCTGTATGTCTTCTTTGATGAGGTATCTTTTAAGAGCTTTGACCTGTTTTCTGATCAAGTTGTTTGTTTTCTTATTGTTAAGTTTTGAGAATTCTTTGTACATTTTGAATAACAGTCCTTTATCAGCTTTGTTTTTGCAAATATTTTCTCCTAATATGGCTTGTCTTCTTACTCTCTTGACAGTGTCTTTCACAGAGCAGATATTTTTAATTTTAATTAAATCCAGTTTATTAACTCTCTCTGTCATATATTATGCTTTTGGTATCATATCTAAAAAGTCATCACCTTTTCCAAGATCATTATATTTTCTCCTGTTATCTTCTAGGAGATTTATAGCTTTGCATGTTTACATTTAGGTCTGTGATCCATTTTGAGTTAATGTCTGTGAAGGGTATAAGGTCTGTGTCTAGATTCATATTTTGCCTGTAGATGTCCAGTAGTTCCAGTACCATTTGTTGGAAAAGACTATCTTTGCTCCATAATATTGCTTTTGCTCCTTTACCAAAGATCTGTTGACTAGATTCATGTGGGTATATTTCTGGGGTTTCTATTCTATTCTGTTTATCTGTTTGTCTATTCTTTCACCCATACCACACTGTCTTGATTACTATAGCTTTATGTATGTCTTTAAGTCAGGTAGTGGCAATCCTGACTTTTTCCTTTTCCTTTGGTATTGTGTTAGCTATTCTAGGTCTTTTGCCTCTTCATATACGCTTTAGAATCAGTTTGTAGATATTGACAAAATAACTTGTTGGGAGTTTGATTGAGATTGCATTGATCAATAGATCAATATAGATCAAGTTGGGAAAGACTGACATCTTGACAATATTGAGTCTTCCTATTCATGAACATAGAATATCTCCCACTTTATTTAGTTCTTTGTTTCTTTCATTAGAATTTTATAGTTTTCCTCATATAGACCTTATACACATTAGATTTATACCTAAGTATTTTATTTATGCAGTGCTAACATAATGGCATTTTTTAATTTCAAACCCCACTTGTTAAATGTTAGTCCATAGGAAAGTGATGAACTTTTGTGTATTAACTTTGTAATCTGCAACCTTTTTATAATCACTTATTAGTTCCAGGAGGTTTTTGTTTTTGTTTTTTTATGTTTTGTAGATCCTTTGGATTTTCTACGTAAACAATAATGTCATCTGCCAACAAAGACAGTTTTACTTCTTGCTTCCTAATCAGTTACGTTTTGTTTCCTTTTCTTGTCTAATTGCATTAGTTATGACTTCCAGTACAGTGTTGAAAAGGAGTGGTGAGAAGGGATATACTTGTCTTGTTCCTGATCTTAGTAGGAAAGCTTTTAGTTTCTCATAATTAAGTACAATGTTAGCTATAGGTTTTTTGTAGATGGTCTTTATCAAGTTAAGAAAGTTTCTCTCTATTCCTAGTTTACTGAGAGATTTTTATCATGAATGGGTGCTATTTGTTGTCAAATGTGTCCTCTGCATCCACTGATATCATCATGTGATGTTTCTTCTTTAGATTATTGATGTGATGGATTACATTAATTCATATAGTCTAAATATTTTTAAATACTTTAAATACTAAATATTTAAAATATTCAGAGGATCAAATACTATCAACGATATTTTATTAGGGATAAAGTTCTACTAGAATATTACCATGTCCAAGGTAATGCATTTTGACAGTTGATCAAGTAAGATATCATAAGCATGTGAATTATTGCCTATGTTCCTTTAAAGATGTTTCAAGCTTTTATAAGTCTCTGAATAGGCTAAGTCATCCACTACTCTTCAGAATGGAGCTAATATCAGAGCTGGAAGCTGCCGCCTTGACTCCAGCCTGTGGGCTTCCTTAGGTAAATCAGATTTGTGTAATGATAGGGGGAGAGAAAGCATGTAGAGATGTAATTGTGGGTAGATCCTCATTACATTTCACATTTCTATGGAAATGGATTTGGGAGATAAAAATTACAGATCATTTTTGCAAAGCATTGTAAAATTTTTTCAGGATTTTTAATTTGAATATTATTTCAGTTCAAACTTTGTTCATTAAAAACTTGAGTTTTGCTAAAGAATCTGATGGAGGCTGATTTTTTTAGTTGTTACCTTTATATTTAAAAAATTGGTTCTGAAGTTCTGTTAAACTTGGCAGTATTCTTCCTAGTCTGATTTTCTTTGTCTTGAATCTTCATACCTTTATTTAATATTTGATGAAGACTAATAACTACTCCATGCTATCTGTTGCATTAAAACATGTTTTTCTTTTTCTACTGAAGTATAGTTGATGGACAATATTATATGTTACAGGTGTACAATGTAATAGTGATTCACAATTGTTAACGGTTATACTACATTTATAGTTATTATAAAATATTGGCTGTATTTCCTGTGTTGTCCAATATTTCCTTATAGCTTATTTTCTGACTAATAGTTTGTACTTCTTACTCCCTTACCCCTATATTGCCCCTCCCCTCTTCCCTCTCCTCGCTGGTAACCACTAGTTTGTTCTTTATATCTGTGAGTCTGCTTCTTTTTCATTTATTCACTAGTTTTTTTGCATTTTTTAGATACCACATATAAGTGATATAACACAGTATTTGTCTTTCTCTGTCTGACTTATTTCACTTAGCATAATGCCCTCCAAGTCCATCCATGTTGCTGCAAATGGCAAAATTTCATTCTTTTTTATGACTGAGTAGTACTCCATTGTATGTATATGCCACATCTTCTTTATCCATTCATCTGTTGACAGACACTTAGGTTGCTTCCATATCTTGGCAATTGTAGATAATGCTGCTATGAACATTGGGGTGCATGTATCTTTTCAAATTAGTTTTTGTTGTTGTTTTCAGATATATTCCTGGGAATGGAATTGCTGGGTCATATGGTAGTTCTAATGTTAGTTTTTTGAGGAACCTCCATACCTCCATACCACATGGCTGCACCAATTTATATACCCACCAACAGTGTACAAGGGTTCCCTTTTCTCCACATCCTCACCAACATTTGTTATGTGTATTCTTTTTGATGATAGCCATTCTGACAGATGTGAGGTAATATCTCATTGTGGGTTTGATTTGCATTTCGCTGATGATTTAGTGATGTTGATCACCTTTTCGTGTTCCTATTGGCCATGTGCACTTCCTCTTTGGAAAAATGTCTATTCAGCTCTTCTGCCCATTTTTTAATCTGGTTGGTTTTTTGTTTTTGTATTTTTTGATGTTGAGTTACATGACCTGTTAATATATGTTAGATAGTAACCCCTTATTGGTCATATCATTTGCAAATATTTTCTCCCATTCAGTAGGTTGTCTTTTTATTTTGTTGATGGTCTCCTTTGCTGTGCAAAGGCTTTTAAGTTTAATTAGGTCCCATTTTGTTCACTTTTGCTTTTATTTCCTTTGCTTTAGGAGACAGATCCAAAAAAATATTGCTATAATTTATGTCAAAGAGTGTTCTGCCTATGCTTTCCTCTAGGAGTTTTATAGTATCTGGTCTTACATTCAGCTCTTTAATCCATTTTGAGTTTGTTTTTGTATATGGTGTTAGAGAATCTTCTAATTTCATTCTTTACATGTAGCTGTCCAGTTTTCACAGCATCATTTATTGAAGAGACTGTCTTTTCCCCATTGTATGTTCTTGCCTCCTTTGTCATAGATTAATTGGCCATAAGTGTGTGGGTTTATATCTGGGCTCCCTATCCATTGATCTATGTGTCTGTTTTTGTGCCAGTACCATACTTTTTGATTACTGTAGCTTTGTAGTATAATCTGAAGTCAGAGAGCATGATTCCTCCAGCTCCATTTTTCTTTCTCAAGATTGTTTTGTCTATTTGGGATCTTTTGGGTTTCCATACAAATTTTAAAATTATTTGTTCTAGTTCTGTGAAAAATACCATTGGTATTTTGATAGGGATTGCACTGAATCTGTAGGTTGCCTTGTGTAAGATGATCATTTTAATAATATTGATTCTTCCAATCCAAGAACATGGTATATATCTCCATTTGTTTGTGTTATCTTCAATTTCTTCAATTTCTTTTTCCAAGTACAGTTCTTTTGCCTCCTTAGGTAGATTTATTCCTAAGTATTTTATACTTTTTGATGCAATGGTAAATGGGATTGTTTTCTTAATTTCTCTTCCTGATAGTTTGTTGTTAGTGTATAGGAATGCAACATATTTCTGTAATATTAATTTTGTATCCTGAAACTGTACCAAATTCATTGATGAGCTCTAGTAGTTTTCTGGTGGTGTCTTTAGGATTTTCTATGTATTGTATCATATCATCTGCAAACAATGACAGTTTCACTTCTTTCCAATTTGTATTCTTTTTATTTCTTTTTCTTCTTTGATTGCCATGGTTAGGACTTCCAAAACTGTGTTAAATAAAAGTGGCAAGAGTGGACATTGTTGTCTTGTTCCTGATCTTAAATGAAATGCTTTCAGCTTTTCACCATTAAATATGATGTTAGCGGTGGGTTTGTCATATATGGCCTTTATTATGTTGAGATGTGTTAACTCTCTACAAATTGGGTTTATCATAAATAGATGTTGAATTTTATCAAAAGCTTTTTCTGCATCTACTGAGTTGATCATATGGTTTTTACTCTTCAATTTGTTAATGTAGTGTATCACATTGATTGATTTGCAGATATTGAAAAATCCTTGCATCCCTGGGATAAATCCCACTTGATCATGGTGTGTGATCCTTTTAATGTATTGTTAGATTTGGTTTGCTAGTATTTTGTTGAGGATTTTTATATCTATGTTCATCAGTGATATCTTTGTCTGGTTTTGGTAGCAGGGTGATGCTGTCCTCATAGAACGAGTTTGGAAGTGTTCCTTCTTCTGCAATATTTTGGAATAGCTTGAGAAGGATAGATGTAAACTCTCCTCTAAATGTTTGATAGAATTCACCTATGAAGTCATCCGGTCCTGGACTTTTGTTTGTTGCGAGATTTTCATTACTCAAAACTATTTTATTACAAAAACCATCCATAATGAATACTTTTCTGCAAAAATTTGACATAATTTATACTCATACATTTTCATTTGTATTGATCAGGGCTAACAGGAACACTGATTTCTTTATTAAGCAGTGATCATCCACTGAACCACTGGAGAAAGTTCTATTTCTTCATACTCTGTCATTTTATATCTTCAAACACTGCATTAATTGAAAATTTAAATGTTTAGTAGAAACTTTAGAGATAATTTAATGCACTATTTCTCAAATTGTGAGTCATAACCCAGTAAGAGTTGATAAACCAATTTATTGTACCACTAATTTAAAAATTTTTTAATTTAATAAAATAATGATATCAGAGCACATTGCACATTTAGGAAGAACTAGTGAGTGACGCTCTTGTTGCCTGTGCTGAACTATAATGCACTGCTTTTCTAATAGAGTACAACCACTAGGTCCATGGGTGTAGGGCCTGAAGTTCAGGAGTTCTTAAGTGTAAGAAATGCTGTTTCAGCTCTTTAAAGGTAGTGATCATGGAGTCTTCCTAACCTAGGCAGAATGTGTGGCTTCTTTTTTGGTTCCCAGAGATATAAGGCACAAAGTGTGGGTAATAAGCAACTCATGCTCTAGGCTCATGCATCTTACAAAGTTATCATATTATTTTATTATAACCACTGATATGCATGTATGTCTCTCCTTTTATGTTGCAACGTATATATGTGTGCATTCTTGATAAAAAGTAGGCACTCAAATCAAACTTTTCCAGCTCACTTAACTCTTTTTAATAGAAGCAGTTTGAAGGTATTCATCACAGTTACTCTGATGAGAGCATTCTTGAAAATAAAGTTTTATTTCCCATCATCCAGACTCCATTTTTCTCTTGATTCAATCCAATATTGAACTTTGTTGTTTTTATCTTTGTTAAACATTTCACCTTGTTAATTTATATTGGGCTTCAAGGAAAGTAATAATCCCTTATCTTTTTCCCATGAATTGCTGTTGAAATACAGTGTTTCTCATCCAGTTGGTATTTTTATATTAAATACTGAAACTTCTATTCATCCCCATTACATTTCAATTTCTTTCATTCATTTTTGAATTTGGCTTTCTATAAATATTCTTTTATAGATTATTGTCCCAATTTTCTTTTACCATGCACTTTTCTTTACCATGTCTTCCTTTTTGGTTAGAAATAAACCCATACAAAATTGTTTCTCTTCATTGCTCCCCTAGTCTTATATAGTACTCGCTTCATCAAAGCAAGGCACAAATCATAAGATGCTCTGCTTTTAGTGGAATTAAACTGAAGATAGATACCCCAGAAGATGAAGATTCTTTATTCTACATTAGGAATGCAGCCTATAATACGTTAAAGTAGCTTTGCCATTTTGATTTTTCTGTTTTGGCCTTTACTCTTTTGCCTACCTTAATTTATTCAACAGTTACCATGTGCTAAGAAATGTATTAGATAATGAAGGATACAAATGAACCATGATTCTGCTTATATATGTACATATATGCATTTAGAAAGATGACTCTCTTCATAATTATATATGTATACAAATACACATATACATGTATCCACACACATACATACATTTGCATTTTAGAAAGATAACTTTCAACCTTTAAATATGCATTTCCATACTGGAACATACCTTATTGACTAAAAATATTACCTGTCATGACCTCTGTTTGACCTATTCCATTTTAATATATTAATGTTTCCATTCCTGAATTTCAATAATGAGTCTTATCTACAATGGGCATTATTGAAATTATATTAGTGCCTTGGGTTAAAATTACCAGTGCTCATAGTTTATTATCCATTTTTGAAGCATTTGTTTTTAGACATGTGAGGCTATAATTATAAAGTTGTTGGTAATGGAGTATTCTCCGAAGCCAAACACTGGGTTATATAATTCTATTTTAGCCACATACTGTGTGACCTTACTTGACTATCCAATCCTCAATTTCCTCATCTCAAAAATGGGGATAGGGCTTCCCTGGTGGCGCGGTGGTTGAGAGTCCACCTGCCAATGCAGGGGACACGGGTTCGTGCCCCGGTCCGGGAAGATCCCACATGCCGTGGAGCGGCTGGGCCCGTGAGCCATGGCCGCTGAGCCTGCACACCCGGAGCCTGTGCTCCGCAACGGGAGAGGCCACAACAGTGAGAGGCCCGCGTACTGCAAAAAAATAAAAAAAAATAAAAAATAAAATAGTCCCTTTTAAAAAAAAAAATGGGGATAAAATCACCTACTTTTGGGGGAATATTATTAAATGAAATAGTAAATGTAAAGGACTTAGCACAGTGTCTAGCAAATTGTAAGTATTCAATAAATTGTTACTATTATTATTTCTAGTAGCATTCCCAACACTCTGTTCCTGGTAAGTTTTCTCTTAAGAACTACTAGTAATATATTCTACTATTTGTTCTTTTTTGCTGTTTGCCTTCTGCCCTCTGTCATAAACTGTTTTACGTTTATCTGGAGAGAGTGATAAATTTTGTATTTTCTGTCTAATTTTTAAACTGTTTTCATTAAATTCTTGATAATGGTTAACATTTAAAATATTTTAAAAAACTATTTTTCTGAAGGGCATTCCAGTAAGAGGGAATAAATGAACAAAAACCTAGAGCTATGAAGCATAGAGTGTGTTTAGAAATAATTAGCAGTTTGCTGTTGCTGGGACATAAAATCTAGATGAAAGTAGAGGCATAAGCAAGGAGCGGATAGTCTGTTTCCAGGAAACCAAGAATAGACTGATATGAAGAAACACTGTAAAATGGAGGCCGGTACTTGTTTTACTTCCTCCATAAGGTACATACTCATGCATCACTGTCCCCCATTCCAGGACAAACTTGAGAGCTATCTTTTCTATATTTTCCCCCTTTTGGTCCCCCAAAGCAGAAAAGGCATAGCATGGGTCACATTTCCTCACCTTTTTAAGTCCCAATGGACCTCAGCCTTCAAAGAACATTCAGATAATCTAAAGTATTGTTTTTATTTTTTATTTTTTGCGGTACGCGGGCCTCTCACTTGTGGCCTCTCGCGTTGCAGAGCACAGGCTCCAGACGCACAGTCCCCGGACGCGCAGGCTCAGCGGCCATGGCTCACGGGCCCAGCCGCTCCGCGGCATGTGGGTTCTTCCCGGACCGCGGCACGAACCAGTGTCTCCTGCATCGGCAGGCGGACTCTCAACCACTGCGTCACCAGGGAAACCCTAAAGTATTGTTTTTAAAACCTCAGAAAGTTTCTTGACTCATGGAAATAAATAGCTAGAAATATGGGTTTCTACTGAAAAATAATAGTAAAGAATGGAGGCTTGGACAGATTTTGAGGAGTTTTGAAAGCTGGGCAAAATCGCTGAGACTATGCAAAAGACAAATAAAGTCATATCTCCCCAATTAGAAAGTAAGTTGTTTTGGCAATGAATTGTGTTTTATATAATTTTAATCCTCTGAAGCACCTACTGTAATGTTGGGCGCATAATAAGGACTCAATATCTTTTTGCGTTTGGGCTGATTTTTATGAATACTAGACTAAGAGTCTGGTGGTCTTAACTCTATTATGGGCAATCACTAACTCTATATTATCCAGTTTCCTAATTTATAATAGGAATACATCTGTTCTGTGGTGCTTATAGGAATGTTATGAGGATCTAAAAGCTGTTTAGAAGTTAAAAGGACTCAAAAAACATAAGGTAGTGATAGCTACTGATAGCGAAATTACTACTCTAATCTGTTTAAATAAATACTTTTAAAATGAATTATTAAACTTAGGCCTCTTTGGAATAAAAACATCATATTATTAAAGTAGTTAGGAAAAAGTACGCTTGTTTTTGCAATGAGTGAACTCCAGAGTGAGTAAAAATGTCATTCGAGTCTTTGTATACAGTTCATGTTAGTAACAGGTATCATTTGTTGGATGCTCACCATGGACAAAGCACTGTTTATAGGGCTTTACATGTAGTGTTATGTCATTCAGTCTTCACACCATGAGACAGATACTATTATTCCAAACTTACAGATAAGGAAACTGAACTCAAAGAGTTTAAGTAGCTTGCCAAAGTCACACAATAGTAAGGATTGATCCTGACCTAGGCTGTCAGTTACAGTCTATGTTCTGAACCATTACATTAAATTTCCTTAACAATGTCTAAAAAGGTGCTATCTCTGACCTCTATTTGAAATGAATGACACTTTATTGAAGACCTAAGAATAGGTATCCACTGTAGAGTTGGTGTTGACTACCAAGCCCTCATCACTGGGCACAGGTTAATGGTATAGCCAGGAGAATCTCAGTCTCCCTCAGTCCTGGAGGGACCTTTCCCTCCTCTGCTGGCCTGTAATTTACACTGGTCTGCTTCTGACCTGTGGAGTTCTCCTAATTACAGAGCTCTTATTCTTAGAAACTATGGTTACTCGAAGTTGTGCTTTAGGAAGATACCCTTCTGAGTTTAATTCTACCTATAAGAATCTTCCAAATAATTAGGAAGCACTTCTATGGTTACATCATTAGCTTATGAAGCCTTTGAGAACAGGGAAAACACCAACCATGTCTTACTCACCTTAAGTCCACAGCACATAAAAAATGTTTATTAAATGAATGAATAAATGCATAATGAACAGTTAATTCTAGATCCCATTTGTCCTCCCAATGATATTACCTGCGTTAAAATAATATTTACTTACTGCTTTGCTGATATTTTCTTATTTAATACTTTTATCTTTACTGTACATGGTATAGATTGAAGAACACATGATAATTTTCAACCTGTTGTACATTACTGAATATCAGCAAATTAAATTTGTGCTACCACATAAAGGTCTACAGTGAATGCCTGTGTGAACAATAGTCAGTTTTAAAATGTGCATAAGAACAGGAATTAAGCTTATTTCATATCACACAGTATGGCCCACATTCATTACAGTGCCTAGCATATAGTAAGTAAATGTGTGTTAAATAAAGAAATAAGAATAGGAAGTCTTTGATTAATCTTGAATCAAATGGATATATACCAAGACTTTACAAATATCCAAGTTTACGAACATCATGATAACAATTTTCCCTGTAGAAAAATGTCAGACAACGTATCTGGGGATATTAAGAATCTACTGGGAGATAGGCATATATGCCTCCACATTTTTTATCTATACTGTCTCTTTACCTCATGGTCTCTGATACAGCAGGTTTTGCCTCCATCTTGTATTAGTTTCTTCTTCTCTCTAAGCCCTTACCACAAGCTTGTTTAAATGGTCAAGACTCTCTCATTCTAAAATAAAATAAAATCATGTAAATTTTAAAAGTTATTCCTTTGATTTTATCCTTTTCTTAAGTTTCTTTTGTAATTTCTTCCTTGAATTCGTTGCTGATCTTCTTTAAAAGATAACGTGCTCACTGTCTCCCATTTCCACTGCTCAGTCATCTTAAAGCATCATCTCTGGTTTCCACCTTTACTTTTCTCTCTCAGAAATCACCAGTGTTCTCTTAATTGCCAAGTTCAGTGGCCCTATTTTACTTGATGTCTGCATCATTTCCTAATTCTTTAAGAGTCGTCATTCCCTGGCTTACAAAAGTCCAAGCTACTTTCCTCCCAACCATATGATCTCCTTCTCAAATAGCTTACAAGAAGCCTGAAGTCCTTCTCAACTTCTCTAATTGGAAGCCCCTCATCAAATTTACTGCCAAATCCTGTAGATTTTATCTCCTAAATCTGTCTCCAATCTTGACCATCCCCCCACTCCTCATCCTGTTATTCACCAGTATCAATAGAATTACCATCTGAAACACATTTCCATGGTGGGGAGAAGGGCAGTCTTTATCATGAGCAACTTGATTGTCTTGAGAAGATCTATTTCACCAGTCTAATATCTCATGACTTATTTCAGTTCTAATCACATAGTTCCATGAAGTTTATACCTTTTGACTCCATAATTTCTTATTAGAAATTCTCCTCTTATCCCTGTCATTCTCTGCAAAATCTAGCAAAACAAAAAAAGGAACTTTGAGTTGTCTTTCAAGACACTGTCAGTTTATTCACTCAAACATATTGTTGTTTGTTGCTCATGATACCTAGCAATTCTTATTCTGGGCAAGGCTCTGAGACTCCCCTAAGTAGAATTACTACCTGCATAACATGAAATGTCTATATTGCACTCTATTTCTCTGTTGTGTATCTGTCTATCCTACTTACTAATCTTGTGAGCAACTTGAGAACAAGACCTGTGGTCATATACACCTTTGTACTTCTAGTAACTAGCACTGTACCTGGCACAAATGAGGTGCTTGATCAATGTTAATTGGCATCATGTAAGTTAATCTCACTTTTCCTGAATACATTTTTATCAGTTATATTTTTTGAAAGTGTACAGATAGAATAAACTAAGCAAGCCTATTCCTAAGTCAAATTAAGTTAGCAGCTTAATCTTTAATGAAGCTTCTCCTCCCTGGGGAGAGGGCAGGGAGGAAGGAAGGTGGAGGAGAAAAGAAAACAGTCAGAATTTTCGTATCATTGCCTGACAGATGCTCAGGGAACACTTTGTAGAGTCCCATCCGGGTATTGACTGGGGGTGTCCCTTAAGCCCTTGCCTATTTCCTTGTCTTGAGCTATATAGTTCCTCAGGACCATGATCCCTGTGAGATGGCAACTACTCTCCATGAAGAGTACTACCATCTAGCCAACGGATACCCAAACTCCCTCTCCCTTATTACACCTAATTGATCACCAGGTACAACCAGTGCTACCTTGTCTTTGTCTACTCTGCATCCCCACCACCTCCACCCAATGTCAGACCTCCATCATCTCTCAGTTTTACTGCTACAGCCTCCAAAAAGGGCTCCCACATTCATATTCTCCTCACTAGTCCAGTTCCCACATAATGATAAGTGGTCTTTCTAAAAGGTAAATCTGGCCATAGCTCTCTCAGCTTTCTAACCTTTCAGGAGCTTCCCATTGCTCCCAGTCTATACTTCTTAACATGGCCTACAAGTACCTGCAAAAGTGACCATTACTGACCTTTCCAGCCGCATGTAATAGTACTTCCCACCCCTCCCCAGCCAACTACACTGATCTATTGTTTCCTAAAACTCCTCATGCTTTATCAGGTTCTGATCTTCATTCCTGTTCCCTTTATCTGGGATATTCTCTTATCCCATATTTCTTCACCTGACTCACTCCCACCCCAACTCATCCTTCTGGCCCCAAATGTCACTTTTTTCTACCCTGTTCTTCTTAGACTGAGTTAGGTGGTGCTCTCAAAATACCCTGTACTTACCCTATCGTAGTGTGTAGTAATTGTTGCTTGTCTTGTCTTATTTTGAGCCCATTAGGTACTGGGCCTATTATATTCACTATTTTATTTTTTCAGGTCCTAATTTTGATGTTTAGCATATACTAATATTTTTTAGCTGAAAAGATCAAATATCAGCAATTACACATATTACAAACTATAACTGTTACGGAAATTGTTGCCATGTATCCAGTAAGCAAATGACATATTCCACGTGTTATCTTGTTCAATCCTTATGACAACCATGTAAAGTAGGGATCATTCTACAAATTAGAAACTTCAGCTTATGGAGGTCAAGATAACTGCCTAAAGTCCATAAAACCAGTCGTTGTGATTCAAACCCAAGCTTGTCTGACTCAAAAGAGAACTCTTCACCCTTTCACTGTAGTTATCCAGTTCCCCTATCCAGTAGACACTTTAAAAATATTTGTTAAATATGTTATCATTTAACATTAAAAATTAATGTCAAAAGAATATTAGAGATTCTGCACTCATTCAGCAAAATAAATTTAACAATGGAAATTATTTGGTTTACAATTTTGCTTTCTAGCTTGGGAATTATAAATGCAATTTTGCAATTTTTTGCTTCTAATTCATTTGCAATCACAATAATTTTCTCTTGGCCCATTATGTGATGAGAGGTTATAATACCTCCTTTGTTCCTTTATAGCTAATCATCTATATAAAAATTCACTTTTGAAATACTTTAAAGCAGAATTCAGAGTATATCAGAGCTGTATTTCTTCACCTTTACCCCTACCTTAGGCAAGTGTTTGAATGACAGTAGATTTCACAATTAATAAGAAAATTTTATATTAAATGTGAATAATCCACCAAAGATTGTCGTTCCAATGTAAAGCTCGATGAAGAAATCATCTGAGTTGTAGGGATGATATGGGAATTAATGAGTTAATATTTGACTTTTCTAACTGCTCTGTGGAAATGCTAAATCTCAGTACAGAGTCTGTTCCTTTGATATCATATTGTTGCCTTGCTGAGAGTTTTTAATAGAAGTCATTTTAATTTTTAATATGCTTAGTGTACACTAGAAATATTTACTAATGCACAGTGTATACAATGAAATATTAATACTAATATTTTTAAGGTTGTTGGCATCTCAACTGTATGATTTAACATATATATCTTAAATATATATGTTAATATATATATATAAGAGTAAAATTTCCACCTTTAATATAGTATATGCCTAGCTTTTAAAATATGTATTTTTTCAGAAATAAAAAATACATATGTGTATACATATATATATATACACACATATTCTGTATCCTTTTGACCCTTAAATTCCAGATTTTTTTTTTTTTTTTTTTTTTTAGCGGTACACGGGCCTCTCACTACTGTGGCCTCTGCCATTGCGGAGCACAGGCTCCGGATGCGCAGGCTCAGCGGCCATGGCTCACGGGCTTAGCTGCTCCGCGGCATGTGGGATCTTCCCGTACCAGGGCACGAACCCCCGTCCCCTGCATCGGCAGGCGGACTCTCAACCACTGCGCCACCAGGGAAGCCCCAGATTTATTTTTAACATATTTTTATCACATTATAAATTGAACTTCTAGTAAACACTATAAATAAGCTCATTGTAACAAACCAAGTCTAAAATAAAAGCATAAACATCCTACGATCAAGTCAGAGAAAAACAACAAAAAAACCCATTTAATCACTTACTCAAAGAAATATTGTGGAGTGTACTATTTGCTTTGTTTTGCTTCACCCTCAAGGTCAAAATCATTTACTATAGTACAGAACATTTTTAAAAAGCATGAAATGTTGCATAAATCCATTGAGGAGGAAAAATGCTCTTCCCATCAGGGTTGCAGTTATTAAGTGGTTATTGAATGCCCTGATGTACAAGGCAAAGTGGATGCTTCAGATACGCTGTGGTTCCCGCATTCTCTCTGCTCACTTATTGTCAGCCTGCCAAAAATACATGGACAATATAAGTCCTTACAGAAATTGAGCTATTGAGAGTTACATGTGAAAATATACATATTTTTAAATGAACTAGCTCATTTGGAAATTAGTAAATTAAAGGTTGATTAATGGCTTAATAAACATTAAAATGGATATTTAAATAGTCTATTAATCTCAAAGACCATGAGAACCAATTGCTTTTTTATGTGAATGGTGAATTTCAAAATAAAATTAAATTTCAATGTAAGAACAAAAAAAGGAAAAATTAATTGTCCTTACTGGTTTTTACATCAATACAAGTACTTTTTTGAGAATGTTTTAGTTTTGCTGTTATCCAATTTATTTAGTATTTTATCTGAATTCTTATCTCATGTGCTAATATAGAGATGGACTCTTTCCATACATCTAAAAATTCTTCCCTTTTTGAGTAATAGTGTTATTACTCCAACCAAATAAAGAACTCAGAACCGCATCATCTTTGATTTCAACAATGAGAAATATAAGAATACATTGATAAAAGTATATTGGTTGTGAGAGTTTTAATACCATTCTTTTAGTCTGTGATGAATCAAAGAAAAATTAAATAAGGACATTGATAATTTGAATAATATAAATAGCAAAAATGTTATAAATGTATGTTATCTCAAAAATTATATGTACAGAGAATTCTTATTTTCAGTGGCCCATGGTATTGATATATTTATACAAATTTCAAAGTAAGTCTCAATAAATTCAAACAAGCAGACATTGTAGGGCTATTATACCAATAAATTCAAGATAGAAGATATCATATAGGGTTATTAGCTAATCACAATGCAGTTAAATGAGAAATTAATAATAAAATGATAGAAAAAATATAACCACTTGAAAAATTAAAAATGTCCTCCCAAACAGTAAGAACTTCTTCTTCCAAAATCTATGAAATTGGACCAAGCAATCACTGAATGTCTTACTATTAACAAGGATGATCAAGAAAGGATGAAAGAACATGACAAAGAACTTAGTTTGAGAAATTAGAAAAGGAACAACAAAACAAAGGGAACATAATAAAGAGAAATTAATGAATTATCAATGTAGCAGATGATATTAGTATAGCACGTGGTTCTTAGGGAAAAAATATCAATAAAACACACAAGCTTTAGTGTTGTCAGCAGAATCCTAAGATGATGCCAATGACTCAATAAGCTAGAGTTCAGTTTGTTAATTTTTTATGTATTTTAATCTATTTGTTTAATACATTTATTATTTAATTTTACTTATTAATGTTCTTTATTTAGCTCATCAGTCAAAACCCTTGTTGCCTCCCGTGCATTGCCTGGGCAAACTTCAGTTCAGTCACTTCTGTATCTGTTTCATTTTGTGTGTTTTTCTTTTCTTTTTCATACTAATTCTATTTATTTACATTATGTATGGATTTATAGAAAAAACACTAACTTTTTTCTCTGGTTAGCATGATTTATCTAGAGTATATTAACTGGCCTGAGCCTACTTGCCTGTGGTTTGGTCTTTCTAACATTCACTTGTCATTTTATCTGATGTCAGTATGACAAAGGTGGGGCAAGTTTCCCTCGCTAGTGTGAGAATCAGGGTCTATCAAGGGGGTCAGCGAGGATGTGGTTTACCAGGCTTCTTTTGCAAAATGTTGCTTTAGGGAGTTATTTAAACCGGATATGAATACTAACTTTAAAACTCGAACCTGTAATCATGTCCCATTCCTGAAATGTATACAAACTCCTACCAATCCCAAACATTAAACTGCTTCATTTTGAAAATTGATACATACTTAAATTAAAATGTGCCTTTGGGCCTCTTGTTCCAGTCTGGGTTCATTGTTTGCGGTTCTGCATCATCACTTTAGCATGAGCCACACCTGTAATTCATCATCTATGAGTCCAGTTTAGGTTTTTCAAAGAGGACAAAGATTTTAAAGAACCTTATAAGGCAACCTGAATTTAGCATCCTTCCAGAAATTTATATCCCAGATACACCCCCCCCGTTTTTTGGCCACGCCCATGGCATGCGGGATCTTAGCTCCCCAACCAGGGATTGAACCTGTGCCCCCCACTAGACCACCAGGGAAGTCCCAATACCCCTTTTTAAAAATAATTATTCACACCTAATTTTACAGTAAGTTTTTTTTAATGTGTTTGTATATGTATGAGAGATTTGTCTTTATTTAGTTTATGCAATGATTTCAACTTAGTTTTTATGAATACAATAAATAACTTTGTTTTCAAACTCATTTTATCAAATTATGCAAGAGTAAATTCTGTAATTACATTAATTTACAATAGTACAGGTTGATTTGAACACAAACATAACTTATTTTTGATAAGTACACAACTCACCAGGTGGAAGAAGAGATGTACAGGTGTACTAGAGTGTAGCCCACCTCCTGAGAAAATATCAGCACACCACTGGCATCAGTCATTGTGTTCTACAGAGAAAATGCCAAGCATCGTTAGCTTGGTAAGTCAGTTAGTATGGAGGTGGGATAAATAAAAAGAAGTACGCGCCGAAAGAATTGTGCCGATAAAGTGTTGAAGATGAGAGCGTAATTATTCTTCTTCCACAAAAAGCCACTATAAGCAAAAGCCAGAGAACATTAAGAAGTTCACCTTGACTAAAGGACAGCTTCTGTGAAAGATAGATTTGGGAAATTTGGTTAGAAAGCTAAGTTGGAGACAGAAATTTCATTTGGTAGTAATATCTGAAACAGAGGTATCATTCATTCACCAAATATTTATTGGGCATGTAGCATAATTCAGGTTTTGTGTTCCACAAAGGTCTAGAATTAGGTGAGGCGAGAATAAGGATGAACTTATTATTTATAGCTGTCCAAAAAAAAGTGACAGTAGTCAACAGAGAGTTCATAAGAATTTGGAAGATGAAACTGAGAGAAGAGTTATTTCAAAGGTAGAATTAAATGACTTTACTGTCAATATTTGAAATAAATAAGACAAGGAGGTTTGAGTCTAGGTGCTGAAAGAATGATATTGCGAAGAATCGGAATCAGGAACTTGGTTTAAAAAGTAGGTTTAGGATAGAAAAAAAGAAAAAAAAAGACATCTTTAATTAAGAGCATGCTGAATTGAAGTGACACTAGGCACACTTCTACTTTCCTGCCATAGTCCAGGCAGATCATGGAATATAATTACATTGCTTAAGATGTGTTTGGAAATTAATTTGTAAACATCTAGAATATCACTTGTCTATACCTGGGAACTTTCCAGGAGCACATCTTCCAACTGAATACTAATAATGGGCATTTAATCATCTTTTATATCCTTTTAAAATTTCCAAAATGTAGATTGATTCCCAGCTGTATGCATTAAAGGGAAAATATGCTTAGAAGTAGAGTAACTGGTAACATATTACAAAGTTGGGTTATAAGACAAGAATAGATAATTTTAAAGAATATTCTTAAGAATAAAGTTGGATATATTGGCGACAGCTCTCATCTGGAGAAAGTCTGACCCAGTAAGACCTGGAGTAACTATACATAAAAAAAGGTATCAATTTATTTTATCATCATCTAGGCAAGCCACATCAGGGGAGGATATTTAGGGAGGCAATAAGTAGACATAAATTAATTTTATGTTATTTTAGGTTCACATCAGTACTCACAGTTGCTAACTGAAAACTGAAATCTGGGTTATCAATAATATTTAGTAATGGATACAAAGTTTGATAAGGAGCCTGATATCTAGCACTATGTGTGAAGAACTGTGATAAGCAAAAGCTGGATTTGTTCAGAAATTTTAAAGACTTTTCAAGCAGTCTTCTTTTTAAAAAAAAAATTTCTCTGTGAGTTAAAGTAATATTATACCAAAATGTTTTATTATTGCTTGTGCTTAAGTTACTATTATGACATTTGCTTTATAACAAGTATATAATTCGTTTGGCATAATTACTGTAAACAAAGATTAAATAGAACTCATGTCTACACATATCCAAAAGTTAGTTTTTTGCATCTGATGAATTAATTTTCATGAAGACACTGAATATATGTATTATGTAAAATTCCATTATTGGTTTATGTTATAAACAAGGTGCCTTTGTTTTTGTGTTTCACTTCAAGATTGAATGGTAGATTCTCTTCATCTGTTAGACTCATCTTGATAGTTTTTCTATGGATTATTTCCGCTTTTAAATTGATGGAAGAATTATAAGCATGTGAATACACTGTTTCTTTTATTTCAGAAACAGGGTGGTTGCACAGAAGTCAGAGCATGGGCTTTGGGCTCAGCAATAATTCTCTCAAATCTTGGCTTTCTCACTTGTTGGTTATATGACATTAGACAAGTTACTTAATTTTATCATTTGTAAAGTGATAATGATTATCACTAACTTCCCCTCTCCCACCCCTCCCTCTGGGGCTTCTCTAATTCATAGGACAGTGGTTTGCTTAGTACATGTTTTTGATGGCCGTTTGAAACTTCATAACATAGCAGTCTGACTTCATACATTGCAAATTATGGTAAAGGAGTTACCATAGATGATTTCCTTATTTCCCCTTCTTATTCATTCTTTCTTTTTAATCTTAAAATCTCTTCATTTCAAGGAGAATCCAGAATCAGTTCATTGTACTAATCCTTCCTTGCTAGGCTATTTCTTAGGTACCAAAATAAAAGTGATTTACTTTTTATGTCCATCTCATGCTCAGAAACTTAATGAAAGCAGTAGCTCATCCGAAGGCAGCACTGTAGACATTGGAGCACCTGCCGAGGAACAGCCTGTAGTGGAACCTGAGGAAACCCTTGAACCTGAAGCCTGTTTCACTGAAGGTAAAGAACATGATCTTCATGTTAATCTTCCCTTTATAGAGTGCATTTTTTTTTTAGCTGTTGATCACCCAAAATGGACCACTCAGAATAGAACTTTGTAGTCAATCTATTTCAATTACCTCTTATATGCCAACAGATTTAAAATCTCATGTTATGGTTTGGTTATATCTGCCCATTATGTGTAAGGGACCATGAACATGGAGAAAAGATATTTTAATGTAATCAAAACTAATGACTAATTTATAATATTTCAAATAAAATGGTGATTTCGCAATAAGTTGGCATCTTAAACACTAGTCAAAATTCTCATACACAAAAGTTACTTTAGAAGTAATTTTTTAGCTATTAAAGTCAAATGAGTTGCAAATGCTCAGATGTATTTTTTTAACAAAATCATTATTTTCCAATGCTTGCTGGGTGAAACAGGAAATAAGCACTGCCCAATACCTGATCCCTGCACAGTATCTAGTTTAGCCTGGCACAATATGGACAATAAGTCTAAGAGCTTTGTTTTCTCCATGATTAGTATTTCCCATGGTCTGAGTTTCTTGGGAATTTGAGTTTTGAAGGTATGAATATATTTGCATATTCTCTATTTTGTGATTTTTTTCCTCATAGGCCTGATATATATTTTCTCCCTCTTTTCCTGTATAAATTATACACATCACTCAAAGTCCTCAGAACTACCTTCATCCGACCATGGTGGAAAAAACTTCTTATTCCTCTGAACAGCTATAAATAAAGATATTCTTTAATTCACCTGATAACTAATCATGTATTATCTTATGAGGGTTCTTCTCTTTCTCATATGAACTGTTATATATATCTTTACTGGCTTTCTTCCTTCCTTCCCTTCTTTCCCTTCCCCTCCTTTCTCCCTTTTCTTCAAGCATACCTGATTTTTTTTTTTGACTTGAGGCAGGGTTCTTTTGTTTATATCTGTTTTTAAAAACCAGATTGTAGGTTTCCTGGGGGCAAGTCCACGTTCTGTACCTTTTTACATTTTTTCTCTTTTTCTTTTTTTTTAATATCCTCCATGGTGATTACAAAGGTGCTCACAAATTTCTCTTGATTTAATTATTTTTTTAATTTTATTTTTTTATTGGAGTATAGTTGATTTACAATGTTGTGTTAATTTCTGCTGTACAACAAAGTGATTCAGCTTTATATATATACATTCTTTTTTATATTCTTTTCCATTATGGTTCCTGTTGATTTAATTCTTGTTAGAGTGAGTGAAAGCAGTATAGGGAAGGCAACACCAAATCAAAGCAGGACTAGTCAAATCACATTTTAGTGGACTAAATTAATCTTGAAAATTCTATAAGCTCTTCTAGGAGCACCACAAGAGAACCTAAACAGTAATAAACAGCATTGTTGGGTAAGAACTATATTATTACTCTGCATCCTCTTTAAAAGGGACGTTTTCTGCTTATTATTAATTTCACTTTGAAGTCCTTTCCTAGAGTGACTTCAACAAAGTGCAATAGGATGATATAGTGCAAGGCAAAGCTACTTAACATGTACTTGTACTTTACAACGTTCTTTCTTGGACAATAGCAGTTGGGTCAGAAAAAACAGGTATTATCCAGGGAACCGTTTAAAGAGGCTGAATAATTTTCACAACTTCACTCTGCTAATAGATGTGCTCTTACTACTCCAGGCTTAGAGAGTTATCCTAGCAAGATAGAGATGGCAGTAGCAATGAGAAGATGAATCCAGGACACGCCAAAGGGTATCATTGAAGCAGCAGAAGTTATTTACCTACTCCTGTTTGAACATTATACTTGCAGGCTGTGTACAAAGATTCAAATGTTGTCAAATTAGTGTGGAGGAAGGGAGAGGAAAACAATGGTGGAACCTGAGAAGAACGTGTTTCCGAATAGTTGAACATAACTGGTTTGAGACCTTCATTGTTTTCATGATTCTCCTTAGTAGTGGTGCTCTGGTGAGTGAATATTAAGCAAACGTGCTATAATGCCAAGTCTTAGAATCACCTAATACTAATGACTTATTAATCCTTTCAGTAGCATTGTTTTATTATCCAATGCATTATTTTTCCTGAACCCTCATTCTACATCCATTTCTGTGGAATCAGCCATCACCTCTGTTTGATAGCCCCCAAACTGTTATCTCCATTTATGATTTCTTCCTTAAACATATGTGCATCGCTATATCCATCCATACATACACCCATCCACCCATATACCCACCCACCCACCCTTCTACCCATCTCCAGTGCATCTTTAATTACCCCACTTCATTCTTACAGACTATATACAATGTATAACTCTGCAGTTCTGGATTTACTTTTATTATGTATACATATACTTCTAACAAGCTATTTATTAATTTTTGCTTATTATTAAGTAACCCCCCAAATTTGTCCCTCTAGTTTATTCATTATAACCAAAGAACATGAGTATTTAATTACTCATATTTTAACAAGAAAGTAAGCATGGCAACTACGGTAAAGTCCTGTGATTGGGTATATATAACTTCTAAGTTCTGATGAATTTTGTTTATGAATGATATTATTATTATCTCTTTATGGACAGTCAAAAAGTACTTAGGAACCACTTCTCTGTCCGTTTTGAATTGGGTCCACTGTTCTTATGCTACTCAGAGAACAATGGATATTGGTAAAAATAAATATTGGGCAGCGTGCCTAAGGGATTATTTAAGGACTGGTTTCTCTCTATATAAAAGTGTTCATCAGAATCAATTTCTATTTATATGAAAATCATTTACAAAAATATAAAGTATAGCATATAGATAGCATTTTAGGAAAATGCTGACACAAATAGACTACTTAAGCCATAAGATAGATGTAGATAGATAGATAGATAGATAGGTAGATAGATAGATAGATAAAGGATGGAAAGATGATAAAACTTGCCTGATTGAAATGCAATTACTTAGGTTTCTTTAACTTAAAAGTGTATAATTCTAACACAGGCCTATATTTTTCTGCATGTCTCTCTGATGAAATAAATTTTATCTACATGGCACTTTAGACAAGAAATAGTTTTTCACCATTTAAATGAATATATACTTAGATATAAAATATCAAATGAGGTTCATATTAGAAGAAGAATACATATTAGAGTCTAAATGAGAAGTAAATTCATCTTACCATCCTTGTCACACCATATCTTTGCTGAGAAATATAAACTATCAACAAAATGAAGGGGACAAAGGGAACAAATGAACTCAACTGTATAGTAAAATTAGGCAATGTGATGATCAATTACAATTTCTGCTTTATGAAAAATATAAGCCTTCACTTTTTATTTCTTCAACCTCCTTTCTATGGCAAAAAATAAAAATTAAAAAAGCCAACAGGAGGAAGCAAAAGATATGAAACAAAAGGAATAAATAACTTCAAGTTAGGGTAGCAGCATCAAGATGTGACATCAAGAACTATTTCCTGAACAAGTCAAACTAATTCATTAGAGTTACGCTTTTACTTCTTCCTTCCAGTTATATCAATAGAGAGCATAACTTTTCTCCTGATTCATTAAAAGATCTTTGAGATAAAGAAAAGACAGCGATAGCTACTCTTCCTCTACCCTCCTATTCCAATGAAGCGTCATATATATAAAATCAGGAAAAGATATTTATATGTGGTCAGAAAAAATAGCTCATAATAGTTGTAATAGTATAATAGTTTCAGAAAGCTAAAATGCATAACTTTTCTTTATAGGCATTTGAGGATATATATATTGATCAGCGAAAGACGATCAAGACAATGTTGGAGTATGCTGATAAGGTTTTCACTTACATTTTCATTCTGGAAATGCTTCTAAAATGGGTGGCATATGGCTATCAGACATATTTCACCAATGCCTGGTGTTGGCTAGACTTCTTAATTGTTGATGTAAGTATCCTCCTATCTTTATCTTCCATTCAAGGTAATTTGTTTTATCTATAAACTAATTCTAAAATAGTGAATCTTTGATCACTCTGTTATGCTGACAGGATATGCTACTTAGTAGACACTAAACTAATTCACTGAATAATAGTGTAGTTTTTGTAAGAAATAAGCTAATTTAATACTGATTTAGCATGGGGGGGATGGGATTTGTGGTGGTTATCTAGAATTAAAAGCTGGGAAAAAACGTATCAGAACTTTGTAGGGAGAGTGGTGAAATAGGGTATGTTGTTTAAATTACTTACGTTGTGAATCAGATAGAATCGAGCTTGAATCCCAGCCCCACCACTGATTGGTTGTGTGCCACTGAGTAACTTACTTGGCTTTTGACTCTGTAAAATGATGATATTAGTGCATACAGAGTTAAAGACATTCAATAAACAGTGATGATGGTGGAAGCTAATGTCAATTTTTAAAAATTCTTTTTCATCTTCTCAAAGTTTTTAAAGGATATGTTTAAAGAGTAGATTATATAGATTATAACTCCATTATAGGAAATAAGATGTACGGGGTGTAGTGAAAAACTCTACTTCATTCTGTGATGAGGAGTTTCCCCAGTGTAACTGTGGATTTGCAGCAAGCCCATAATGTACCAACAGCCCTTCACAGAGTTTGTAAACCTAATGATTAATATTTCATCTACCCAAAACAAGTGGCTGCCTTTGAGATTTGTTAAAGGTAAACATCATGTTATATGTTTTAAGTTTGGCATAATTTCAGTTTTAGAAAAGTGTGTTCGAAATATTACAAACTTCATAGGCAACAGTTTTATTACCCAAAGATGATAATCCAGCAGAACTATGCAGATTTCTTTTGGAAAGTATTTCTAGAACTAAGGGTCATGCATATACATCATATCTCTTTAATTCTGAAAAAAGGCAAACCCAGGGCTATTTGAAAAGCTTAACAGTGTTACTATGAAATGAGTGAATTGAAAAAAGCCTCAAAAGAGTGATAAGGGGTTCACATCCAACATATACAAACAGCTCATACAACTCAGCATCAAACCAAACAAGCAGCTAAATTTAAAATGGGCAGAACTGAATAGAAATTGTTCCAAGGAGAAAATGCAGATGGCCAATAGGCACATGAAAATATGCTCAACATTGCTAATCATCAGGGAAATGCAAATCAAAACCTCAATGAGGTATCACCTCACACCTTTCAGAATGGCTATCTTCAAAAAGACCACAAATAACAAATATTGGCGAGGATGTAGAGAAAAGGGAACCCTTGTACACTGTTGGTGGGAATATAAATTGGTGCAGCCACTATGAAAAACAGTATGGAGGTTTCTAAAAAAGCTAAAAATAGAATTATCATATGATCCAGAAATTCCACTCCTGGGTATATATCCGGAGAAAGTGAAAACACTAACTTGAAAAGGTACATGCACCCCAATGTTCACAGCAGTATTATTTATAATAATATAAAGATATGGAAGCAACCTAAGTGTCCATCAACAGATGAATAGGGGCTTCCCTGGTGGCGCAGTGGTTGAGAATCTGCCTGCTAATGCAGGGGACACGGGTTCGAGCCCTGGTCTGGGAGGATCCCACATGCCGCAGAGCAACTGGGCCGGTGAGCCACAAATACTGAGCCTGCGCGTCTGGAGGTTGTGCTCCGCAACAAGAGAGGCCGCGATAGTGAGAGGCCTGCGCACCGTGATGAAGAGTGGCCCCCGCTTGCCACAACTAGAGAAAGCCCTCGCACAGAAACGAAGACGCAACACAGCAAAAAAAATTAATTAATTAATTAATAAACTCCTACCCGCAACAGCTTCTGTAAAAAAAAAAAAAAAAAAACAGATGAATGGGTAAAGAAGATATGATAGATATGTGTATATACATATATATATGTATATATATATATACACAATAGAATGCTACTTAGCCATAGAAAAGAAATTTTCCCATATGCAACAACACAGATGGACCTGAAATAAGTCAGACAGGAAAAGACAAATACTGTATGTTATCACTTATACGTGGAATCTAAGAGTAAAGCAAACTAGTCAATATAACAAAACAGAAACAGACTCACAGATATAGAGAACAAACTAGTGGTTATCAGTGGGGAGAGGGAATGGGGGAGGGGCACAATAGGGGTAGGGGATTAAAAGGTACAAGCTACTATGTATGAAATAAATAAGCTACAGGGATGTATTATACAGCACAGGGAATATAGCCAATATTTATAATAACTTTAAATGGAGTATAATCTATAAAAATTTTGAACTACTATGTTGTACAGCTAAAACTAATATAATATTGTAAATCAAATATACCTCAATAAAAAAAAGAAAGAAACCTCAAAAGAATAATTGCTTCAGCATGTCACAAAGAGAAAGTTTCTAATATTTGAGATTTCAAGCATTAGAAGTTATATCATATTTCAACTGCTCATAATTTTTCACACTAGGCTTTAAATCTAAATATAATTTAATCCTTTTGAAAATTCCTGAGCTTTGCTTTTCTCTTTTGTGCTTATTCCATGTCTGAATTTTTTAGTGGAAGAATGATGATTTTATTTATTATTACGAGTTGGTTTTTAATAGCCATTTCCGAAATATTTTAGGAAAATAATTCTGAAGGGAATTTTATAGTTTTGCAATAATAATACTTTTATTTTTCACGGTTCTATTTTAATTACTTCATAAGGATCAGCATAGCACTCTAAAAAAAGACAAAAGGAATTATAGCACATCTCAAGTAAACTAAAAAGCATATTAAACATAAGCCAACTTAATACACTTAAACATAGAAAATTTTGCAAAAATAGTATCCAGTGTATTTGGAACTATCCAATACCAGCTATTCTCAAACCAAAGAAATTCTAACTCTGGATACAGAGTTTTGGTCTTTATTTAGAGAATTACACATCTAAAATTTTTATTTCTTAGTTTTAGTTGCATATTTCATGCAAATGAAGTTAGTTTATTTATTTCTTTATTTGGTAAACATTTATTGACTGGCGATTTGGGGCCAAGTACCATGGCAGAAGCTCTAGATTAGTATAAAAATTTTGAGTAAGTTTCATGATGGAATTACTTTTAAGTTACATTATTTACGTAGGAATAAACTTCAGATAAGTGAAAACACAAAGTATTAGCAAGACAACAAAAATTCATCTTCAAAAAATCAACCTCAAAATTAATATGACAGCGCATTAATTTCTGTGGGTATCAATTATAATTAGTTGAAAATACCAACACAGGATAGATATTTCTTGCTTTTTCTGGTACAATAGCAGTTTTTATATTTTATTACTAACCATTGGCAAAGCCCTAAATTCAGCAGCAACTTAATAAAATAAAGGAAGAATAATCAATGACATTTTCCTATACCTGGACTTCTTCCTTTTTAAAATCAATTTTTACTTAGGTTTTCTAACTAACTGAGTAATTACTAAATCACATGACATTTAATTTTTTTATTCAACTAGTTTTTAATTAACATCATGAAAGCTACTTTCTTTGCATGCAACTAAAAATATTTCCTTAAAATTTTAAAAGGTTTACTGAAAATATGTAGCCACTCATCTTCTGAGGAATTATAAACAAAAATTGTAATTACCACAATGTTGTAAATAACTATACTTCAATAAAATAAATTATTTTTAATTGTAATTATTGTATTACATAGTAACTACAAATTGAATGACAGTGATTCTATTTATTTACTTTTGTGTTTGTGCAGGTTTCATTGGTCAGTTTAACAGCAAATGCCTTGGGTTACTCAGAACTTGGCGCCATCAAATCTCTCAGGACACTAAGAGCTCTGAGACCTCTAAGAGCCTTATCACGTTTTGAAGGGATGAGGGTAAGGAAAATGAAAGAACCTGAAGTATTGTGTAGAGCCAAAATTATTAAAGTAAATTTAAAAAAGGAAAACTCATGCATGCAAAAGGAATGGCAAATCCTTGCAAATTGCTACTTTTTCCTTTTATCTGTTGCATATTTACTTCTAGGTGATATGCAAGAGAACTTAGGCCTCCCTTGAAATGATATAATATCATTTATCTGCCGTGCTCATTAAAATGACTTTATTTCCTAATCCATTTTGGGAGTTTCCTTACAAACCTGTACACAAAAAAACAGATGCACTATTAAAGTACTATGTGTAATGATGATGATAATAATCAACTAAAGTGAATTCTACATCATGTGCTTCTCATTTGTGGTGGTCTAAGCTGTACTTAATGAGTTTTATTGAAAACAATATGAATCATACATGTGCCTAAATGTAAGAGTAAAGGAAAAAAATTTTTAATTGTCAAAATTGTGTCTGTACAATGCCAAAGTTTGCGTTATTTGAATGTATTCAAGGGTAGATATTAAATATTAACTGAATTTTAAAAGTTTTTTGTTATGTTAATATAGCTTCAATTTATAACTACATTAATCTTCTTAATTTATATAAATAGCAGTATCACCTTAAAGATTATATATAAATCTACACAATTTTTCATGAAAATGAATTTAAACTTTTATAACATAATAGAAAATATAATTTTGACTCATTACCATAGATGATTCATAAATTAACCATAACTTAACTATCATTTATATGAGTCACAGAAAATTTTATATTACTCCTTTTAAGGAAATATTACAGCATTCCCTATGATTCATAACAGGTTAAAAAATTTGTCATTATTGACTTGTTATTTTCCATGCCTTTTTAAAAATATGAAGCATTAATCTATAAGATGTATAACATAAAAATTTAGTTTTTGTTTTAATCAAATTTCTTTTACTAAAACAAAGCTGCTGAGCTAAGTGTGATTCCAACAGAAAAATCATTGCTCTTTTGCTGCCTAAGATTTTGTTATGTTTATAGAAACAAAGCTGTATTGCAGACTTGCATTTGCATTTTCTAGTTTGTTGATAGCCTTATGTGTTCTTCTAAAATAAAATTTATTATAAATGTCACCTTTTAAGAACATAAGACTACCTTATGAAATCTTCAATTGAAGACTTCTGCAATTTCCCTAACATATATAAAAAATGTTTCCTCACTAGAAACAATTTAACACAATATAATACGGTCTTATTTTATTTCTCACAGAGATCCTCAAAGCTTACTAAAATGTTATTGGAAATTCTCTTCAGGATATGTGAAAATTAAGTTTATTTTCCAATTAAAATGTCACTTTTGTTTTAGACTGGTAGTTTCAGTTCTGGAGAAAAATATAATTTTTATACATTCTACTTAAACATTTTTTGATTATTTTGAAAACATTTGATTGATTCTGCTGAATCAAAGTAATACGTTCGAAAAGTTTTCGAAATCTGAACAATGCTAAACATTTGGAGCTGTTGTAATTATTTCAAATTTGACCTTTTGGAAGTTTATTAAATCCATGAGTCAAATGGCCAGATATTTTCATATTTAACACGTTATTTCCATAACAGTATTGACCCTGTGGGCCTTTAATTTTTATAGAAATAACCTTATCTATAATTTTGATCAATAATGCTTTTTATATTATAAGGAGAGGCTAATTTTTGAAACTTGGAGCTTTCAAAACAAAATCCTTATAGATGCTGATAGGAGATGAACTAATCGTTTAAATTGTCAGATTTATGAATATGGTCCTTGCCTCTTAATGACAGCATATATACAACCCTAAAATGGCTGATGATTTCAACATGTATTTGGCATTGTAGAGACAAAATAACCTGATTATTGATTCTATTTTTGTTTGTTTCTGGTATTTAGAATTTTTGACTTTGTAAACAATATAATCATGGATGATGGTGAGGATGCAAATAATAATGATGGTTATAATTGGGAAGTTAGCTTTGAATATATTCAGAAACTCTCATTTTATTCTTTTCCCTAGCAGCATAAAATCACAATAGCTATGTGAAAGCGTAAATCAGGCTCATTTTATTTTTGTTTTGTCACTTCTTCAAAGCATGTGCTTTAGTGCAACATTACCAAATAAAGCATGTTGTACAGTGCTTGATAAGAAGTTAGAAAGTAAGAAATAAATTATCATCACTCTGCCCTTTACGTTTTGCATGTTCTATGCACATTTCTGGCTGACAGCTTTGAAACATTTATTGTATTTCAAATTTCCAGTCCAAATTTTCAACTTGTAAAATTGAACTGAGTGAATTGATGTCATGGATAACTTACGTAAAATAAATTTTGTATTTTTAATTTCCTTGTCTAGGAAATCTTAAATACCTTCTTTTTCAAAAGAACTCAAGCCTTGATTGATAGGTAAACAGACAGAGAGCATCATATACAAAAAGTAACACCAAATGTTCTGTCATATCAGATTTCTAACTAATAACAAACTATATATTTCTATTTTATATAGGATAATCTTGCTCCAACTTGGATGGGGTGGAGCGCTGGTTCCGCCCCTCAGCCCTTTATTATGGGTACTGTATTACCCCTTTTGCTTCCTTTCATCCTTTCACTGTGACTTTGTGTTAGTGGGATGAGGGAGGGCTTGGGAAGGGTACTATCACACCACAGTAAGGAAAATACAGTATTTACATTCTAATCCCCTATTTTCAATTGTCTTAAATTTTCTTTTGAGAAAAATACCTTTTGTGAAATTACGCTCTGTGGATTTGAACCTCAACTGCTGATATCTTTATTAAGTTTCACTCAATATGATTTAGATGTGTGTATACTGAGTTAATCCATTTATGGGGAGATTATCTGATTGGTGAGGGTGGGGGACCCTGGTTTAGAATGGTTGTGTGAAGTTTTTAACTTATCAAGATGATGATGCTGTTTGAGGCATTTAAAAGAACACTTGCCATTTTCTACTTTGGTCCGGGGCCTGAAAATTGACATCAAGATACCGGCAGAGGCTTCCTTGCCTGTTGACATGTGTGAGCAGATGCTAGGGTGCAGTATTCCAGGTTTCATAAAACTGGTATTGATTGTGTGATCATTCTCATGCTTTATTAAGTGTAAGTTTATAGGGGTTATTTTTCAAATGTAACAAAGCAAAAATATATTAAGATAGAGTTGAGTAAGCACATGTGATTTGTGTTTTAAATAAAGTAAATATGAAAGGACCCACTTATTTGAATTATACAGACTACAACACCCACCTAGAAATAAAACATCTTATTATGTGTATTAAGATAGAATTTAATGCATAAACTTACTTCGTAGACTACGTCACTCCCAACTAACCTTTTAGTATCTTAGAAAATATCATAGTGAAAACATAAATAAAAATGAATCTACATTTTGTTTATTCTTAAAGTTTGGGAATAATGTGCAAGGAGGACAGTTTTTATTTTTGAGGGAGAGAAAAAGTTGGAATTTTTGTTTGGATAGTTAATGTATCATATCTTTCAAAAATAATTACCGTAATTAAATCCCATAACACAAATGCAGACATTAGATTTAAAAAAGATACTATTACTCTTCTTCATACTTTAAAATGTGTGATTTCTACTTTGCCTACTTTTGATTTTTATTCATATAGTTTTTCAGTATTTTGATTAAAGAAACATTGCAATCCATGAGTAGTATTGATTTGAAGTTCAAAGACAATTCATTCAGACAAGAGGACATTTCTGCATGTATCAAAATTCCCAACATTAATTTGCATATTTAATTGTCAATCCCTCATTTCATGTTGATTTACTTAAGAAGCAGATAATGAACCAGAAACAGAAAGAGTTTCTGTAGGAGTGAGTTGTGTGCTAGAATACAGAAATTCTATTTTGATGATGTTTTGCAAAACATTTGTGAGAAGCAACCTCTAGTATTAATTCATTAAGATAGTTCCTTTCTTAGAACCTCCTTTTATGCAGCCTGAAACTTCAATTTGTTCTTTCCAACTTGTTTAGTCCAGTTCTGTCTAGTGCCTTCACCACGTGGGAACCAATTACTGCAGTTCCCTAGAGCCAGAAAGGAGTTAATACCCCTCCCCCTGTGCTGAACCAAGGAAGAACTTGGGGCTCTTGGGAAAAGACAATCCTTTCTCTCATCCTTCATTGCCTAATTTAATGAGATTTTAAATATGAATGGACCTTTGTATAGTAAATCCTTTTATCTTCATAAAAATAAACGTTTTCTCTGGGCCAAATGTATGCCAACCATTGTAAATGTTCCTTGAAAGGCACTGCTGCTTATATGATGAATTACATAGAGTTAATTTTAGTGCAAATCCAATCCCCAGTTTCAAAAGAAACCCCTCAGACTTATTAGCTAACCCCAAATTATTTTGTGTTCAGCTCTTTATCCTCATCCCATATCCAGAAATAGCATTTAAAAATTATATTTTGATCAATAAATGCTAAGCTAACCTTTACTTCATTCATTCATTCAATCACCATTTTTGTAGTCCTGTATTCAAAGCACCTCCTATATTCCTATATTCAAGGCACTCAAAGCCTTGGAGAATTCACAAATATATTTTTTCATCTTAAATTAAAAAAAAAAAAGGCTACCATCTGTCAAGATTATGGGAATGCCATTCATTAACTCTAACACAGAGCAATCTGGGTACCGGATAAGTACGAGTGACTCTAAGGAAAATTAGTGAGGTCGAGTAGAAGAAGCACTAGATGCCATTTCTAGTCTACATTCTGAACTTAACCTAGCTTAGCTCATTCTTCTCATTTGCCAAATGAGAATGCAGTAGTAAAGTATCTCTATAGTCCTGTCCAGTGCTGGAATTCTGAGTTTTGAATTCAAAAGAGGAAACACTCATCTCTCTTTTGGAGGCTAAACTGAGAGGTGAAGTGAGGCTCCATGACAGAAGTGCTGCTTGAACTACAGCTTGTGAGGAGAGTGTTTCAGAAGGGGAGGTAGTGGACACGGAATTTCAAAGGAAAGGGCATCTCAATTCTCTGGTAATGTTATTAGCACATGGTAATTACATTAGTTGGATTGGCGTGAAGGCTAGGTGGCTAGGGAAGTTAAAACTAGAAATGCAGATTGAGAAGTGATTTGAACATCAAGGTAAGGAAAATGTTTGATAATCAGTGGGAAGCCATTAAATAATTTTAAATGAGAGTTGGAGATTAAGTCATCTTATATGAATTAAAGGAAGGAGGAAATTGGAAGCCTCTGAAAATGGTACAAGTATGTACTAACAGATGTCAGAACTAGGGTGGCGATCATGAAAATGGAGAAGTGATAGAGGTGAGAAAGGTTTGGAAGAAAAAAGTGTGAGACCTACAGATTGATGTTAAAAGAATTCAAGAAATAGGTGTAGGTAGCCAGTGTTCTGCTCATGGGCTAAATTGGGTGTTGTAGGTAAAAACAAACAAACAAAATATGCATTTTAACATGTGCTTTGTGTATACACAGTAGAAAAAGCTTTTTAATCTGGCTGGTAGGCAAAATGTTTGGAAAAGGAGGGAAATAAATAATAACTTGATTTCAGCTTTCATATCTTGAATCCAAAGAAATCTAAGTGTATCCACACAAAGTGAAGTATAAAATAAAGACTTATTCATTCAGTTGTATTAATGCAGACGGCCACATGAGATAAAGGTGAGGTACCATGTGTCAACTTGGTAGGCTGCATAGCTCACATCATCTGGATCTGCCTAGATAATTCAACTGACTTCGCTTTTTCATTCTCATTCCCCTCTTTGTCATTAATGGTTTTATTATTGCCTTTGGCCCACTTTCAGATCGACAAGAATCATAGAGGTACACAGGTAGAATTCAACTTAGCTATGAATGTTCAAGTCTGAGGCATCATCTGCCACTTAGGAGCATTTTAGGGCCTGTGTTTATCTCTCTCTTAGCTACTCATGTGCATCTCCAATGGGAACTGTAGAGAAGGAAGCAAGAACAGTCCTCCCTACAGTGTTGCTAAATATAAAAACTCAGAGTTTTAATTTGTGGTCCAGGAATAAAGATAAGAGGGGCAAAAATGCTTCCATTAAAAAAAAAAAGTAGCTAATTATTTAGCACAGAACTTGATATAATCACATCAGATTTAGGAGCTATCATCCCAAAAATGGCATCCCTCCTTTTCTTATTTTCCTAAGAAACTGATTTCTACTATGTTTCATTTAAAATAAGTTTATCAAATTAAACTCAGTAAATGAAACAACTGATATGACTGGAGCTTGAAATAAACGATGTGATGATCTAATGAAATACATAATGCTAAATTGTCTTGCTTCTTACGCAAAAATTATTATTAGTCATAGCAATGCATGAATAATTAAGGACAAAATTATATTAGGTATTTAATAATTTTTTATATTTATACATCTGAATTTTTAGTTTAGTAAAATATATCAATCAAATCAACTCTTGTCCCAACATTTTAGTTTCATTCTTTAATATGCTGCCTTTTTTAATGAGTTAATTTTCTCTGTTAGGAATTCTTACTTTTTCTAATAAAAACTTTTCTGACTTCATCTGACAGCAAATTCCTCTGATTTTGTTTTCCCTTTAACTTTTCAGTACTTCTCCTCTCTTTTTAAAATCTTTTTTATCTTTGATATATTATCTAAATTCATTTCCCTAAATGTATTGCTTATGAAAGAATGTATTTCATTTTAAGACATTTTTACTTTGCTTTTAAATATCTTAGGATAATCTTGATAGTAAAAAAAAAAAAAGAATGACTAAAGATTACTAGGGGAATGTCTTTTCTTTTAACCAACAAGAATTCTGACTTTTCTTTTTTTCCATTTGTGTATTAGGTGGTTGTGAATGCCCTTTTAGGAGCAATTCCATCCATCATGAATGTGCTTCTGGTTTGTCTTATATTCTGGCTAATTTTCAGCATCATGGGCGTAAATTTGTTTGCTGGCAAATTCTACCACTGTGTTAACACCACAACTGGTGACATGTTTGACATCAGCGAAGTGAATAATCATTCTGATTGCCTAATACTAATAGAAAGAAATGAGACTGCCCGATGGAAAAATGTGAAAGTAAACTTTGATAATGTAGGATTTGGGTATCTCTCTTTGCTTCAAGTTGTAAGTGAACACTCTTTTCTCTGAAATGTGTTTATTGTTTGGAATAGTAACAAAGTAATGATATACAGCTATTATTTAGTTACTAAGAAGAAATTTTATAACATATTTCCTTTTTTCTAATTTTGGTTTATTAGTACAAGTTCATGAGCCCAGATGGGTGGAAATGTCAGTATATTTAAACAGTGCAGACATAGTTGATAGTGGCCAGGTATTTTAGTTGATAGTGGCCAGGTATTTTAGTTCTTTCCAAAGGTCTTTTTTTCTTCTCATATTACTCTCT
Source organism: Lagenorhynchus albirostris (assembly GCF_949774975.1). Lineage (NCBI taxonomy): Eukaryota > Metazoa > Chordata > Mammalia > Artiodactyla > Delphinidae > Lagenorhynchus > Lagenorhynchus albirostris. The sequence continues at coordinate 65,843,743 of NC_083100.1, forward strand.
CTTCCCATGTGAACAAGTTGATTAATAAATCAATAAATTTGCTATTATTTTTCCTATTGCAATTGGAAAGCTTGTTTCACTGATGGATCACCCCCTCCCCGCAAACATACACCCTTAACACACCTGATTGGATTGTAACAAATTGGTGGGAATTAAATTAACTGCTACTGAATTGTATCATTTGGATTGAAGATTGGGGAATGATATTTAGGTTTTAGGTTTAGATCCTCATAGCAAAATGAAATAATACCAAGTAACACTCAGACACAGAAATCAGACACAAGCAGCTGTTGTCTCACCCTAAATGTCCTTCAGTACAATTACTTAAGTCTTTTTTTTTTCTCTAAATATTTCTCTAAATATTACTGGGTCTTTAAGACTGAAACATAGTTCACAATTTATAAAAATGTAAAAGATGGTGGCCTCTTAAACATTTTCATTTGATGCTGCTTCTGACTGCAGCTGCATCACAAGAGAGCAGTGGGTAAAAACAGTCTAGGTCGTTTGAAAAACATTGTAAAAATACTGTTCTATTTTGGCCACTGAAAACTCATCTTAAAAAAAAAAAAAAACTGCGTAAGTTCTTTCCTGTGGTTCTGCAGAGTCTTTAGGGAAGAAATCTATTTTGTTTCACCAGGGTTGTGTTTTCAGTTGTTCAGCCAGGAGATTAAGCAAACAAACCTGGACTGGTCAAAATCCTCGTGCATCTCTTTCAGAGGTGTCAGTACTGTGATTATTTTACAAGTTCTTTCCACCTTCTTGTTAGAAATTCTTATTTCTCTTGTAGATGTTTCTGACTTACTCTGAACGCTTATGCAATTAAAATAGAGATTTTTATAATCTGGCAAATATGATTTCTTTAAATATTAGCGTAGACTCATGATGATATTTCCTTGGGCCCTTATCCTAACGCTTAACTAATAACCACACTTGTAAATATCACTAATTTATATCACTTCCTCCATAAAATTGAGAAAGAAAAATTGAAAATTTCAAGCAGTCCCTTAAAATGCTAAACAAGGGGTAAAGATACTGTATGAAGCCATTAAATAAATTCTGCTACTGAAGTACTGATTTATTCTTGGCTTTATACAGAATCATCTCTCTGTTGATTAGCAATTCATTGAAATGGTTCCTTGAATCACTTTTTTCTGTTCCTGTACCTAGTGTGTGATGAACTTGTTCTATCATTGACCTCAGCCATTGACACATTCAACATTTCCCTCTTTGATAGACAAATAAGTTCTATTTTCTAGCTAAGAAACTTTACTTTCTCTTCACTGCCATCACAACCACCCTTACTTGGCTTTCTTCCCATGACATCTACCACTTCACAAGTGTTAGTGTTATAAAAACAAAGATGTGTTGAGATACAGATGCTGAAAGCTTTTTGCTAGATTTACTCACTAAGGAATAATCCTCTCAGGCCCGTAGGGCTCAAAATTCATGTCCTAGGGCAAGTAACAAATTACTGTAAGCTATTACACTTGGAATACCAAGTGTACTATTTTTCACTTTTCTTACCCAAATTAACTCACTCTCATCAAAAATTACAAAGAGGGACTCCCTGGCGGTCCAGTGGTTAAGACTCCGCGCTTCCAACACAGGTGGCGAGGGTTTAATCCCTGGTTGGGGAGCTAATATCCCACATGCCATGTGGCATGGCCAAAAAAACCCCAAAAAAACAAAACAAAACAAACGAACAGAAAAAAACAGGAGTATTATTTTAAAAAATTACAGAGAAGAAAGTGGAATTTAGGATTATTTCTAGATGTTATGCTTTAAAATTCTTAAAATGCTAGTTGCAACTGACTTTTTGTATACCTGTATGATCCTTAGAGTGTTACAATCAAGAGAAATCATAAACTTTCAGTCGCTTTGTCACCCTGTAGATAGATTTTAGTGGATGATCGTCAGGTCTAAGTTATAGTTGTTTTGCTGCTACAAACATTGCCAAATGTGTTGGCATTTGTAAAGCTTTCTAAAAGTATTCCGCCAAATCTTGATAGCACTTTATATTGCATGACTGGAAGGGAGGGAGATGCAAGAGGGAAGAGATATGGGAACATATGTATATGTATAACTTATTCACTTTGTTATAAAGCAGAAACTAACACACCATTGTAAAGCAATTATACTCCAATAAAGATGTTAAAAAATAATAATAAAAAAGAACTGAGAAGTATTTGTGAGTTGGTTATCAAGCAGGAAGATATATCAAATGACCATTCTGTTTATTATATGGTCTAGAAATGAAGAGACTTACTGAGATATTGTTGGTCCAAAATCCATGTAAAATTTGTTTTGAGATGTCTTTTAAAAATGTTCCTTTTAAAGAAATATATCAGGAAGAATATTTATTAAACATCAGGTCTGAATTATTTTTACTCCAAAGTAAAACATGCATGTCCTTTTTAATAGGCCACATTTAAGGGATGGATGGATATAATGTATGCAGCAGTTGATTCCAGAAATGTAAGTATTCTTTACATCCTAAGTCTTTTCACAATATTGATTAGGCACTAAAATTAACAGAGCATATCAGCTAAATGGAATGATTCTACAATGAATTTTTAAAAAGGGAAAAGTATGACTCAAGTTAATACTCAAGTATTTATCAGAAAGATCTTAGTAAGATATATCAAAATGGAAGTCAAACTAATGTAACACATGAGTATATTTAATAACTAACAAATATCCATCTATTAACTATTTTTCTATTTTGTTTCCTTTTTATCTACCAATTATATAATCAATAATAATATTGGCATGCTGGAGCAAATGTGAAGAAATACATGGTTACCATCAGTAGTTTACCCTCCACATTAGACAAGTTAGGGATGTTGTCTAGGCAGAATTAGATTTCTGTAATAGTCACTTTAAAATCCATTCTTTTATATGATTATAGCATCCATAAATTTACTGGAGCCTTTACAGAGACTGTTATCATTTCTGTGATCAACAGTTTCCTTTAAGTTTCTATCACCTAAGACCTACTTTTTTGATTTATCCTACAATAGTCTTTTTCAGGCTTCAAGACGAGAACTGAAATCCATGCTCATTCCAACTCTGCTCTTCAAAATTTGTAAAATTTAGTATTTTCTCTTTATCTTTCCATTCTGAAGTCCCATCTTCTATAATCATGAAGAATGAACTTTACCCCTGGAATCTTTAAACTGATCTGATAAGCACACTTTTATCTTTCTTGATGTGCATTTCCCATAAGTGGCTTTAGTTTTATGTTGAGTACTTTCTTGATATCCTCCAGAGATGAGTTATTTCACTTTGTTACTTATTGTGTTTGTTTTGTGCGTTTGGTTGGTTTTTAACTCTGTTATCTTTAGGAGGACATGAATCTATTAGGGCACTATCTATAGTGACTCCTTTACCTCTTTACTAAGTGCTAAGTAAAAGCTCAAATGCTTATTTATTATGAGTACAATCTAGAGATTAAATTATCAGTTGAGGATTTAGCAGATAGCATGTCCAATTATGTCTGCTCAATCTGAAAAATTCAATGAATGTTATAATGTTATAGGCAGGATGCCAAACATCGAAATAAGTAACTCAATTCTTATTTGCTAAATAAATTCATGCATCAGGGATGATTATTTCTAAAATAATCATTGAAATAGTCTATGCATATTTACTGATGTAAAATTTTTTTCGCTATTAATTTTTAAATTATTAAAATGCAATACCTTAAAAATTCCCAAATTTAGTACACTACTGTCCAAATGGCAAGATATTAGTTGTATTTATAGTTAGAAAAAAAATACATTTCAAAATCATCATACTGTATTTTTCACATGAGAACACTCTGTTTTTCACATAAAAAAATTATCCTAAAGGCTAATTTCAGAGATTTATTTTTAGAGGTAGCTGATTTAGAGGAAATAAAGAAAAGTACTGCTTAAGTGTTACTAGAAATTTTCTTTTCTATTCTCATGAAAAACACCAGTGACTACCAGCATCAAATGTATTGTAATATCTTACAAAATATTCTCCTTTTGTAGGTGGAACTCCAGCCTAAGTATGAGGAAAGTCTATACATGTATCTTTACTTTGTTATTTTCATCATCTTTGGGTCATTCTTCACCTTGAACCTGTTTATTGGTGTCATCATAGATAATTTCAACCAGCAAAAGAAGAAGATAAGTATTTCTAATATTTTCTCTCCCACTGAGGTAATAAATTATTTGAAGGGTTTTCAACACCAAATGAGTACTTTAACTCAGAAACCAAATGGGATTATATATTAAAATCTATTTTTGCATCCTCCCCCTCTGCCATTCACTGCCCATGTCTTTCATGGTATAAAAAGCCAAGAAGGAGTGTATTCCATTCTCCTGTGCATAGGTTCACAAAATCTCTCTCCTCTTTAAAGAAAAAATACTCAGGTACCACATTTTCTCTGTTGAAAAAGAATAATTAAAAAAAAGAACTAGAAGAGAACCCAGGCATACACCTGTTTCCCAGAGTCAACCTGTTGTTTTATCTTTACAACTTACCTCCTTGAAATATATTTTCCAGCAAAAACGTTTAAAATCTTTGCAGTAAATTAGGCATGAGAGGTAAGCTTCTTCTAGTGTTTCTTTTCACATTTTTTAATTCTTTTTTGGCTCGTTTTATGTATTCCCACTTCATTCTCCCTGATGTTAATTACAAACTATCAGTTCCAGCCTTGAATTGAACAGTTCTTTATTAATTATTATCACTTATGAAGCCCATTTTATCATCCCAGTTATATATGCATATTATCAAAAACACAGAAAGTGAAGAAATATCATTACTCAGGAGTAACCACTATTCACATTTTATGTTTTTCTGTTCAAACTTTTTCTACACATATCCTTGTTATTGAAATTATTTGGTCTATAATTATAAATTTTTTTGAGTTAACCTAAGTATTTTCCCGTTTTGTTAAGTCTTCATATACATATTATCATAATTTTCTTAACCATTTTCCAATAGATTGATGATTTAGGTTGTCTCTAATCTTTAATAATTTAAATAGTGCCTGGTCAAAAGTCTTTGTGCCGAAAAAATTTGAGCCTTTAATGATTTCTTTAAGATAAATTCCAAGAGTAAAGTGTTTTGCTTTTCCCAGGTAACATGCCCACTCATACTCCCAATAAGTGGTGCTGGGAAAACTGGACAGGTACATGTAAAAGTATGAAATTAGAATCCTCCCTAACACCATACACAAAAATAAACTCAAAATGGATTAGAGACCTAAATGTAAGGCCAGACACTATCAAACTCTTAGAGGAAAACATAGGCAGAACACTACGACAGAAATCACAGCAAGATCCTTTTTGACCCACCTCCTAGAGAAATGGAAATAAAAATAAACAAATGAGACCTAATGAAACTTAAAAGCTTTTGCACAGCAAAGGAAACCATAAACAAGACCAGAAGACAACCCTCAGAATGAGAGAAAATATTTGCAAATGTAGCAACTGACAAAGGATTAATCTCCAAAATTTACAAACAGCTCATGCAGCTCAATATCAAAAAAACAAACAACCCAATCCAAAAATGGGCAGAAGACCTAAATAGACATTTCTCCAAAGAAGATATACAGATTGCCAACGAGAACATGAAAGAATGCTCAACATCATTAATCATTAGAGAAATGCAAATCAAAACTACAATGAGATATCATCTCACACTGGTCAGAATGGCCATCATCAAAAAATCTAGAAACAATAAATGCTGGAGAGGGTGTGGAGAAAAGGGAACCCTCTTGCACTGTTGGTGGGAATGTAAATTGATACAGCCACTGTGGAGAACAGTATGGAGGTTCCTTAAAAAACTAAAAATAGAACTACCATACGACCCAGCAATCCCACTACCGGGCATATACCCCGAGAAAACCATAATTCCAGAAGAGTCATGTACCACAATGTTCACTGCAGCATTATTTACAATAGCCAGGACATGGAATCAACCTAAGTGTCCATCATCAGATGAATGGATAAAGAAGATGTGGCACATATATACAATGGAATATTACTCAGCCATAAAAAGAAACGAAATTGAGTTATTTGTAGTGAGGTGGATGGACCTAGAGTCTGTTGTACAGAGTGAAGTAAGTCAGAAAGAGAAAAGCAAATACAGTATGCTAACACATATATATGGAATCTAAGAAAAAAAACAGGGTCATGAAGAACCTAGGGGTAAGACGGGAATAAAGACACACACCTACTAGAGAATGGACTTGAGGATATGGGGAGGGGGAAGGGTAATCTGTGACAAAGTGAGAGAGTGGCATGGACATATGTACACTACCCAACGTAAAATAGATAGCTAGTGGGAAGCAGCCGCATAGCACAGGGAGATCAGCTCGGTGCTTTGTGACCACCTAGAGGGGTGGGATAGGGAGGGTGGGAGGGAGGGAGACGCAAGAGGGAAGAGATATGGGAACATATGTATATGTATAACTGATTCACTTTGTTATAAAGCAGAAATTAACATACCATTGTAAAGCAATTATACTCCAATGTAGATGTTAAAAAAAAAGAAAAAGCGTATAGATGTGCTCAGGTCACTGCTGTTTCACTGGCATCAAACATTCTCTCTGTTTTTTGGTACTTGATATTTGAAAAATGAAAATTGTATTTAATTTTCATGTCTTTTATGACTAGTAGGTTTGAATATGTTTTTGAGGCCTTTATTTTTGCCATTTATTTTTCTTCCTTTTTGTACTGATCCTTCATCTCACTTGCTCAGTCTGTTTTCTTATTATATGAGTGCTTTCATTGGATGAGACTCTTTCACTTATGGATCATTTCTGTCCCTTAGCCCCCTTTATTATTACTGATATTACTCCGTTGTCATTACCAAGCTATTTCGTTTCACTTATTAGCCTGAGGTCTAATCCTCTGTACCTACTGGCCTATCATATCACATACCTGCCATACGTATGACCTCTGACTTTTCCCCTAAGTCATCTACCGACTTGGCCAGTTTCCTTTCCATCCTTTTGCTCCAGTTCTTGGCAGAGTGAAAGTGGCTTTTTGTGAGTAACTCTAAACCATCATGCAATATACCTACTCTAACTCTTTGCTACATATGAATAAGAAAGTCATTGTCTTTACCTTCTGAAAGGCAGTGTGTGTAGTGAAAGGAACCATGTATTTAGTGTCTCAGTGAATCAAATTGTACTACTTCCTGAGTTTACGGTCTTGGGTAAAATACTTAACCTCTCAGATTCTGGGAATTTTTCCTCCATAAAATAATAGTGAAAACAATAAAGTCAATTTTGGATGATTGTGGGCAATAAATAAGATTATAGTATCTAAAAATTAGTTTTAATTTTTCAAATTTAAAATCCCAGGCATAATTATGCTAATTGGTTGAATTTTGCATTTCCTTTTTTAACTGTCCCTTTCCTATTTTAAGTTTAATGTTAAAAAACTATGTACAAAGGGACACAGTTTTAACCAGTTTTGATTTTTCTTTTCTATACTTTGGAGGTCAAGACATCTTTATGACAGAAGAACAGAAGAAATACTATAATGCAATGAAAAAATTAGGATCAAAAAAGCCTCAAAAGCCTATACCTCGACCAGGGGTAAGAAATATCAAATGATATGGGGGAAAAAATATAAAAACAAAACTAGCATGGGTTTTCTCACAGAAGAGATAGCAGCTAACGTTTCGAGCAGCAAAGATTTCTCCCACTTTTAGAGCATATTAATTCATACCTTTTATGGTAATGGTAAAAATTATTTTTTAAAGGGAGAGACCAAAAGGAAAAAGAAGAAACAGAAAATGCACCCTTATCTTCAAGCCATTTAGAATTACACAACTAGAATCCAAACAAAATGGAAAAGGAAAAAAAAAATGGCAAAGGACACATAGGCAGTGTGATATGCACAAGGAATTTGATCATATAACTCAAGAATGTTAGAAGAGTAATCTTGGATGGGGTTAAAAAACATGCAGTTTTCTGATAGATTAACAAGTTGATGAATTGTTGAGTGAAATAACACCTTACTTCCATTTTATTTTTCATTAGAGGTACCAGTTGTTTTGGAGAAGGAAAGACTTCTAGTATCTAACATTCATATATAAGGCTATAAAGTTAGAAATTACTAATGTCTACAGAGGTCAGAGTCAATAAGTACAATTCATGATGATAAATAACCCAATGTCATGTTTCCATGATGAACCAATGAGACAACTGCCATGAAATGGAGGAGCCTTATCCCACATTGTACTGATTTTTATGATGATGACCTGTGAGGTTAAAACAACTCCTGGGGTGCTTTAGGGAATAAAATGCTAGTGAATATTCATATTGTGCTAGCCAACACTTGCCTTCTTGAGAATGATGAAAAACATATACTGTCCTCTGTTAAGCCTTAACACTGGAAGTAAAAATGAGTCAACTATGTGTAGGAAAAATGTAAGATAGACGATGTCCTCAAAGTTCCTCAGTGGCCTAGGGAAATGGGCCAGACAATGGCCTGTAGTGAATGACAGTGGCAGAACCAGGGAGCAGAACCATAGATCAGTGACAAGGGACATGAATTTGTGACATCAAAGCATAAGGAATGTCATTCTGGCCTGATTATCCCTGTGTAGACTCAGCATTCTGTGTGTGACAATGTCAGCAAAGACTGGTTGGTGGAAGAGCATCAGTATTGCCACACATGGACTTTAAATGCATAATGTTATAGGTGTGTCATGAAAATGACAAGTTCCCTCTAACAATTCTTTGAGAATAAGGCAAGTGGAATGTTATTAGATACTATGTTTTGAAACTGCTTCATGGTCCAACTGATCATGGGAAATTCTGGTATAACAAAATTAAGCAGGTTTCTTAACTTCTCATAATTTTAATACATCAATATGCATTTTGTGCCTCTCAGAGAAGCGTATAGTATGCAGTGTTTCTTATCAAAAATCCCCTTTTGACAAGGGATTGTTATTCTGTGGAATACATTTTGGTAAATAGCAATTTAGGTAACTAAATTAAAGAACAATGTGCTATAAACCATCTTTTACAAAATTCAGGGCCAGTGGTTCCTAGGTATAATACTAGACAGTCAGTTAGTGCAGAAAATACTTATGTAGAAGCTAATGTGTACAGGAAAACACCTCTGTTGCTAAAAGCATTTCTGATTCTCTACAGAACAAATTTCAAGGAATGGTCTTTGACTTCGTAACCAGACAAGTTTTTGACATAAGCATCATGATTCTCATCTGTCTCAACATGGTCACAATGATGGTGGAAACTGACGATCAGAGTGAATATGTGACTAGCATTTTGTCACGTATCAACCTGGTGTTCATTGTGCTGTTCACTGGAGAATGTGTGCTGAAGCTCATCTCCCTCCGCCATTATTATTTTACCATAGGCTGGAATATTTTTGATTTTGTGGTTGTCATTCTCTCCATTGTAGGTAAGAATTATTTCAGGTCTCTTAAGTTCAGCTCAATAAGAGTAAAAGTTAGACTAATCAAGTTTAAATTAGAGGTTATCTGATCACTCAGAGAAAACCACTGTGAAAATTTTGATGTATGTCATACTGGTGTGTTTCTCTTTCTTACAAAATGAGGCTCCTGCTATGCATAGAGTATTGTATCCTATTCTGTGCATTTTAGACTAGGTATATTATTTGTCAATATACCAAAGTCTCATTGATTTGAACTAGAAATCTGCTGTTAACTAAGATTGAAATGTTTTTGACTTGTTGAGATTGAATAGTCTATACAATATCTAAATGGCTCTGTTGAAGAGAGGACTAGAAATTTAGTCTGGTACTCAGGAGAGACAGTGCATCAGAGACATAGACACAGAGTCATTAGCATGTATACAGGAGTGGAAGCTGGTGGCAAATAAGGAAGAGCATAGAGTGAAAAGAGAATAAAGCTAAGAACAAAATGTCAGCAATTGCAGATGGTAAGTTCTTTAATGCAGGGTATGGGATATTTTGTAGATTACCTTGAAATTTATAGTAATGATGCACAAAAGAAGTGATGTGGCATGGAACATCATTTCATCAGTCATACACTTCAAAGCCTGGAATGTTAAACAAGTCACGTGACCCATAGCTCATCTCATTCAAGATACAACTCTAGCTCCAGTGAAGTGAAGAAGTCTGCCTGTGGGCCTGAAGTATTCATTCTTTCCTAAACCAGATAATAATATGATTGGGTCAATATTTTACCATCCAATAGGGGGTGCCTCCGTTAGGCAGATTTTTATGCCATTCCTCCCTCTGAAGAAGTTGATTTTCTATCCAACTCATATGTTGTATGTAGCCTTTGATTCCCACAGTAATCTGTGGTATAATTAGTTGTGGATAGGGTACTTAGTTGTATTCACCTCTCTTTCACTCTCTTTCCCTCTCTCTCACTCATACACACACACACACACACACACACACACACACACACACACACACACACACATGCTTACTTACTCTTTACAGAATGAGGTAGTGTAACTCAAAGGTACTTAATTTCTTGAGATCTTTTTCAGCTCAATCACTATTTCATTATTTTAAAGGCAAATGGAGAAAGAAGCTTTAAGGAAGAGAGCTGAGAGACCAGTGTCAGACACAGGAAACCAGAAACAGCATCAGCTTAAACCCTTTTAGAAATGCACCAGACCATATATATACATATATATATATGTATTACATATATATATATATATATATATATGAATATTATAGTAGAAGCTTAGGGAAGCATCAAGTTCATGGACAGATGAAAACAGCATTAAAAACTGCAGATACTTTTAGATGGGGAAGGACTGAATAGAGGGTATATATGATTTGGCATTTTCAGAAAAAAATCATTGAATTCTTATAAACGTGTACGTATACTGTTGGCTACTGCTCTTAAGATGGACTTGAGAATTTTTAATTTGTTTTTTTAGATTCAGTCTTGGTATTTTGTATAAGCTAAAACTAGTCTATAGATATCCCTCAAAGACAAAAGGTACTATAAAATCCTTATTCAATTGAATATTGTCATAGTCACCTTGGACTGCCGTAATAATTACCACAGACTGGGTGGCTTAAACAAGAGAAACTTATTTTCTCAGAGTTCTGGAGGCCACAAGTCCAAGTCAAGGTGCCAACATGATGGGTTTCTGGTGAGAGGTCTCTTCCAGGTTGGTAGATGGCCGTCTTCTCACTGTGTCCTCAGGTGGCAGGGAGAAAGAGAGAGCAAGCTCTCTATTGCCTTTTCTCATAAGGGCACTAATCCTGTCATGAGGGCTCCAACCTCATGGCCTCATCTAAATTTAATTATCTCCCAAAGGCCCTATCTCCAAATACCACCACCTTGGGGGGTTAGGGCTGTAATGTATGAATTTGGTGGTAGGGTGGGTGGGGGGTGGGGGTGGACAGAATTTAGTTCACAGCAAATACTGAGTTGAATTTAATGCTGAATGCCGAAATTAAGGTTTATCTATAATATATGTATGTATTGTCTGTATATAAAATTGAAGATTAAATAACTGAATTTCAGTACTCTGAACTTTACCTGGGAGCCTTAACAGAAATTTAAGTATTATTTTAATGGATAACTTCTTCACTGGTTGATACTCTGATCTTTTATCCATAGGTATGTTTCTGGCTGAGCTGATAGAGAAATATTTTGTGTCCCCTACCCTGTTCCGAGTGATCCGTCTTGCCAGGATTGGCCGAATCCTGCGTCTGATCAAAGGGGCCAAGGGGATCCGCACGCTGCTCTTTGCTTTGATGATGTCCCTTCCTGCGTTGTTTAACATCGGCCTCCTGCTCTTCCTGGTCATGTTCATCTACGCCATCTTTGGGATGTCCAACTTCGCCTATGTTAAGAGGGAGGTTGGAATTGATGACATGTTCAACTTCGAGACCTTTGGCAACAGCATGATCTGCCTGTTCCAGATTACCACCTCTGCTGGCTGGGATGGATTGCTAGCACCTATTCTCAACAGTAAACCACCCGATTGTGACCCTAATAAAGTTAACCCTGGCAGCTCAGTTAAGGGAGATTGTGGGAACCCATCTGTGGGGATCTTCTTTTTTGTCAGTTACATCATCATATCATTTCTGGTCGTGGTGAACATGTACATCGCTGTCATCCTGGAGAACTTCAGTGTTGCTACTGAAGAAAGTGCAGAGCCCCTGAGCGAGGATGACTTTGAGATGTTCTACGAGGTTTGGGAGAAGTTTGATCCCAATGCCACCCAGTTCATGGAATTTGAAAAACTCTCTCAGTTTGCAGCTGCTCTTGAACCTCCGCTCAATTTGCCACAACCAAACAAAGTCCAGCTCATTGCCATGGATCTGCCTATGGTCAGTGGGGACCGGATCCACTGTCTTGACATCTTATTTGCTTTTACGAAGCGGGTTCTGGGGGAGAGTGGAGAGATGGATGCTCTCCGAATACAGATGGAAGAGCGATTCATGGCTTCCAACCCATCAAAGGTTTCCTATCAGCCAATAACTACGACTTTAAGACGAAAACAAGAGGAGGTGTCTGCTGTTATTATTCAGCGTGCATACAGGCGCCACCTTTTAAAGCGAACTGTAAAGCAAGCTTCATTTACATATAACAAAAATAAAATCAAAGGTGGGGCTAATCTTCTTATAAAAGAAGACATGGTAATTGACAGAATAAATGAAAACTCAATTACAGAAAAGACTGATCTGACCATGTCCACAGCAGCTTGTCCACCCTCCTACGATCGGGTAACAAAGCCAATCGTGGAAAAACACGAGCAAGAAGGCAAAGATGAGAAAGCCAAAGGGAAATAAACAAAAATAAATCAAAATCACTGGGTGACAAATTGTTTACAGCCTGTGAAGGTGATGTATTCTGGTCAACAGGACTCCTTTAGGAGGTCAATGCCAAACTGACTGTTTTTACACAAATCTACTTAAGGTCAGTGCCTACAATCAGACAGTGACCCCTTGTCGGAAAACTGTGACTCTGAAAAGGGAAGATGACCTCGACAGGAGGTTACTGTTCTCACTACCAGCTGACACTGCTGAAGACAAGAGACAAAATGGCTACTCAGACTGTAGGGACCAGTTCAAAGGGGTGCAAACCTATAATTCGGGGGTTGTTTAACATGAAACACTTTAGTGTAGTAATTGTATCCACTCTTTGCATTTCGACTGCCACATTTGTCACATTTTTACAAAATCTGTTAGTGGATTCATCTTTTTTTTAGTCCATATGTTGTTTATTATATGTGACTATTTTTGTAAACGGGGTTTCTGTTGGGAAATAGACTAAAGGACCTCTCTAACAGGTATGCCACCAGGGGTTATGGTAATTGCATGGCCTCCCATCTGCACAGAGATGTGGTTTGCATGAGGGCATGCTACACTCAGAGATCATGCATGAAAAAAGTCACGAGGAAAACAATGAGTTCTTAAATTCCATCCATGTTTCTGGGAGGGGTAATTAGGTGAAAATTGGAGGTGCTTTGCTGACCTTGTCAAATCCAGCCCCTAGACCAACTATATCATTTTGGGGGGGATAGCCCATGAAATCTAAGCAGGTGAAAACTTCACTCAAATGTCTGGAGTCATAAGTGTTATGTTTCTGTTTCTTGTATTTAAAAACCTGAATAAGTATTGCTTCCCCCCTAAAGACGGAATTGACAAAAAGAACGCTTTATAAATTTCTGCTTAATCCTGCACTTTGTTTAGCCATCTTCAGCGCAGCAAGGTTGACAATGTATATGTTAATGAAATGCTATTTATTATGTAAATAGTCATTTTACCCGGTGGTGCACGTTTGAGCAAAGAAATAATGACCTAAGCACAGTATTTATTGCATCAAATATGTACCACAAGAAATGTAGAGTGCAAGCTTTACACAGGTAACATAATGTATTCTGTACCATTATAGATAGCTTGGATGCTATGAATGCATGTTTCTAATTACCATGCTGCTGTATCTGGTTTCTCGCACTGCTCAGAATCTCATTTATGAGAAACCATATGTCACTGGTAAAGTCAAAGAAATTGCTCAACAGATCTCATTTCTTTAAGTCATTAAGCAATAGTTTGCAGCACTTTAACAGCTTTTTGGTTATTTTTAAATTTTAAGTGGATCCCATATGTTGTATAGCCTGACTGTACAGACATGTTTTAAAAAAAAGCACCGCTTAACCTGTTAAAATGTGTTTAGAGTTTTATAAGCAAATATAAGTACTGTAAAAAGTCATTTTATTTTATTTTTCAGCATTATGTACATAAATATGAAGAGGAAATTATCTTAAGGTTGATATCACAATCACTTTCTTACTTTCTGTCCACCGTACTTTTTCAGGGAAGAAATTTGCTAAATAAGAAATGAAAACAAGACGGGGTAGTTGTAGATTTCTGCTTTTTTATTACATTTGCTACTTTTAGATTATTTCATAATTTTAAAGGGCAAAAATAGGTTCACAACTCACATCCAAATTATGCTTTGCAATTGGAAAAAGGTATAAATTTTTATTTACATTTTTGGTAGTTCCTACACTAACTGATTGAAGATAGTGCTTATTTTTCATTTTTGTCCTTTTTTTCTAACTTCTGTTTATGTTTTCATTTCTTTGGAGTCATGCCGCTCTAGATTGCTCTAAATATAATGCGGGTTTCACAACTTTTTTTTTTTCCTGGAAGAACAGAGAGTAGTGAACTTACGTAGTCAGTTATATCAGGACATTTTGTGTTTCTTACAGAAGCAAACTATAGGCACTTTTTCTTAAAACTACTTAAACTGTATTCGTGAACTGCATGCTGGAAAATGCTACTATTACCCTAAGTGATGCTAACCAACATTAAAAATGTGCAAAACTAATAAAGATTACATTTTTTATTTCATTGTTTGCCCAGTTACTTTTAGTTAACGGTGTTGTGTAACAAGATGAAGATGTTTTTATTGTACAAATTGGGGGAGAAGGGGAGCTAAACACACACACACACACACACACACACACACACACACACACACACACACACACACACACGTATACCCGGGCTGACAGCAAGAAAACCTGGGGTAGGAATGGGGCTGGGGGAAGTGACGTACCAGGGGCTACAAGCAGTAGGATGTGGTCTCTGTTAGGAGAAAGGACTGAAGCTGGAGCTGAAGCTGGTGACTCCAGAAGGAACAGAAGGATATGGGAACCAGAGCTATGGTGGATGGCCACCTGAGCTACAAAGAGAATCCCTCAGAAGTGTATTAAAATAGTAAAAGTTGCAATGTGCGAGTCGGGTATTTTGTTTGCTCCTCCAGAACCACTTTTCATGCTCCTCCAGGTTGACTTTCTCAGCAAAAGAAGTAAGTACAAATTACAGAATATATAGAGGAACGAAGGAGTAACTCTACAGGCGGATTCAGGGACAATTATAACTGTAAACTCTGATCTGGGTTTGAAGAATGAGAGGGATAGGGCAGTCCAAACAGCAGAAGTATTACAGAAAAGTGGTCAAAAGTATAGATTCTGCAGCCAGATTGCCTGGATTCAAACATCAGCTATACTGCTTACTAGCTGAACAACTTTGAAAGTTTGAAAAGTTTCTTAGCCCCTCTTTGCCTCAATTTTGTCATCTGTAAAATGGTAATAATAATTTGTATGAGGATTAAATGAGTTAATACAAGTAGAGCTTTCAGATCAACAGTTCCAAGCCTATGGTAATTACTATATAAGTATTTGCCCTGATGATGATGAAGACCAAAGACACACATGAAAATCAGAAACAGGATGGCATGTTTAGAGCATTCACAATAGTTCAGTATGGCTACAGTGAACAATGGGTATTGATACTGACGGAGGGGCAAGCAGGGGCCAGATAATAAAGGGCCCTAAGTGCATGTTGGCGCTTTGGCTTTAACATATGACATAACAACATAATGGTGATGAAGAACCATTAAGACATTTGTGAAAGAAGTAAAGGTAGAAGTGAAGATGCTAGAGTAGATTCTGACTTTAAGGAAAAGGAAACAGAAAGCAGGGTCATAATTTGAGAAGTTACTGGAAGAATACAGGCAAGCAATGATGAGACATGAGCCTTGACTACTTCCTCATCTATCTTTCTACCTCTGAAATCAAACCCATCCTTCAGGATTCAGTGACATTTTTCTTATGTCTTATTACTGGAAGAGAATTGTCTCTCCTGTGAACTTCTGTGGGACTTTGATGTATATGTTCACACCCAGACTGTTTTGAGAGTGAAGGAGGAGACTATTAATAATTATAATAAAGCAATAGGCATACATGAGGACTCTCCTAGGCAAAGCAGGACATAGGGTCACCACTGTGTTCCATTTGTGTGGCACTTAGCCATGAAGCAGTGGTTTAAAATACAGTTTTCTTCCTCTCATCACCCTCCTCCTCCAATTTTTGCCACAAGAACACACACACCAGAAAGTGTATGATTGGCAGAAACTGGCCTTAAATACTTCATCCTCTATAGTACTTTGTACAGAGAAGGTGTTTTCTAGGTATTTAGTAAAAGGTCAGATTAGTTAATTTTTAGCATTGCTCTAAATACTTCTATTTTTAAAAGAGTCATTTATCCCTCTAAGATATTTTGCCCTTTGCTTATATACTCTAACAGAGGGCTATCATTATATGTGAGATATATAAAAGAATAAAACATCAGAAAAGTTACAAATGAAAATTGACCTTGGTATATTAAAGTAATATTGGATATATGTAATAAATATTTAAATGGACATATATTACATCCATAAGAGCAAACATACTACCTCTCTGTTACCTATAAAGAGACATAGATGTAAGTGTGGGTATATGTATAATTATGTACATACATAAATATTTCCAAGGTATAAGGTCCATAAATAGATTTTTGACTCTTTAAAACTTAAAGATTATATAATACTCACCTCGTTCTTTGCTGTGATGGAACTACTGAGCTTGCCATTTAAAATTTATTCCTCTAAAAGGAATTAGGGATTCTGGACCTTGTTTTCTCTTCAATATCACTTGGCCTGATTCTCATCTGCATTATTAATGTCCATCGTTCATCAAGGTTGGTAAAGAAACGTTTTGTTCAGCAGTATTTCTTGCAGTCACAGAAAACACACATTTCTAAAGGCAAACAGATTGTGCCTTTGGTCAACCTTAGTCATAAGTGCAGCCATTCTCCCTACCTCAGGAAAAATGTCTATTGAGTTATGCTGACAGATATTGTCAGTAGGTGCAACACTAGAGCAAAATATAGTAACTATAAGATTGTGATCTTATAAATATGCAAGGAGGTGGATAATAGGATTTATGGAGAATGGTTAAAGTATGTAGACATATTTCTTTCAGAGACAAGGATAGGAGGAAGGACTTCATTCAAATGCAGCAGAGGTTTCCAATTTGTAATATGTTATGATTTGCCAAAATAAAACTCATCAGGCAGTTAACTGCATGAAATTTAGTCTGAAACTAGCCAGGTACGTCTTAGAATTTTATGAGAATTTTATGATACCATTCCTCTTTCCCCACCCCAAAATCTTGGCATTTCCATGGGATTCTCTCTGGACTATGCCTTAAATGTCCAACTCAATCCAAGGATAACTTCAATGTGGTGAGCTCCAAGTCTCTGGGCTTATTAGATAATCTCTCTTACCTTCCAATCTTAGAGCATTAAAAACAAAACAACAGCAATCACAAAAACTCATCTAATTCTAAAAGCCTACAAGGGCAATAGTTATAAATACAGTTCCAAGTCTCATCTCAAATTAAATCAGAATCACCATAAAAGGGCCTAAAATGTCTAATGAGTTGTATTGTTAGAATGAGGTAGAAGAAAGCTATAGCAAGCTCCCTAGGAGGGTCTTATAATCAGCAAGTCTGGGAAAGCCTGGCTTGGTGGTTGGTAGCCTGGTAAGGGTCAAGTCCTTCAGGAGCTAATCATTAGTTGATTATAATAATTAATAAAATACTCAAAAGTCAGAATGGGCACATCACCAAGTATCATCCCTGAGTTACAGAGTTTCATTCAGTATGATACTGTTATGTAACCAAAGACTTCCCAGCAATATGGGCTGAATAAAGAGAATAAAACAGCTTATCCTTCAGCCTACATGATTTAGATATACTAAAAGAAAATGAGTTCTAACATCAGGGACTTAATTAGCTCATATAGACCTTTGTAAAAATTAGGGAAAAGTCCCCTTTTCTCCTCTGGGAAAAACAGCTCTGTGCTGGGACAAAGGATACAGTAAATGGATTTCAATTGGCACTTTCGTGCAGAACAACCTGAACAACTGGTTGTCATTATTGATCTAAACTACCAACACCAAGAGAGATCACAGAGGAAAAGATTAACTTCTAGGCCAAAAACCATTCTAATAGTTCAAGGCTGTGGAATGCTTTTATCCACCCCAATGGCATATTATGATTCACATGAGGATTAAGAAGTTATGATAGGGAATGGGACAAGTACCCATAGGTCTTTGCAAACTTCATTGAAGTTTGCTGTTGCTTTTTGGTTAGACTGTAAAAATATTACCTATTATTTAAGGAGAAAAAAATTAACATAGTACAGAAAGGTATAAAATACTATTATCCCACTCTCCTCTCAGAACAATTTCCTGAATAACTGTCCAGGCATTGTTTCTTTTGTTTCTGTTTTTTAAAATTTATTGTTTATTTATTTATTTATGGCTGCGTTGGGTCTTCACTGCTGCGTGAGAGCTTTCTCTAGTTGCGGAGAGCGGGGACTACTCTCCCTTGTGGTGTGCAGGCTTCTCATTGTGGTGGCTTCTCTTGTTGCGGAGTGCAGGCTCTAGGTGTGCGGGCTTCAGTAGTTGTGGCACGCAGGCTCAGCAGTTGTGGCTTGCCGGCTCTAGAGCGCAGGCTCAGTAGTTGCGGCACACGGGCTTAGTTGCTCTGTGTCATGTGGGATCTTTCCAGACCAGGGCTTGAACCCTTGTCCCTTGAATTGGCAGGTGGATTCTTAACTACTGCACCACCAGGGAAGTCCCCAGGCATTGTTTTATACATATGCAAACATATTGTTTGTTATTATAAATAATGAAATGTTTTTACATCATTCTACACTTGACCTTACAATTAATATAGCTTAGATATATTTCCATTTGGCACATATAAATCTACTTCATTCTTTGAAAATAATGTGTAGCATTCCATTCTATAGATTTATTAAACACTTATTGATGGACACTTAGATTTTTCTAGTTTTGCTCTATAGCTAGCAAGGCTATAATGAATATCTTTCTTCCAGTATTTTTGTGAAATCCATGAATATTTCTGTTGGATAAATTCTTGAACCTGGATTTTCTAGGTCTAAAGTATTTACATTTTCCATGTTTATTTTAGACAGCTGGATTAAGTGTAGGTGCTTCTCCTTGCAGCAGGGGCCATCATACGATCCTCTTTAATTTTTCATCTCCCAACATATCTTCTAGGCCAAATAATTCTACAACCATAACAACTGTAAGGGGAGGAACCACGACCATCTTACATGGTATAGAACAGTGCCTGCATTGCACTTTTAAAAAGTTGAATAAATGAATAGAATAACCTACCAACTTGAAGAGAGATTGCAAACTGCACTGAAAACATCCTTCACAATATCTTGAAATTTAGGGCCAACCACATAAAGCCAATAATGCTTTTTTTTTTTTTTTTTTGCAGTGAACACAACACAATCAGCATGTACAGCAATGTCATATTTCAAATGGTGGGCGCTGCATGGCATCATATTAGTATTCAAAAACAATGACTACTTGAGAATGAAAATGAGGAGGTATAGCAAATACTATCAGCACATCTGATGCTGTTCAACTGTTACGTATCCTATGAATGAGAAATGAAGAATGTAATTTAAATTATCTTTGAACAATTATACTTAAAAGAAACTATCTCATTCAGCAATAAAGTTTTTATTTTAAAATACTGAAGGAGACTGGAACATTTATTTCTAAGATAGGAATTATCTACATTTTTTATTACAATAGCAAAACATGGTTATCATAATAAAGTCAAGACTACAAAATTTACACAGTAGAAAATAAGAAGCCCAAAGACAACTGTTGCTAAAACTTGATTTATATTTTTTCATGAGTTATTACTACATGTAACATTAGAGCAAAAACATTTACTTAACCTTTCAAACTTCCTAAGCTGCTGTTTCTTAATTGATCTTCCAGAAGACCAGAAATACTATTGTTATAAAAACTATAATACCTGAAGCTCATCATTTAACTTTCCTGAACACTGGATTCTTATTGACATAATGAAGTGTTTGGAAGACATGAATTTTCAAGGTCCATTCTAGTATCAAAACACTATTTTTCTGAGAATAAAACCAATTTCTGGTGGCATAAAACAATAAACTATCATAATTAACATGGTGAATCTAGTAAACCTCACATTAGTTTTCTAGGCTTTTAAGACAATATACAGAGGATTTCTCATAAGAAGGGATAGCTGCTGTCTACACATTGATTTTGGTATAACAACTGTCTGGGGGGAAGAGATGTCCACATTACAGAAGGTCACCTGGTTCTTAGGAATCTGTGGAAGATGATTTTCTTTCTGCTCTGTGAGGCTGTATTTCATCAGGCAGCCCACGTCCCAGCCTGTAATGCAACTCTAAAATAAAACCTAACTCTGAATTAACCCTGACAAATCTAGTCTCCTTGGTATTACCTGAACTACAATTTGGAAATGAATTGCTGAATTTTAGGTCCTTTTATAGCCAGGTACAGTTTTCGAGAGCATCTCCTAAATCAATAGTTTAGGGATCAAGCTCTGCCTAGACCTAAGCTGTGTCTCAGAAGCCATTTAGTTTTTTGGTCTTAAACTTCATTGCTGATCCCCTTCCGCCATATATATATAGAAGGATGAACGTCAACTAAATAGAAACTATGACTTTCTGAAGTGCTGTTACTATTGACACCTTAAAATCACATATAACCTTTTTCTATGCTAGACTAAGGCCAACTATTAGTACAGCATGCAGATTTTTCTCTGTGTCCATTATAATATCCTAATGATGAAGGAAGTTTGGTCAATAAACAGTTTTAATATCATATTTTAAAATTGTTATTAAAGCAGTGATTTTCAAAGCATGGTCCCCAGACCAACAGCATCAGTATCACTTGGGAATGTGTTGGAAATTCATATTTTTGCCTCCCCGTCCTTATTGAACTCGAACCTCTGCAGGTGGCAGCCTAGGCATCTGTGCTTTAACAAGTCCCCCGGGTGATTCTGACATGTGCTCAAGTTCAAGAACCACTGCTCCAAAGCATTCCTTGTCTTATGCATAGGGCAACAATGTTCCCCAGTGGCCAAAAACATATACACTATTTTTTAAAAATTATATATACATATTGTGTATATATATGTGTATATATATATACTATATGTAATATGTATACTATATTTTTTCACAATTTTCGCTCTTTTTTAAGTGGGCTTGGAACTCAATCCCAAAATTCACATATGCAACAAATTTCTACCTCTTCTTCTTTTAAATCTAATAAAATCCAAAGTTGAGCACTAGTCTCACTGGATTGCCAGGAAATTAAATCTCACTCAGTATTACAACCTTCTCTCCCAGGACTCAACCAGAACCCAAGAGGCTTATGTGGTGTTCAGAAAATAGGAAGTCCATCATAGCCTCTGATGGCATCCTTATTTTCCAAACTACTGTGGATCCCTGAGGCCAGTATTCCAGATTCAGCTCTGCTGGGCACACCATGCAACCATTTTCCTGAAGTTTTGCCTCCTTCTGGGTGCACTGTCACAGATTAGGGGGTGGAGCCCTGGAAATCACAGGACCCTATTGCACTTGGTCCCTGTCCCAGTTTCTGAAAAGGGCTCCTCCCTCTCTTGCCTCAGAGGCACTTCTCTGGCTCCTTCTACCCGCCAAGAAACCAACTCATTTCTTTAGTAAACTTAGTCCTTTACAAAAGACCCCAAAGCTTAAACTGCTTTAAAATAGAATTTCCTGAAATGATGCAAATGTCCTCTATCTGTCCTGTCCAATCCAGGAACCACTAGCCACAGTGGCTCCTGAGCATTTGAAATGTGGCTAGTGCAACTGATGTATCTAATTTTTAATCTTAATTAACCTTAATGTAAACAGCCTCATGTGGCTAGCGCTGCCTTTCTAAAGGCTTTTGCTTCCACCCTGCGGCAAAAATACTAATGGCCTAGCCATCCTCATGAACCTGGCCAATGCAAAATATGGAGAGCAATACGATACAGCATCTCGAGAAAGTTCTCTGGTGGTGAGTAGAGGGGTGTTCGTTGCGTTGTTCAAATTTGCTGCATGTTTGAAAATTCTCAAAATAAAAATTTGTGGAAAAAAATATCCTGCCGTAAAAGCCCATTTGTAAAGCCCAGTTACGAATGGATTATGCGCAGGGATCGTGAGGGATGAGCTCCAGCTGTTTTTAATTCAGCCGATTCAGACAAGTGGTAGGACTGATGAGGAAGGCCCAGTGCCTGAGAAATCAGGAGATGGATGTGAAGACAGAGAAAACCTGGGTACTTTGACGTGAGAACAACAAGAAAGTCTCAGCCGAAGCAGAATCTCCAGGCTCTCCTCCGAATGGGAGGCTTCTCTTCCCAAGGGAGACGGAGGCTGTACCTTCGGGGTGGAGGGGCCGTCAGTGAGTCAGTGTGGGGTGGTGCTCTGGTGAGCTTCTGGCCTAATTTGTTACAGATAACAAGGCTGGGCTTCCCTGGTGGCGCAGTGGTTGAGAGTCCACCTGCCGATACAGGGGACGCGGGTTCGTGCCCCGGTCCGGGAAGATCCCACATGCCGCGGAAAGGCTGGGCCCGTGAGCCATGGCCGCTGAGCCTGCGCGTCCGGAGCCTGTGCTCCGCAACGGAAGAGGCCACAGCAGTGAGAGGCCCGCGTACCGCAAAAAAAAAAAGAAGTCAGGCTGGCGGAGTGGGACGTAATTAGGGCAAGCAAGTCGGAACCAGAAGCTAGGAAGAGGCAACCTGGTGGAGTAGAGGCATCTACACAGCGGCTGTTAACACACAGATGCTGAAACGGATGCAGGGAGGGGAGAGACGAAGGGAAAAAGGAGAGAAAGGAAGATGAGTGAGAAGAATTGCATTTGAGGTACCCAAAGAAGATCCTGCTATAGAGCATAACATCCAGCGGCAACCGAGCCTGCCGGGCAGGCGCGAAGTCGCTGTTGGCTCCTTTCTTTTTACAGACTGAGCACTTGACATTAGCATGTATTGACTCCAAGGAACGTTGTGACTGCTTGGAAGCACTGCCATAAACACAGTTTCCAGAATCAGACACCTAGAAAGCTAAGGCCTGATTCTTCTCCACCTTAAGATAAAAATTAGAACAGAGCTCTGGTTATCTCACATCCAGAAATAACAGTGTCTAGGAAGATGTGCAGTGTGAATTTGATGTCAGGGAAGATTTTTCAGATGTGAGCTTGGACCTAAGTGAGTAAAATCTAAAGCAATGTACTGTCTACCTCAATGTCACACCAGGCAGAGGGGGAGTGATCACTATTTGTTCTTACTTTATCGACCAGAGAAAGATTCTTTAAAGGAGTAGAAGGAAAGACAGATGGCATCTTGACAAGATATTCAGTATATCACAGTTGTAAACATTTAAATAATTCATTGTTTCTATTTCAAAATACCAGACTCTTTTTGAAATCTATTTTTCTGTGTTTTCTGTCTCCTACTTTTGCATAGATGAAATGTCAAGATATAGTCAAGAACATCAAGAAAAAAATAACTCCTGGTAAGTCTCTGTCATGGTGTTTAAGTAGAAACATTTGTTACATCTGCTAGTTCAGGTAAGCAAGAAGCAAATTTCCTGTTATCAGAAGTTCTTAGCCATCAGATACCTGAGCTGCTCAGGTATTTTTAAAGAAAAACAAAGTATCATTCAGTGGTCTAAAAGAAGTTCATTGTAGGAATTGAGTGGAAGGATTCCCTGGACTGCAACAAGTTAATGTGAGTTTCACTTCATTATTGATATATTAATCCTTAAAACTGGGCAAAGGCCACACAGTTTAGTCTGTTTATTGCACTTACTAAAACAGCTATTAAAGCTGTCACTACTTGTCATTTATTCATTTCCTTTTGTGAATATCTCTTCAATGTCTGTCTCCTTTTACTAGACTTTAAATTCTGGGAGGCGAAGACAAGAATTTTATTCTCTGCCATCAGCACTCATTAAACGTTTGGTGAATAAATGAATGATTAAGTAATACATGGTTAGAACTCTGATCACTTCCTCAACTTTCTCCATAGTATCATTTAGCAAAACAAAATGTGAAAGGTAAGTGACTGACCATTATCATCGTCTCCCTAATTTACTTACATGAATAAAATTGGAGAATTTTAAAGGGCTGAGTTATGACAACCATCTTATTTTTTGCATCAGCAGACACCATGCTTCATGCACAATTCAAAAGAATGGTATGTTTGTGCTGTGTTATTTGGAGAAGAAAAGAGCACTAGATAGCATACGGAAGGCTGGATGATAATGTCAGGGAGGTAAGATGTCTTGCCCCATAGTCAGCTCATTTAGGTAAGAAGCTTTCCTATAACTGTGGTATGAACTTTTACGAGGTGGTTTTCAATTTTTGAAATATTTTCACATAGTCTCATTTAGTCTATACACTAACAAAACAAATATTACAATCCTAGTCCCAACTGCCCACTGTAAATGTATAAACTAAAGCAGAGAAAAGTTAACAACTTTGCCCAAAGTTGCAAAGTTATTAAGGGATAGAGCCTTAACTTAGATCCAGCAATTTTGACTTCAGTTAACTTCTAACTCTTCCATGGTATCACCTGTGAGACTAAACTCTGTGCCAATTTATTTGGATTTCATACATATTTACTCTCATTTACTGCTTCAACTTTATAGTAAAATAGCCTTAAGAAGAAAAGACAAACACCTCATCTCTTTATTATTCATAACTGCTTTGAAGGCTAGGTTGGGAGTAGAAAACTGTGAGGCCTTGGGTAGATTATTTCATATCTTTGGGCTTCATTTGTAAAATAAAGAGATTGGACAATTGTTTCTAAAGTTCTTTCCAGCTCCCAAATTTAATGAGGTCATAGATTTATCTCTGTTTTATTTTCTGTGTACTTACTTTTACTTTTGTGTTCACCAGAACCACCTATTTTTCTTAAGGGTTTCCTTTAACTTCTCGAATAAATGATAAAATAATATATATACAAGTGAATCGGTGTAAGAATTGGGGGGAAGAAAGCCAAACAGAGGCACAATTGAAGGGCTTCAATAGTCCTATAAGATTTACTAAATGCTGATGGAATCAATACTGTGCTCTGTGTTCAGAGTAGTTGGGAGTACAAATAATTATAGGTTAAAGTTATTCAATGCCTACCATATATCTAACACTGCTGTGTTCAGTAAATGAACACAGTGACTCATTTAATCTTCTTAACAGCTTTCTGAGGTATTAGTCCCACTTTACAGCTGAAGCACAGAGATGTTAAGTAGTTTTTCTAAGTAAACAACTTGGAAATGGTGGTGTCAGGATTTGACTGCAGATGGCCTAGCTCCAGGGACCAAGCTGTTACCCACCTCACTATATTGGGTGGCTTTAATGTACTCCTCATTTAGTAGAAAAGATTAAACAAACAAAAAATACACCATAGCTATAATGCAAAAAATATAAAGGTGTGTTAAGTCTTACAGAGCACTATGTGTTTCATGGAAATTAATGGTTATGTCTGTTATGTGTTAGGAACTTTTCGTATGTGGTTAGGTGTTTAATTTCTTTAGTAAATGGAAAATTAAGCTCAGGAAATTACTTGCCCGAGTCACAAAGATAATAGCGTGCCAGGAGTTCCATCTCACGTCTGAGAGACCATATTCTTCCTACTGCACCAGGCAATCTCACACATCCAATCGGTTATGGCCATCCCTAAAGGCTTCATACACAATGAGATTTGAGATGAACTCTGAAAACAAGAGTAGGTTTCTTTTTTCAGATGGAGAAAGAGCTCAGAGCAATGTAAGGGAAGGCACCCAGAAGAAGGAATGGTTGTCCCATTTGCCTGGAATATAAGGTTCTATGAATGGAGAAGTAGGAGATAAGGCTTCAAAGATGATGAAAGGTCTTAGATGGCAGACTGAAACGTTAGTAGGTAAAAGTGAGCCAGTAGAAATGCTTGAGCTAAAGAACACCTCAGTTTTTCAGGGAAGACAGAGTTTTTCCTGCCCTGAGATCCAAAAGAAACTACTCACGTGAGGCCTTATGCAGGGAACAAGTTTACCAGGAGTGTCAAAGCAAATTCCCAAAGTAGTTTTAATCCAACAAACACTCATGGAGTGCCAGGCATGGGGTTTTGTGCTAAATACTTTAACCTTAGAACAAAATTCAACGAAGGAAATTTTATAAAGGGCTAAATTAATAAGGCCCAAGTGTACAGTCTTCCAGTAGTCTGACAGCCCAAGTTTAGACTTTAAAGATCTCAGAAAGGTAGCTTGATCATCTCTTCCTTTAACTATGATCCTCAGAAACTTTCTTCTGGATGAACTCTTCACTTGAAACCCAAAGCATACAGGTTAAGATTATATACTCAGGTGAGCATCTTAGTTTCTGATATTCTCTGCTGCATACCAAGTGCAGATTAATCCACAGGCTTTGAAAATCAGACCAACAGGTATTACCAGCTGTCCATTATCACAAACATTTAGCTTGACTATGAATGATGGAAACAAACAAAAGCAATCTCATGAAAATAATATGTGCCTCTCTGGGTAGAATGCACTTTTAAGGGAAACCAGAGAGAAATATTGCCTAGCACTGAAGTCTGTAGTCATACTCACCCTTTCCCTCAAGATTGTCATTACCTAACCTACTGGCATGGAGAAAAGGTTAATGTTCGTTGACTGCTTAACAAACTTAAAATCTGATTAAGGCAACTATGAATCACATCAACTAAAGTAAGATACTTAGAACTAGGATTGAAATTTGGGATCCATGTAAAAGATTCCACAAAGATTACTTAAACCTCAAATCTTATTTTAAAAATATCTTTAAGCAGAAATAGGAAATCTCTTTGTTCATTCTATTTCAATTCAATTCACTAAATAACTGAAGAAATCTACGAGCAACTAACAGTTGCCTGATCGGTGCAAACATAAACGTTTGCGTAGGGATTAATTTTATTCTCAGTTTAAAATCAGCAGTGTTATTATTTTTTTTAACTGAAAAAATAGGTTTACTTCATTGGTTCCTCCCATTATCAGGGCTGGTAAAAAGAAAAAAAAGACTAATTTAACGTGCTTTCTAACAAAACACACGGGATTGCAGCACTGCCTGCAAAGATGGGCGCAAGAAGCTCATCCCTTTCTGTTAAGAACTTGTGATTTTTCTGCTCCACCTTGTGGCCGTAATGCAACCACTACATGTGAAAGTTCAAGGCTTTTCTCTGAGCTGGTCAGGCCTTCTAAATAGCCGCATTGCGGGAAGCCGCCTCTACACAAACGTGTAGAAAATGGTGTCTTGCTTTGTAGCCGGAGATGGGAAACAAACTTGCCCTTTTCCTACGTCCTCCCCCATTTCCTTCATTCTTTAATTTCTAATCCTCAGGCCCGCCCATCCACGGTGCCCCTAGGGTCTTTTCGCTGTTTGACCTCTGCCTCACCCAGCATCCGGTTGGTCGCTCCCCCTTCCCCACCCGCCGCCCTCCCTCGGGGTCCCCGCCCGTGCCTCGACCCCCGCAATCCCTGCCGCGAGGGCCCGCCCCCTCCGCCGGCAGCCAATGGCGGCGCGGCCCCGCCCCGTCCCGCCCCTCCCTCCGCGGCCCAAGCTGGTGTGGGCCTGGGCTGCGAGACCCTGAGACCTTTTGCTCTTCTGCTGGGGTTCGGCAGGCGCGCGCTCGGGAGGCACGCGGCTCGGCCTCGGAAGCCATGGACTCGCAGGGGCTGAAGGTGAGCGGGCAGGAGCTGGCCGTGTGTTGCCGTGGGGGGGGCCGGGGTGGCAAGGGGCCGGGGGGCGTGGTGAGCTTGCGGGCCGACCTGGCTAGGCCGTTGTTACCCTGCGGTACCTGCCGCCCCGGCTGGCTAGGTGCCCCCGCCTGGGGTGCGGGCCTGTAACCTACATCACCTGCTCTCCCTCCGCGGGCCCTGCTTTGGAATCTTGAGGTCTGGGCAGCCTTCCCCGCGCGCTGCTTTCCGAATTGCTGTTAGTGTGCTTTTCCCACCCTGTTGGTCGTGTTTACTTTTACTTTTGTACCCTGTTTGCTTGGAAGGTTTGGTCAACATAGGACACCTAGTGCGTCTCCCGGGTGCAATTTTTAAGGACTTACAGCAAACTAGTGCCAGCTGCCCCCGTGAGACGGTAAAAGGAGCACGGAAAGATGATACGAAATCAGTTAAAGACATAGGCTTGAAAATGGAGGAGTATTTTAGGGTGATGGTCTTCTCTGCTTATCACTGATGCATACGTTCAGCAAATATTTAATGACGGTCCACGTAAGAAATGATATGAAAACAAAGACACGAGACTTGAAAGTAAAAGAAGTTACTTTTTAGGATGATTATCTTCTCCATTCATTTGTTCACTGATTCCCTTGTTCAACACACATTGATGGAGGGCTCACTGTCCGCTGGAGCTGGAGATAGTGATGAACAGAACGGAACAGTCCCCGCCTTCACAGGGACTGTGAATTTATAATCTAATGTTGGCGAAAACCTTAATTAAATTAATTCAACAGATGTTTACTGAGTGCCTCCCATGTGTCTGGCACTATTCTAAGCGTGAAGATGATAAGCCCTGCAGTAATAAAGCTAAGAAAAACCCTCCCAAATCTTTCTACATTTGAGGAGGGGGAGTCAGTCGGTAAACAGGTAAATGCAATGCGTACCATGTTAGCTGGTGATGAGTGGTTGGAGGACAGTTTGGCAGTGATGGGGGTGCTGGAGTGTCTTTTGCTTTTTTGCCTGAAGTTTTACATGATCTTCCTGTGAAGCCTTCCCTCATCCCCTTAAGTATTTTCATCCCCTTAAATTTATCCTTTGTACTGCCACCCAAATGAACTTTTTAATAAAAACGCTTTCGTGCTAAAAACTGTGATTTAACTCCTCATCTCTTAGAGGATCAACTCAATAGGAGGCCCTTCTTGACCCTAGCTTTCTTCTAACCTTGTTATCCAATAATCCCTGTTCTACTTAACGTTCTAGAACAGAAGCCTTAAGTAGAACAGCAAACTTTAAAGGGCCAGGTGGTACATATTCAAGCTTTATGGGCCATAGGGTCTCTGTGGCATCGAATCTGCCATCGTATCATGAAAGCAGCTGTAGACAATACTTAAGCATGGCTTTGTTCCAATAAAACTTTACTTACGGACACTGAAATTTGAATATTTTGAATATAGCTCGCTGTGCTATACAGTAGGAACTTGTTTATCCATTATCTATATAATAGTTTGCATCTGTTAACCCCAATATCCCAATCCCTCCCTCCCGCACCCCCCTCCCCCTTGGCAACCATCAGTCTCTTCTCTGTGTCTTAGTCTGTTTTTGTGTCATAGATAAGTTCATTTGTGTCATATTTTAGATTCCACGTATAAGTGATATCCTACGGTATTTCTCTTTCTTACTTCACTTAGTATGATAATTTCTAGTTGCATCCATGTTGATGCAAATGGCATTATTTCATTCGTTTTTATGGCCAAATAGTATTCCAGTGTGTGTGTGTGTGTGTGTGTGTGTGTACACACACACCACACATCTTCTTTATCCATTCACCTGTCAGTAGACATTTAGGTTGTTTACATGTCTTGGCTATTGTAAATAGTGCTGCTGTGAACATTGGGATGCGTGTATCTTTTTTAATTTTCTCCGGATATATGCCCAGGAGTGGGATTGCGGGATCATACGGCAACTCTATTTTTAGTTTTTTGAGGAACCTCCATATGGTTTTCCATAATGGCTGCACCAATTTTATTCCCACCGACAGTGTAGGAGGGTTCCCTTTTCTCCACACCCTCTCCAGCATTTGTTATTTGTAGATTTTTTAACGATGGCCATTCTGACCGGTGTGAGGTGATACCTCATTGTAGTTTTGATTTGCATTGCTCTAAAAATTAACGATGTTGAGCATCTTTTCATGTGCATGTTGGCCATCTGTATGTCTACTTTCGAAAAGTGTCTATTTAGGTCTTCTGCCCATTTTTTTTTTTTTTTTTTTTTTTTTTTTTTTTTTTTGTGATACACGGGCCTCTCACTGCTGTGGCCTCTCCCGCCGTGGAGCACAGGCTCCGGACACGCAGGCCCAATGGCCATGGCTCACGGGCCCAGCCGCTCCACGGCATGTGGGATTCTCCCGGATCGGGGCACGAACCTGCGTCCCCTGCATCGGCAGGCGGACTCTCAACCACTGCACCACCAGGGAAGCCCCTTCTGCCCATTTTTTGATTGGGTTGTTGGGCTTTTTTTTTTCTTTTCCTGAGTTGTTTGAGCTGTTTGTATATTTTGAAAATTAAGCCCTTGTCAGTTACATCATTTGCAGATATTTTCTCTCACTCCATAGGTTTTTTCATTTTGTTTGTGGTTTCCTTTGCTGTACATAAGCTTTTAAGTTTGATTAGTCCCATTTGTTTATTTTTGCTTTTAATTCTATTACCTTGGGAAACTGACGTAATAAAACATTGGTACATTTCTGTAAGAGAATGTTTTGCCTTATGCTCTCTTCTAGGAGTTTTATGGTGTCATGTCTTAATATTTAAGTCTTTAAGCCATTTTGAGTTTATTTTTGTGTATGGTGTGAGGATGTGTTCTAACTTCATTGATTTACATGCGGCTGTCCAGCTTTCCCAGCATCACTTGCTGAAGAGACTGTCTTTTCTCTATTGTATATTCTTATCTCCTTTGTGGAAGATTAATTGACCGTAGGTACGTGGGTTCAAATAGTCTTTAGATTCTAGTCTCAGTTGAAAATTTTAAGCTTTTCTGGGACAGGAATCATATCTTATTCATCTTCATGTTCACCGTACCTAGCCCAGTGCTTGGCACTCGTAGCAGTCAGTAAATGTTTGTTGGATTCAACAACCTAACCTGAACCAAGGCAGTGGAAATAGGTGCAGGGAGTGGAAAGCAGACTAGAACAACAGAAGAACCTACTGACTGGTTAGACTTATGGGGACTGTGCAAACAGGAAGAGAGGATTCCTGACCCGATGTCTGGCTTGGGTTTTGGGGAAATTGAAATAGGAATCGGGAGCTGCGATGAGAAGTCTTGGCTGGACACGTGTTTTTTTTTTTTTTTTTTTTTTTATATCATCAACATTTGGGGTTTGGAGGAACTTTTTTTTTTGGAATAGGAGTTTTACAGTATGGTATCTCAATTAATCCTTACAATGACCTATAAATGACTACCAGCATTTTACAAATGAGCAAAACTGAGCGGATGTAAGATGGACAGGAAATTTGAAAACAGGTCTTAAAATCCATGTCCTTTTTATGATACCATGCCACTGCCTTTTAGGAGAGTTATAGGTGCTTACGCTGTGATACTAAACGCTGGACAGAAGTCAAGTAAGATCATATTAAAAGTGTCCTTAGTTGTGGCAAACTAAGAAGTCATTTGCAACCCTAGGGAAAGGGCTCTGGAGGAAAACTGCACTTTCCTGAGGTGTGCTGCGGGGGTCTTGGAATTGGTGTCCAGATCACACTTTGAAGAAACAGTGGCTGAGAAGGGACTGGAGAACAGTAACCACAGGAGGGAAGCAGAGTAAAAGTCGGAGGATGTTTGCCAGACTGTTCTAGAGAAGCACATGGACTGTAGCCCTCCAGAAACAATGGACTGTAAAAAAAAAAAAAAAAAAAAAAGCTGTTCAGACACTCATTTTAATCCTGTCAATCAGTGCTTCATCTATATTTCTTGCTCCTGCTGAACCAGCTGAAGAGTCAGACTAGGGAGGTATGGGATGGCCCGAATTGGTTTGTGGGAGTGAATCAGGTATATCACGGTGATGGTGAATATGGCTTCCCTCTTTGATTAGGTTAGCAACTAAGCCTTAGACGTGATCCTGAGAAAAATGGTGAAAAGCGGAGATCCAATTAATCAGAACTTTGTATCTCCTGATACTAGTTTTCTGCTTCATGTATAAATAATATAATTTTGAAAAAAGCCTAATGATAGTGATTTCCATTAAAAAATAGATCCTTTGTTTTACTGACAGTTATTTGTTGTGGAACTCAGAAAACAAGATAACCTTTGACAGTCAATTGCTGAGTTTAATTGGTCATTACTTTGTGATGCTATAAAAACAAAATAGAAGGGTTTTTGTTTTTAAAATAGATCTGGTCTGGCAGTGGGAGCCTCTTGTCTTTTTTTTTTTTTAATTCCTGCTTTTTGTCTGCTTTCCCATTTTCTAAAACCTTAAGAAAATGTGAGGAAAGGAAAGAGGTGAAAATACCCTGACTTCAGTATTGTTAAGAAATAGTTTAGAAAAAAAGATTGAAATTATTAGACAACATTGAGTTATTTCAATAATTTTGTGTTCACTGTGTTCTACATTCCTTAAGTGCTAGCCTTTAACAGTATTTAAGGAAGTTGGAAGAAAAAAATACGTTATCGAAGTTTTAGATTACTCGAGATCTTAGGTTAATATCTGCTTAGAGTATTTCAGAACATCAGAATCTCTTTTAACATTTAGTCTTTATTTCCTCTTAGACTTTGATTAATTACTATTGTCAAGAGAGATATTTCCATCATGTGTTACTTGCTGCCAGTGAGGGAACTAAGAGGTATGGCAGTGATCCCGTCTTCAGGTTTTATTATGCCTATGGTACATTAATGGAAGGTATGTGCTAATTATTAAACATTTCCATAAGTTTTAAATTCTTGTTTTGCACAAAGAACAATTTTCACTTCGTAATTTTGATTTTCAGGTAAAACTCAAGAAGCTCTTCGAGAATTTGAGGCTATTAAAAATAAACAAGATGTATCACTTTGTTCTCTAATTGCACTGATATACACTCATAAAATGAGTCCCAATCCAGGTATAGTATTTAAGTACAATGCTTAGACAGTTTTTTCTACTCAATTCATTTTGATTTTTCTCAGTTACCTTAACATTCAGTCTAATCATACTGTATTATGTATTACCTGTAGACACTATTTGTCATAGTTGTTTTATCTTCCTGACAAGACTAAGTTTATCAAGCATGAGAAATATGGGTCTTCTGCTTTCATATTGCTTTCATATGATACTATTGCTTTCATATGATACATATTGCTTTCATATGATACAAATAGATACTATTTGTCATAGTTGTTTTATCTTCCTGACAAGACTAAGTTTATCAAGCAAGAGAAATATGGGTCTTCTGTTGCTTTCATATTCCTTATATCCTATGGCAGAAGTTTCATTAGTATGTAGGGATTGTTTGAATTAATGTAAAGGTGAATAAATATTAGCAATGGTTAAACCAAGAAAGGACAGCTCAAAACAGGTATATACATAAATTACTCTGTAGCAGCCAACTTTACAACTTGTTTTGTGCATATACAGCTACATGCAGTTTCTCTCTTCTACTATATCTTGAGCTTCTTAAAAACCTTTACATCCCCCAGGGGGGCTAGCTCTTTGGAAGACATTCAGTAAATTTTTATCCAGTAGTAGGTTGGGAAATATGATTGAGTTAAAGAAGGAACTTTATACATAAACCAGCAATTAAAATTGTGTGAACTGTCTTAATACATAGCATATCTTAATGGCTGAGGCAGAACAGTATTGGAATTCTAGGTAATAAAAAAGAAATTGTATTGTATTCATCCATATATATCCAGTAACAGCTAATAGCATTGTAAAAATAGATCTTATTTCAAATAATTAAACAATTACCAAATGTCATAAAGTTTTTTAAATATTAAGAAACAGTTTTTTCTTAAGCAAAGTATCACTTACATCCTTCACCCACATATACTTGTACAAATAAATAAAAAGTTACTTAAAACACTAATAGGTTTAGTTCATAAACAAATCTACGACTAAATGCTTTCTAAAACTTTTAAGAAAGTGCGGGGAAATGGCATGTACTGTTTATCCATAGGAGTAGGCTGGGAAGACTGTGGAAATGGGGACTTGATCTTCTCAGACAGGAGAACTCGATGGGCAAATATGTGGAAGTGGTTCAGGATTAGGTTCATCTCTGGATCCCCTTCCTTTATGTTCCAGCAGGGGTGTGTGTAGCTGGAGCAGAGAATTGGTGTAGGAGAGCTGTAGTCAGTAAGCCTTAAAAAAAAAAAAGAGAGAAATTAACAAACTGTTTTCTTCCTAGAATCAAGTTTTTATTTAATTGGTTACTCCCAAGAGTACTGGTTCTGTTAGAGAATGTGATTTCCGGGATTGTTTAGAGACACCTGAGTAGTCAGTCACTTGACTTTCCTCCATAATAATGCTGAGTGCGCTTGAGTTCAGGAGAGGCCCAGATGTCTGTCTGTCTCGCCTAGGAAGAGCCTACATTGTTCTCGTACATTCTTCCTGAATGCTAATGTAAGCCCTGTTTATTAAAGGGCTGTGATGCATTAAGAACTTGAGCTGATATCTGGAAAGAACTAGTTTTATGCAGACTGTCACAGCTAGCTGATGCCCCACTAGGGGACTTGACGGAAATCTGGGCAGGAAGGTACAATGCCTGCTCCTGCCTCATAAGTTCTGTTTCTGTATCATGCCTATTTAGTGAGAACTTCTGAAGGTGTTGCAGTGGGTGTGCTGTAGGCAGGGCAGAAGGGGTCCCTTGCCAAGCAATCTCTAGCCCTCCAGAGTACAATTTTGTTTCCTAAACTCGTAAAGTTGTACCTTGGTAATTCCACATTTAAATTTAAATTTGTATCCTTAGAGTTAAAAGGAGGAGTCACGTACCTTTTCTTGGTAGCCATTACCAGAAAGGTAGTCTGTTAGAATCTCAGTCCTCAACTTTGACATTTCTTCTTTCTATTGGCTAGCTGATCCACATTTTGATTCGACCTGGGATTTGGATCTAACTGACATTTGTGTCCCAAGCATTTACATAACAGATTAAATAGAAGTGATTAGAGTTCTAGGCGTAGACCATCTCTTTAAGGGAGCAGTCAGTATTAACTATATAAGTAGTAATTATACTACCTTTCATTAACCTGTGACAGCAGCCTGGCTTGGATATATATTGTAGAATTGGATTAGGAAGTAGGGTAATTTGACTCCTAGTTCTGAATTTGCCCCTAATAATTGTCTCATTTTAGAATCATTGCCAACTTTTTCATCTTAGTATTTAAAAAAATATTTGCATATATAGCCTTTATGTCTTGAGAATGACATGAACTATAGAACTGTAGTGTGGTCACAGTGGTCATTAGCCACAGGTGGCTGTAGAGCACATGAAATGTGTCTCGTTTGAGGACATGAGTTTTAAATTTTAATTCTAATTAATTTACTTTAAAATTTAAAACTGATGCTTGATTCAGTTAGAAAAATTATGTTTAGAACAAGTATATGATTCTGCTTTTTCCAAAATAAATTTTATGAAATCTCACTATAAAGATTTGCTGAAGGAAATTTCACATCTTAATTGAGATGTGCTTTGTGTAAAGTGCATACCAGATTTTAAAGATTTAGTAAGACGAAAAAAAAGAAAAGTATCTTCTTAATAATTTTCAAATCAATTATGTGTTGAAATGATAATTTGGATATATTGGGTTAAATAAAAATATATTATTAAAGTGAATTTTACTTGTTTCTACTTCTTTGATGTGGCTACTAGGAAATTTTAAATTACATATGTGGCTTGCATTTTATTTTTATTAGTGCTGCTGTAGAGAGAAGAACTGTATTCTCTGCTGTTAGTTATCTGACCTATTATAAACTAAATCTAGAATTTAATTTTCACTTAATGTCTTTTTTTCCTTCTCCCAGATAGAGAAGCTATTCAGGAATCAGATGCCAGAGTGAAGGAGCAGCGTAAAGGAGCTGGACCAAAAGCTTTGTACCATGCAGGCTTATTTTTGTGGCACATTGGTCGTCACGATAAGGCGAGAGAATATGTTGACCGAATGATCAAAATGTCAAATGGTAGTAAAGAGGTAGCTGGTTTTCTTATTTTGAAATACTAACATTAAAGGAAGCTTATGTTATTTATATAAAAGCTTTGTTATTGCCCACTCTATTCTCATTTTATAAATAACAGCCTTATTTTAATATTTTATTATTTTATAAAATTGGTTCTCTAAGCTTGTTTTTTTTTAATGTTATTTATTAACTCTTGACAAGAGCCCTCCCTGGTTCCTTCCCTCCCTTCCCTCCTTTTCTTTCTCCTTCCTTCC
Organism: Lagenorhynchus albirostris; assembly: GCF_949774975.1. NCBI lineage: Eukaryota > Metazoa > Chordata > Mammalia > Artiodactyla > Delphinidae > Lagenorhynchus > Lagenorhynchus albirostris. Next base: position 65,880,027 of record NC_083100.1, read on the forward strand.
CTCCCACTCTGCTTATTGAACCGCTCTAGGTACAAGGCACCATTATTTGCACTGTTAATAATAGAAAGATAAAAAATACATAAACTTTACTTTCATGAATGGATCATCTAGCAGTGTTATAGAGCACACACCCAATTAACATTGTGAGAAAATTGACAAATGGAATGAGAGAAGTGTGATTAAAATGTGCAGGAAAATAATAGTTAACATTTATTGATCATTTACTTCGTGCTAGGCACTATTTTATGTACTCAAGGAGAGATCACATCGATAACTGTTAGGCAAATGAAGAAGAGTTTCTTGAAGGAAGTAGCATTTGAGCTAAAACCTGAAAGATGGATACAGTTTCCACAGGCAAAGATTATGGAAGAGGGAAGTAGGTACTCCAAGGTGGGAGATAATAGATAGAAAGGAGAAGAACAAGGAGACATGTAGGTCTGGGTACAGTGAGAACCTCACACCTGATGGGAATACAGGGTACAGAGAAGAAGAGGGTGGAAGAAAAGGTTGGAAAAGTGGGTTGGGACAAATTGAAGGATCTTGATGGCTAGGTACAAATACTTGTATCTAATTTGATATGCACTGAGGGTCATTGAAGAGTTTTAATCATGTCAGTGATGTAATTAAAGTGCAAATTCAGAAGGTGAATTTAGCAAAGGTTTATAGGATGAACTGACCTGGGAAGAAACCAGAATGCAGGCCCCCAAAGATAGTACTTTCTGGCAGAAGGCTTTAAGGGCCTACACTAAAATACTATTCAGTGTATCAAATTCAGGTAAGAATTTGAGAATTATCAAATACCCACAGGACTTTTCAACTTATTATAAATATTGGGGGGAAAGATATTGAGGTGTCAGATATCAAGGATGTCTCTGAGGTTTTAAGCCTGGACAATTCAGAGACCAGTTAATGTGACTAGAAAATACTTTGGGATGAGAAGGTAATCTTGGAGGGAGGTGATGTGTTTGGTTTTAGACATTCTATATTTCAAGCTCTGACAGAACAGTGAGATGGAGACAGTAGATGAACTTCTAGAAAAAGAAGAGAAAAAATTAGAAAAGGTATTGGACTAGAAATAAAGGTTGGGAATCATCCACACAGTTGAAATGATTCAAGAAAGTACAGTGATCTAATGAGTAGAAATAACATTGTTTAGGTATTCTTTTTTTTTTTTTTTTTTTTTTTTGCGGTACGCGGGCCTCTCACTGTTGTGGCCTCTTCCGTTGCGGAGCACAGGCTCCGGATGCGCAGGCTCAGCGGCCATGGCTCACGGGCCCAGCCGCTCCGTGGCATGTGGGATCTTCCCGGACCGGGGCACGAACCCACATCCCCCGCATCGGCAGGCAGACTCCCAACCACTGCGCCACCAGGGAAGCCCTGTTTAGGTATTCTTACCTGTCCTTTCAGGTGAAATATAGGGAAGTAAATATGATCTTAGTTAAAGATTTATAAAGTTTGTTAATTAACCTAGAAATTTTTTGACAGACGAGCAGATTTCATAATTTTTTATTTGGCATTAAAAAGAAAAATAATCGTGTATTCATCTTCTTTCTAATCCTATAAACCTTACAGTCCGTTGGCTCACTAACATTTCTGAAGGTAAACATTCATGGTTTCTTCATTTTTTAATTTCTGAGGCCATTTTATCCTTTCATTTGAAGCTCACTGGACTAGTCAAAGAGATTGAGATAGTTGCCAAATTATCTTAATTTTTAATAAATGTGAAGCAAAGCACTTCTTTTTTCCCATCTTAGTTCATTTGGTCTATTTCCCCCAAAAGAGGTAACAAATTCTTATTTATGTATTGAATTACATGTTTAGTAGTTATTAGTAATTTATTAGCAAAGGCCCATGTAAGAATATTGGTTATTTAGTACTAAGGGAATATTTTACAAGCTTCTTAATATTAACCACAGTAGTAATCTTAAAGGCTGAAATTCATAATAGTTCCAAGACTGTAGGCTAGCAAGGGTTTAAAAGTGATTTTATGGCAGTCTTATTTTTCATAACATTATTTGATAGACTGATTTTTGTTACTAATTACAAATAAGAATGATGCTTAGTTTAACTTCTTCATCAACATTTATTTCTTTCATTTCCGAAAAAATGAAAATATTAGAATTATTCATTTTACAGGGACAGGTTTTGAGAGCATGGCTTGATATTACAAGAGGAAAAGAACCTTACACTAAAAAAGCACTGAGGTATTTTGAAGAGGGATTACAAGATGGAAATGATATTTTTGCTCTGCTGGGTAAGGTGAGTTGGTGTCAGATTAATAAAATGATGTTTTAAAATTTATTTGTAATATATATGAAACCCAACAAAACCAAGTAGCTCAAAAAGATAGGTTTTATGTTACTTTTATCAACTCTCAACTGCAGGAGGGACTTGCATTTGTATGGGACGATGAACGTAAGCTAGAGAAAAGTACTCCCTGCCAAATTCCTGAATCCTGGATCAGTTTTAATTGTTTTTGTTGTTGCTATTGGCAGTTGTGGTGGTTCCTATATTATTTACTCACCAAATGTCTATGATGTATCTAATATGTGTGAGGCATCACTCTACATACTAGGGATACCCTAAGCAAAATAAAACCTCTTGCTTTTATGGAGCTTATGTTCTACTGGTGGAGACAGACAATAAAAGTAAGTGAATGGTATGGTATATTAGAAGGTGCTAAATATAATGGAAAAATAAAGCAAGGAAAGAAGGAGAAGTACAACTGGGGTATGAACTTGCAGTTTTAAATGGTCAGAGAAAGTGACATTTGAGCGAAGACATGTAGGAGGTGAGGGTTAAAGCCCTGTGGGCACCTGGGGAGAGCATGCATTACAAAGAGGGGAGTAGAGAGTTCGTATACATTAAGCATGTTGAAGGCATTGCTAGGAGGCCTGGAGACTAAAGCAGAATGAGTGAAGGGGAGAAAAGTGAAGGCTAGAGGGAGAGAAGGTGAGTGTCAGGGCAGGTGGGCATGGGGGGGTGGAATGAGGAGAGACTGGCTGATTCTGTAAAGCCTTTGGCTTTTGCTTTGAACCAGATAGATGGGCAGCCAATGAAAAGAGAAATAACATGATACTTAGATTGAGAGGGATGACCAAGTGGCAGTGTCATTAGAAATCATTGGTGGGTAGAAATGTTTAATTTGGACTTTTTCTTCAATTCCATGGATGCCATCTGAATGCCTTAAATTAAAAAAAGATCATTTTTTATTTCAGCAAAAAGAATTAAATTTATATTAGGAAAACAGTCTATTAAATTAGCAGTAATCTGGTGTGGGGGGATAAAAAGGAAAGAGAGGATTATTGGTGTCTTGGCTATTGCCAGTGTCCCCATATTGCTCTTGTCAATTACCCTGGCTAGTGAGCTTGTTCAGATGTTTGCCACCAGTACAACTAGTATTCGTGCTGCTTGGACTCAGGTTTTGCCTAATGGCACTGCTAGAGGTTATGGGAATTTAGCAAATTTTTTAAGAAGTTTTTCTTGATTATTTCTGCTCCCCTCTATGCCTTAAAGAAAAGCTAGTAGGTAATCTAAGGTAGGGCTATTTCAAGTGTCAATATAAGCAGCTTAGGAAGGATTTACCTTTTTCCTCTAATACTTTAGACTGGTTTAAATTCTTTTTCTGATATAACCCATTCCAATTATGTATTTATTTTTCAGTTCATTCAGCAAGAGGCTTGCATTAGTTGAATTCCAACTAGGAATGATATGAACCAATTATATAGCAAATTTAGTTTCATTTAATACAGTATGTTGCATTTATATGGGAGGTGATGGTCTAAGGAAGTATTAGATGTGGTCTATTTGCATGATTTTGTTACTTTACGTTACTAGCTATTTAGGCAGATTGCAAAGGCATATATATTTTTAAAAATTATCTGCATTAATCTTTTTTGCTATTGTCCACTATTGAGAAATTTAAATAATAATTTATTTTGACATAGTGGCATCTTTGGATGGTTCTCATACTTTCCTTTAATTATATGGGAACATAATCTCAAACTGATTTCAGGAATATATTGCAGTTTCACTGTACATCTGTTGAGGCTGGATGTTCATTTTGAACTGAGATATTCTAGGACTAAATTTATTCCTAAAGGATATTCAGAAACACATTTTTAAAAATCTGACATATGATAAATATGCCTCATCATCTGTTCTTAAAGCACTTACTATATTTATAGATTTATATTTTCTGACTATGAAAGTAATACATGTACATTGTAGAAAAATTTTAGAATACAGTAATATCTGAATTAAAAATAAATATCACCATTGGAGATAACCAGCTAAACTATTATATTGTAAATGACATCTCTTCGTGTCAGTAAATATCGATCTACAAATTAACATAATGAGTTTTAATGGCCACCTAAAATTTTATTAAGTAAATATGCTATCATTTAATCCTAGGTGGCCATTTCCGGTTATTTTAATTTTTTCTATTATAAATAGTTCTGCCATAAATATGCTTCTTTTGGTCTTATCCATTTATGTCCTTAAGATAATTCATAGGAGTGAAAATATTGAGGTAGTTTTGTACTTTATTTTGCTGATTCTTTAAAATCTTATCTTCTTTAGGCTGAAAGTAATTTTTAAAAAAAGATACAATATCAATAAAAAAAGATACAATATCTATTAGTTTTAAATGCTACTTGCAAATATCCTGGAAATATTTTATTAAAAGGTAATTTTTCTGTTATAAATAGAAGCATTCCTTATGATGTTTCTAAAAATATTTCAGAATTTTCATCCTGTAGTTATATTTCTCAGTTATTTAAAAGTGAATTTTTTTTTTTCTTTTTTTTGCGGCACGCTGGCCCCTCACTGCTGCGGCCTCTCCCGCCGTGGAGCTCAGGCCAAGCGGCCACGGTCCACGGGCCCAGCCGCTCCGCGGCACGTGGGATCCCCCCCCCCCGACCGCAGCATGAACCCGCGTCCCCTGCATCGGCAGGCGGACTCCCAACCACTGCGCCACCAGGGAAGCCCCAAAAGTGGATTTTAAAACAGTCACTTATAATGTAAAATATTTTTATTCTGTGATGTTTTAAAATTTTGTTTGATTAAAACTTATTTTGTTTTTCTGATTATAAAACTATTTCTTACAGAAAGGTCAGAAAATAAAAATATAAAAAATGTTAAACACTAGAATTCTACCTCTTCCAGGGTAACTGCTGTGAGAACCTTAGTATATATGATCACAGTTTTGATGTCACTTTTTTCTCTTTTCTCCCATTAGGCACAGTGCCTTGAGATGCGCCAGAATTATTCAGGTGCTCTGGAGACTGTGAACCAGATAATCATGAACTTTCCAAGTTTCCTTCCTGCTTTTGTAAAGAAAATGAAACTACAACTAGCCTTGCAGGATTGGGACCAGACGGTTGAGACAGCACAGAGGTTAAGTATAAAAAAAGATGTCACAAATATCTTTGGATCTGGTTGTAATTTTGAGAAAAACGAAAATCTATGTGCATTTTTTTCTTATAAGGTTTTTTTAATTTGAGTTTTTCAAACAATATAGAATTGAGGAAAACCTTAACTTTGCATTGTTTTTAAAGGCTGAATTTATAGATTTACATAAATATCTGGGTAGCTATTCTAAAACACTCTTATATGCAGAAAGACAAATGTCCCTGACCTCATGAAGCTTATATAATAAACAGAACAAGTAAGAAATTATGTAGTATATTAAAAAGTTATAAGTGCAATGGAGAAAAAATAAAGCCAGAAAGTGAACTAGGGACCAGGGGGAGGGGCTTCAATTTTATGGGTTGGCAGGGAAGGCCTGTGAGAAGATGGCATTTGACAGAGGGAGCCAGCTTGCAGACATCTTGGGGAAGACTGCAGTAAGAAGCAAATGCAAGTGCAGAGACCTTGAGGCAAGAGTACGTGTCATATGGTTAAGGATGGGAAGGAGCAAGATGACTAGGCGGTGACGTCAGAGCACAGGGTCTTGTTGGTCACGGTAAAGATTTTGGGTTTTCTTAAGTGTGAAGGCATTGGAGGGTTCCCTCTCTCCCTTCTTCCCTTCCTGCTTTGTTCCTCTTTCTCCCCAACAACACCCTCCTCTTTTTGTTCTTGCTAATAAATAAGTTAAAGAAACCAGTATTTTTATCCTGCAGGTTTTGAATGATATGAATTGTATTGATTGTATGCCATAACTGTGTAGCTTATTGCGTATCCTCAGTATTTCTAATAAACTGGTGATGGATCTAGAGTCTTGGTTAGATTCACATTCACTGTTTCTTTGTTTGGCAGTTAATTCATAAGTGCTGATGTGTTCTTCCATCAAAGAGACATAATCTAGGCTTGTCTCTCTTTTTTGTGGTATTAGCAGCAATTCGAGCTCAATACCTGGGTACTTGGTTTAGGATTACAGTATGGTTATGTCATTCTTTCTGCATTTCTTAGCTAGAATCCTCCTATAAAGAAAAACTTCCAGCCTGCTGATTGGTTATCTAGTGTTACAGTTTCATGTAAGAAAAGTTGGATAAATGCTTGAGTCTTTTCCCTTATTTCCAGGTTTCAGAAACAAAAAAGGCCTCTAGCATCCCTAGCATTCTCCATTGATGATTGATAGTGGTTTGGGTTTGTTTGTTTATATGACATGGATTAAACTTGAGTGTTTCTAACCATTTTGGTTATTATAATTGCTCAGATTGAGTTATCTTTGGCCATTAGTAGCTTCTTCAAGTTAGTTCTTGAGTCTTTTTTGACATGACCCTAGTAGTCTTTGATAGTTTCCTTACTATTTGGTATGACAAGATATACCAGGGTTATTTTGTGTATTTACTGCCCTGTTCAGGTATCAGCCATGGTCCAGGGCAATCTAATTCCTTTTACTGAGAAATGGTATTTGGAGACCACAATTTGGGTCTAAGTAACTTTCTGATGTTTATATTTTTCCAGATTTCCTCTCTAGGCACTGTGGGGGTGGGTGGGAGTGGGAGGTATCCACATAATGTATAAATATATGCATATATCTTGGGGGGCGTTTAAAAAATGAAAAATAGACTTGTTATATAGCTTTTAAACTCGATTTTTCTTTAACTTAGTATTTCATGGATACCCTTTTATGTTTATTAACAATGAATAGCATCTATAAAGTGAACATATAGTTTATTTTATCTTTCTCCATTGGTAGGCATGTTTCTAATTTTTTGCTGTTCTAAATATTGCAGTGAACACACACACACACACACACACACACACACACACACACACACACACACACACACACACACACACACACACGCACACCTTTATACACATATAGGAGTATTTCTGAAGGATGGTTTCCCAAATGAGGGATTTTGCATATTTCTTAACTAAGTTTTGTTTTTGTTCCTATTATTAAAAGGATTTTTTAATAACATTTTCTAATTTATTTTTACCACATTGGATCTATTTTAATGTTGTGAATTCCATTAATAGAGTTTTTGATATTCAGCCCATCTTTACATTCCTGGAATTCTTGTAATAAATCTGTGTGGTCAGGGTGAATTATTCTTTTAATACACTGTTGAGTATGGTAGAATGTATTCATATCTTTTGTAAACATATCAAAATTAAGATCCAGAGATTCTTTGGGGTTTAAATAATGAGATTGATAATTTTCATAAAGGAGATGTCACTTTACTAATTAAAATTACTTATTTAAGCAGTGGAATAATAAGCAAACCAAGTTTTCAAGGCATCAAATAAAAATACATGACATTAACTGAAATTTTTTTTGCAGGTTAATGCTGCAAGATAATCAAAATGTGGAAGCACTAAGAATGATGGCCCTTTACTATTTGTGTAGGGAGGGGGATATAGAGAAGGTAAGTTGTATTGTACTATTATATTTATGTTTTCTATACTAAATATGTATTTAGTTACATACACACATGCACATACAAAAGTGCCTTGAAGTGCTGTTTTAGAATGTATGACATGGTAGTTTTTAGTTGATTCCTAGAAATATACCTTAACAAAGAGGTGGGTTTGTTAAATCACCTAGTAAAGCAAAAATATCATATAGTTAAAATTACCTATGAAAACTTTTAAAATTATTAACTACAGCACGTGCTGTTTCTATGTAAAACTCATGTGCAGTAATATATATGATTAATGTAACAAGTGATGCTGGGTATGGAAGAGAACATACACAAAATATAATTCACAGTACTTTTACCATTTTATTGAGTTTGCATAAGTTAAATGGGCTTAGGATGAAATCCCATTGGACCTTATAAGGCACATGTTTTCTCTGCTAGTGAACACATTGACTGTATACTAGATTATGGAATGCCAAAATCCAGTCTGAAGTAAATAGTATTATAACAAGTGATAGATTTAGACTGGTATTTAGTCTGGTTAAATTGGATAATATGATAGTACCTAGTAAATACTTCAGTAAATACTAGAAGAATCTTAGAGGAGCAACTCTTCAGTAAATTTTTCAGGCATTGAAATTATTTATGTCAAGTATCTGATTTTTCTGTTCTAGAAAATATTTTAAATATAAACCAGGATATATAGGTAATCCAAGGACTGATCTCATATTATAGTAATGTTTGTAAATATGTTATCATTCATATCTCGTGTGTTATGAATTAATTATTGGAGAGGGAGCTTGGCATGCATAGTTAATTGAATATTATGGGTATCTTTACCCACCCTTAGGAAACCCAAAGGTTTCCATTCAATAGCAATTATTAAGGAAACACATTTTAAAATGCAGTTATTTATTTATAATTATTCAACTTTTTAGAAAAGGGCCTTTTATCCTCTTGCAACGTATAAGATTTCATTGGAAGAAGGGGACTTTATAAAAGCAAAGATCTTTTTAAATATTAATAATAATATTTATTAGTGTACATGTCATGTATTATGTTCTTTTATTCTTAGTTTATTTTTAAATAATACTGAATACTTTTTGTTTTAGGCTGCCACCAAGCTGGAAAACTTAGGAAATGCACTAGATGCCATGGAACCACAGAATGCTCAACTTTTTTATAATATCACAATAGCCTTCAGCAGAACTGTAAGAGTGCCAACAGAGCTCTGTTATTTGTAGCTGGAAATATAAAATTAGTCACAAATGTTGAGGCACCAAAAAGCACATGACCTAGAGTGAAAATGTGATGTGTCTATAAATATGTGATACATTCTTAAGGTAGTTCAGAAGAGATACAGTTTCCAGCTATCAGAAGCCATCATGGAGGTATCATGGAGGAAGTGGTACCCGTGAATCCTTTAAGGATAGGGAAGTGCCTTCCAGACAAAGGAAATGGAATCAGAGTGTAGGATTTACGGCTAGGGTTGTTCTTTGTTTTATGTTTTTAAAACTATTTTTTGAACGTTGTAAAGTGGGTAATAGGCTATTTGGGTGGGGGAAGTGGTTGCTATCTTATTTTTTTTATAATAATAAAGAAATGATTTTATTACAAGCACCCAGTAAAAAGGTAGTTGGGAATGGAATGGAAAAATACAGCAGAATTTTAAAATCACTACAAGAAATGAGAGGATTAAAAAGTTAACTAAACTAGAAAAATATAAATAAGGAAAGGAGACACAGTAAATAAAATAATTATTAAAATAAATTTGAAAGAAAATAATCAAGGATATTAATTGTTAAATGACATGAATAAACTGAATTCTCTTATTTAAAAACAAAGATTGTCAGATCACGTGAAATTTAGAGGAACTGTCCCTGCCCCGCCGCCCCATTATTATGGAAGTTTGAGTTAAGGGGGGGTATTTACCTTTTTTATTTACCTACTGCCAGACACGTGGTTTTTATTACTTTACAACAAATCAAACAATTTAGTAAGTAACAACTCTTCAAACTTGTTATGTTCAAAAAGTATATACTTATTCTGACAGCATTGCCATTTCTTGAAATATTTTTGAAGGCTTTTTTTCAAAAAGATTCTAAGGTGTGGTTCTCACTGGTGGTATACTTGTCTTTAGGGGTAAAGCAGATCCTTGTCCTAGCTTTTAATTCAATAAAAATATATATATTCAATAAAATATATATATATATGTTTCTCTATATTACTCTAGATATACACACACGTATATATACACACACATAAATATATATAAAACCTTAAAGTAATGATTTTCTTTTCTGATTATAGGACAATCATGAGACAGTTTGAAAAAAGAGCTCTGAAAATTTTGCTTGTGCAGCATCATTGGAAGCAGTAAACTTTTCAAGATAGCTGTTTTTTAAAAGCATTACTCATAAGGTTGTTTAAGTTCTGATAGGATATGAACTCTTGCTGCACTGTCTAGATAGTAAATGGAGTAGTTTTATTTTTCTTTATGAAATTATATTCTTCCTACATTCTGAATCTGTGAAATAAAAATTATTTATATGTACATTTAGAAAAAATGAATTCTTCCGAGTAGAAGTGTTTTAATCTAACTTAAATTTTTTTTTCTTCTTAGTGTGGACGTAGTCAACTGATTCTTCAAAAAATCCAAGCATTACTAGAGAGAGCTTTTAGTTTAACTCCTCAGCAATCAGAATTTGCTACAGAACTTGGATACCAAATGATTTTACAGGGGAAAGTTAAAGAGGCATTGAAGTGGTATAAGACTGCCATGACACTAGATGAAACCAGTGTCTCTGCACTAATTGGTATGACAACCATATCTATGAGTGATTCTCATACAGATGCAAGTAATGATTGCTTTTCATACCTGCCATTAAAGAAGAAAAGACATATTTTATGGTTTTCTAAAATTAAACTGTTCTCCACTGTCTACAACAGAAAAAAAATCATGTACCTTTAAGAATAAAATTTTTACTTCTTAAATACTATCTTAAGAGAATAGATTTTTATGAGATAATTCACATAAATTATGAATACCGTAGTAACTGATTTTCTGTGGGTACAAAGCTACCCATTTTCTTTTCTTTCACTCTTTTTCTTCTTTCTGTCTTTGTTTTTAAATCTAAAACTTAGATGTATTATGGCAAAAAAAATCTTGTTTAATTAATGTTGTTTGTGTTAGCTTGAAGTGTACGTGCGTGAAATGATGTGGATTTTTACCATTTCTGTCTTTTTTTTTTTAGGATTTATCCAATGTCAATTAATAGAAGGGCAACTACAGGAGGCAGATCAGCAGTTAGAATTCCTTAGTGAAATTCAGCAGTCTATTGGAAAATCGGCGGTATAGTATTTTATTTTATTTTATCAGATGGTAGATCCTAGCTACTATTTATAAAATATGAAATTTTTAATGTCTTAATATTTAGTAATGGTTTTAGAGGACTATTGTACACTAATTTTAATATGTAATTACATTTATTAATTTACCTCCATGCATAATTAGACTTAAGATTCTAAAAATCCATCCAAGCTAATATTTAAGTTTGAACAAATGCTGTACATAAACAGCACTTCATATTCTTTTGAAATCTAAGTAGAAATAAATGGCTTTATAACTGCATGGAGTAATTTATGAAAACTACCTATTTTCCAGGAATTAACCTATTTACATGCAGTTCTCGCTATGAAGAAAAATAAACGACAAGAAGAAGTTATTAATTTGTTAAATGATGTCCTAGACACTCATTTTTCACACTTAGAAGATTTACCTCTTGGCATACAGTATTTTGAGAAGTTAAATCCTGATTTCTTGCTAGAAATTATTACAGAATATCTGAATTTCTGTCCATTGCAGGTAAGTAATTCTGGGACTTATTTTCAAGGATGCATTTACATGGTGTTTTATAAAAGATGCTAATAAATGATGTTCTACATGTTAGACTATAATCGGCATCTTAAAATGGAAGCATTTGTATCTATATTAGGTGAAATAATTTTTAATGAAACTATTTACAGTAATGACTACTATCAACTAATAAATGTGTTGGTTTACAAACATTCATTTGTAATTCATAAAATCTTAAAATCTTAAATTTAAACAAAGTATTAGAAGTCATTTAATTCAGACACCCACCTTGTATTTGAATCTACTCCACAACATCCTCATTAAGTGCCCACCCCATCTCTGGATGCACTCAGAGATGCAGTTCGTATTGTATAACTGTGATTATTAGACTGTATTTCCTATGTTAAGTCAGACTTCACTTTATATTACAAAATTCACCCGTTTATCGGTCCTTCTTCTGCTCTGGAGTGACATGGAGCAAGTCTAGCTACTTAGTCTAGGCAAGGACCATTCCTCATTCATAAAACACACCTTCAGATTTTGGAAATTAGTTTTCATGTTCCTCTAAACAATTCCAGGTTTCCAGCCATTTCTTTTTTCATGACATAGTTTGAGCACGCTGGTTGTAAGCCTGAGGATGTTTTTCATTTGATCAGTGCCTCATTAAGCTCACTCTTCCAAATATGGATTTGGACTGCAAGACTTAGAAGAGATTCTCTGCTCCCTAATTCTGGATGTCCATCTAGCTTCCTTTTTGTGAATCACGTTACATTATCGACCCCTATTGAATTAACTGTTAACTGAAGTCCTTAGATTGGTTATTCACTATAACTTTGGACCCAAGTGTAGGACTCTACATTTATCCCTGTGAAATTTTCTCTCTCCAGATTTATCCCATAATTCCAGATTACCTTGTCCTTTTGGATCCTGATTGTCATCTGCCTGTCTAGCTCTGAGTAGAACAAAGAGTGGAGCCCTCTGTTGTGTTGCCAGGGAGTTCATTCCCAGTTAATGTGGATCCATTAGTCAACACTCTTACTACAGACAGTAAGCAGATGACTTGACTTTATTATACTCAACTCACAACTCAACACAGGGATATCGTGACGGGCACTAGCAAATATTTCATTCCTAAAAGCATAGTTTTTAGCATTCTCTCTGATTTACAGCTTCAGTAACTGTAAATGAACTTCAGTAACTGTTCATGACCTTCCCTTAGGGAACTCAGGCTGCCTTTCATTGACCATCATGTCCTTTTCCAGACTTTGATGACCTATTTTTTTTCAACTAATCCGTCTGGAATCACACCTGGGATTGATCTCAGTCTCAGTCATGATCTGTTTTCAGTTGCTAAAGAGTTGGAAAGCATTTTTCAGTACTCATGCAGTATTTAGATTTCATTCAACAAATGCTTGCACCAGTGTGTTGCTCAGAGCTGGGGAAATAGCTTGTAAAAACAAACTACAACCCTTGCCTTCTTGAAACATGAGTACTAGCAAGAGGAGACATAATATAATTAAGTCAATCATGTAGTGTGTTACAATATCACAGAAGAAAATAACAGAACAGGGCAGAATGGGTAGTAATTTTAGGTAAGGTGTTCTGGGTAGGCCTCATTAAGATGGGAAAATTTGAACAAAAACTTGAAGGTTGTGGGAATATGGTATAGAGTGTTTCAGGCAAAGGGAGCCATTGTGCAGGTGGCCCAAAGGGACACAGAGATGAGTGTGCCCAGGACAGTGTGAGGAGTTGGGGAGTAGTCACCGTGAGGTCTCAGCACAGAGACCAGTGTGGTAACTTCTCTGGCTTCAGTTCTGAGTACAGAGGGGAGCCACCAGAAGGCTTCCAGCATGATCCAGTTCAGCATTTTAAAAGGAGTCTTCTGGCAGCTCTGCCGAGAGTAAACTGTACAAGGAGCAAGAAATAACGTGTTAAATGGTAGTTGGGTCCCTAGTCCACAGACATCCTATTTTTCCATAATATAACCTTCATCAGCATGATAAGAATCTAATTAGCATTTAAAATGCTGTTTTCCTGGGGAAATATCAGAAAGGCAGACTTGACTCTCCAGCTCCGTTTCTACTTTGGCCCTTTTATATATATACTTTCTAAAATCAAACATATTATCTTAGAGATTGTCCATATAAGTCCTGTTTTTTTTCTATGATTCACTGTGAAATTACAGTAAAAAAACAATGAGTAATTCTTAGCAATTGGCAGAGAACATTATCAGAACTTCACCCTTTTACCTATGCTTTCATTATTTTCAGTTACACTGAAGAAATAAATGTTTTAAGAATATACTCTGTACCCATTACTGTGTGAGTCTGTCATACAGAGTGAAGTAAGTCAGAAAGAGAAAAACAAATACCGTATGCTAACACATATATATGGAATCTAAGAAAAAAAAAAAGGTCATAAAGAACCTAGGGGTAAGACGGGATTAAAGACACAGACCTACTAGAGAATGGACTTGAGGATATGGGGAGGGGGAAGGGTAAGCTGTGACAAAGTGAGAGAGTGGCATGGACATATATACACTACCAAACGTAAAATAGATAACTAGTGGGAAGCAGCCGCATAGCACAGGGAGATCAGCTCGGTGCTTTGTGACCACCTAGAGGGGTGGGATAGGGAGGGTGGGAGGGAGACGCAAGAGGGAAGAGATGTATAACTGATTCACTTTGTTATAAAGCAGAAACTAATACAACACTGTAAAGAAATTATACTCCAATAAAGACGTTAAAAAATAAATAAGTAAATAAAATGGATCAAATGTCAAAAAAAAAAGTCTGATCTTTGAGACACATAAGACCCTTAGCCCTATAAGAGAGGCAAAACTAAATATGAAACTACTATAAAACTGTATAAGACAAAGAATGCTGAATTATTATATAGATTATAAGCACTATAGAAATTTCAAGAAGTTGAAGTATTCTAGGCATCAGTAGTTTTATACTCTGAAAATCCTTTTCAGCACACATTTTTTTGATGCCTCAACATAGAACATACCACACTTTCTTGTTAGTAAAGTGGCTCTTCGTAGGAGTGACTGTCAGTAAGAGGCGGTGCTCCAGTTAAGAATCTGTGTATGTGGAGTGTAAGATTGGGGGGATGGGAGGATCATCCTTCAGATAAAGGAAGGAGCATTAGTAAGGCAAAGCAGGGAGAATGAACATTTGATATTTAAACTCTAATATCACATTTCTAAATTGTGAGTGAATAACCACTGGATAAAGGTGGGTTGAATAGACAGCCATTAAAAGAATAAAAAAGTGGTCTAGTACTGCTTTAGTTATCGTATTCACTATTAATAAAAAGAGAAAAAAAATTTGAGGGCCTACAACATGCCAGGCGGAAAAGTGGGGAATATGAAGGTATGAGACATTTGGTGTAGTATACGTGAGTGTTCAACCTTCGGATTTTTACTAGAATGATGAAATCTGAATTCTCTAGAAACTGACCTTACAGTATTTTAGGGGGTGGTGCAAGTTACTCAACTGAGTAAATCACAAGGCAGGTTTAGAGTTAGAACTCACATTGCCTTGACTCTCAATTCCAGCAAGAAACTCTACCTCTCGTTACCATTCCTTTGAACAGATATGTTTTCTTGACAGTTTAAACAGATACGCTCATTTCATATGTTATCAAATTAGTAACTATAATAATTTCACAGTTATTTTGCTGAGCAAAAGCCATCATTTATAGTCTGTTCATAGATCCCAGGGAGATAAATTAGTATTAGTCCAGTCATAGTAAAAATATTGGGCAATAAATAGAATAAGACAAATTTTAGAAAAATACGATTTTTGCTCTTCACATTACAATTAATATGTGTTTATTTTTAGCTAAATACTATTATAAACCTATAAAAAATGATCTGATTTGTTTAGCCTGCAAGTCCTGGGCAACCTCTTTCTCCACTTCTCAGACGTTGTACCTCAATCCTGGAGACTATAGTAAGAACTGTTCCCGGTCTTCTGCAAGCTGTCTTCCTAATAGCAAAAGTGAAATATTTGTCAGGTAAGATATACATTAAAATCTTAAAATAACCTTTATATTCTGATGTTGATAAGAACTAGTATAAACAAACTAAGAACTCCTCGTATGAATAGTCACATAAAATAGTCACATAGAATAGTCTTCATAGAATAGTCACATAAAATGTACCTTTTACGTGTGCACAGATAAGTAATTTTTATCCAAAATAAAACTGCATAACTTTCTTTACTATTTAATTCTTTAAAAAATTACTATAAACTTCTGTGGTTCAAGTGAATTTCTGGGAAAATACAGTTCTACCACTTAAAAAATGTCCATCCGGTGGTACTAGGTCCTGGCAGTATAATTTATAGTCTTTAATCTCTCCTTTGAACAGATTATAATGGTTGACTCATTGGCATGACCAAATGTGATGTTCACCAGGTTTCAGGCCCGTAAGAAATTCATTGATTAATTTCTATTTAGTTTCTGTGATTGGTTATACATAGCTTTAAAAAAATATCCTCAGTTACAACCTTAGATTTTTAGGACACAAACATATGTATGACAATATATATAAAAGTAGACCATCATATGGTACTTATGTATGTATCTTTGCTGGCTGAATGCTATGCAAAGTAAGTTAAGTTTGTAAAGTCCTATAGGACAGAAACCAACTTCAAGGTGTTCATTATCGTTAACAGTTACTTCTTGTACATAATGGAACGAGTTAAGAGTTTGACCTTACTAATTTTTTGGATTTGTTTTAACTGTTTTGGGGGTTTTTTAAAAATAAATTTATTTATTTATTTATTTTTGGCTGCATTGGGTCTTCGCTGCTGTGCGCGGGTTTTCTCTAGTTGCAGCGAGCGGGGCCTACTCTTCGTTGTGGTGCGCGGGCTTCTCATTGTGGTGGCTTCTCTTGTTGCGGAGCATGGGCTCTAGGCCCGCGGGCTTCAGTAGTTGTGGCGCACGGGCTTGGTTGCTCCACGGCATGTGGGATCTTCCCGCACCAGGACTCGAACCCGTGACCCCTGCATTGGCAGGCAGATTCTTAACCACTGTGCCACAAGGGAAGTCCCTTTAACTGTTTTAAAAAGAGAACCAAATGATCACAAAAGCTTGTTTCACTTCTAAAATACTCTAGTTTTAAGAAGTGACTCTCTATTACCTTCTCTGATTGAGTTCTGTTGAGCCACATCATATTTCTACTTTCTTCCCAGTTAGAACCGGTATCACCTACTAGGTGATCAAACTGGGACTTTGAGTTCTGTGATTAATTTGTAAACACTCATTATTTATTTTGAATTTTGATACAAATCAGTTTCAATATAGAAATAGTTAATTGCCAAAGTCTTAGGAAGGAAACTCTTGTATATTAACCCCATTTTTAAAAAGAGCAGCCTGAAATAATGTGAAACAGTGGTGGCACGTGTCTGAATAGCAGTATTCTTGCTAAATTGCCAACTGCAGTGACTTCCGGCACCAACTACCTGGAGTTGGGCTAAACTTCACAGGTTAAGGGCACAATTCTCCATCATACTGCCCTCATTTTAGATAGCAGCCACAAGTTCAGGGGTTCCCAGGGCCTCCTGCACTTCTGACTAGCTTGCTACTAATTTAAGGGTTCTTATGATTCCCTTCAGGTTCGATAATTCACTAGAAAGACTCACAGAACTCAGGAAAGCACTGTGTCTAGGATTAGAGTGTTATGATAGCAAACTGAAATTTGAAAGTCATCCAAACCAGCAAAAGGAAGAGATGCAGAGGATGAGGTCTGGGAGGGTCCCAGATGTGAAGCTTCAGTTGTCCTCTCCCTGTGGAGTCAGGACACATCAACTTTCCGACAAATCAATGACAACACCTGTGGAACATTAGCAACCAAGAGAACTCACCCAAGGTTCGGTATCCAGAGTTTTATTAGGGTTTTATTACATAGACATGGACTGAATCTTTGGCCATGTGATTGAAGTCAGTCTCCAGCTCCCCTCTCCCTAGGTTAGGCTGATTATAGGTGGCTCAAAGCCCTACCCTTCTATTCACAGGGTTGGTCTTTCTGGCATGGCCAGCCACCATCCTGAGTCACATCATTAGCATAAGCTCTCAGGGCCCACCATGAATAACAAAGATTCTCCTATTGCTTGGGAAATTCCAAGATTTAGAGACTGTGTCCTGGGAACTGTCTCCCTGTCTCCCTGGGATAAAGGCCAGCCAGATTCTTTATTACATAGGACCTGACAAAGGCAGAACTGCAGGACAGAAATTTCTTCCATTTTTCTTTCAAGAGAAATTGGGCCGCTCTTAGATAAGAATGTGATATTGATGTGATCTTTGTTTTTATGGCCTGTTTTTTCCCAACAGTGATAACCCGTTTCTCCATTGAAATACTTAGTGGCCTCCTGAAGCTAACCGGACATATTCTTCCTCCTTATCTTTAGAAGAAACAAAAAGGATTATGATTTCAGTTATTCATACAGTCCTCATTGTTTTTTCCAGTCTCTTATTTGCAAACCCTAATTCTTTTCTATGTACTCTCTCCACTTAGTAATAACCTCTTTTTTCAAGTTATCTCCTTAATCCTCCTCCTTCCTAAAAGAATATGGGGGTGGTAATTTGCATGCAAATTTATTATGCTTAATCTTCCCTTCTTTTTTTGTCTGCACAGTTCTGAGTGTTGGATTGTATCACAGTGAAAAAGAATCTAATGTTTATTATGCTTGATGGTTAACTGACAAATTTAGACAGTGTATTTAATAAGTTATTGTGCTACCCCAGCTAAATTATCGTTCATTAATCCTCTGTCTCTAAGAAAGTGTTTTCTGTTTAAATGGATTTCTGTTAGAAGAAAGTTGAGCGTTTGGGAACTGAAGGCCTGACTGTTAGCCTTACTTTGTCTGTTAAGGTGTTAGGTAAGGTTACAGAGAGTAATTGAACGGATATCTTAGCAGAGTTACATGGGGAGCTGGCCTAGCTTCACCTACTTAAGGCCAGTTTATGAGACGGCTAAATGCAAATCAGTGTGGGTGACATCACGAAACTTCTAGCACCTAGAGTCTGTGCTGTTGTTTCTCTGAAGAGCCTCTTCTACCTTATCTGTCAGCCCAAGGTAGATTCCAATATTCTGTTCACTTTCATCTTGATCATATCCTTCTATTTTAAGATTCCCAGATGTACTTACTAACCTATAATGGAATATAATCTGCAAAAATGCTGAATCATTATGCTGTATACCTGAAACTAACACAGTATTGCAAACCAACTACAATAAAAGAAAAAGTCTTCCAGATGTACAATACCTGTGGTTCCAAAACATTTGATATTTCAGCTAGTATTTAAAGGCATTTTAAATCTGTAACTCACATTTCTAACCCCCTGGAATATATCCTTATGCCTTTTTTGGTTATTTTTTGTACAGTAGTAAAATTTCTAGCCTAGATGTGGCACTATAACATTCTGTTTAAATTTCTATGTCTTACATAACTTATTTTAATGAAATTGTAAATTAAAAATATTCTTTTGACAAGGAGAATACAGGTACATTTAAAGGGCTTCAGATTTTTTCACATGCTTTTCCTTATTTGCTCCTTATGACCAAGGGATGGCCTGGCTTTAGATATATTCTTTCATGCATATTAAAAAGAAACTGACTAGTGCAGGTAGAGGTTAAGCTAAGGCCTTAGGAACAGAGAACTTTTAAGTTCAAACACCAGAACTATCCATAGACTAAATACTTTTCTCCCTGGTCTCTCAGGTTTCCTCTTGATCATTTTGTATTATAATAGTGCTTTGTTTCCTCATTAGGTGATATTGAAGCAGCTTATAATAATCTGCAGCATTGCCTAGAACACAGTCCTTCCTATGCAGATGCTCATCTCCTGATGGCTCAGGTTTATTTGTCTCAGGAAAAATTCAAATTGTGTTCTCAGTCTCTTGAACTTTGTCTGAGCTATAATTTTAAGGTAAGTGTTCCAGACTCAAATGGATAAGACATATCGCCCTCCTTGAACCTTTAGCAAATGTTTACATATTCATCTATTTTGTTTCTTAGCCTGTAATATTTTGCTAATAAATGCATTATTAATGGAAATTTTTTTTTTTTTTTTTTTTTTTTTTTTGCGGTACGCGGGCCTCTCACTGTTGTGGCCGCTCCCGTTGCGGAGCACAGGCTCCGGACGCGCAGGCTCAGCGGCCATGGCTCACGGGCCCAGCTGCTCCGCGGCATGTGGGATCTTCCCGGACCGGGGCACGAACCCGTGTCCCCTGCATCGGCAGGCGGACTCTCAACCACTACGCCACCAGGGAAGCCGATAATGGAAAATATTTTGAACTCATTAGCAGTAGGAGAAAAAAATGGAGGCAACTGTGGTGTAGTTAAACAACTATATGGACTTGGCAACAAAAGACCTGGAGATAGTGTCTGGTCTTTTCACCTGTCTGTCTCTGAACCTCAGTTTTCTTTTCTAGAACACTTATATAATAATACCCTACAATTATAGTGAACATTAAATGCAATATGAATATGTAGAGATAATTGTACACTGTAGAGCATTGTGCCAAATATTTTTATGTATAAGGATTTTATTTTATTGCCTGTTTCTTTCTTGGACCTTGGTGTTTAATAACTTCTTTTTAGATACATCATCAGAGAACAGCTAGTCATTTTGAAAGTTGGTATGTGGTTTGAGGATATAAACACACTAGATTTCTGTCCAAGGTATTCTGTGTGAACATCTCATATCCCTGAGCATTACGGAAAGTCCTAGGTTCAGGGGCTTCCTGAGCAACCTGGAATCAAGGAGGAGCTCCTCAGACTTTTGCTTTGGTTGGCAGTGTCTTGAGCCCTTCGATGTGAGAACACTTTAGTACACTGGAGAATTCAAGTTCCAGGCCAGGTTTGCAGAAGATAATGCCTGCTTCTTAGGACAGTAGTTCTCAAGACTGGTGGTGCATTGTGACCCCAGTGCCAGTGCCCTACCCAGTGAATCAGAATCTCTGAGAGAAGAGCGTAAGCATGATTGCTTACACAAGGCCCACAGGTAAGCACAATGCCCAGCTACGGCTCAGAACCCAGCATTAGGAGGACTGGAGGTTAGATGGCTGCCACATCATCTCATTCTGGACCATCTTCTTCCCTTTGACTCCTTCCTCATCTTTTGTCATTCTCTTTATTTTTTCTGTATATGCTGTTGATACCCAAAATAAAGACAGGAGATTCATTACTACGTGTTTCAGAGTAGTGTCAAAGGGTAAAACCAATGTTTGATTAACGTGTCCTGAAATTTTTAATCTTAAATTATTTATTTATTTGTTTGTTTATTTAATTTATTTACTTCTGGCTGCGTTGGGTCTTTGTTGCTGCGCGCGGGCTTTCTCTAGTTGCAGCAAGGGGGCTACTCTTCGTTGCGGTGCAGTGGCTTCTCGTTGCAGAGCACGGCCTTCAGTAGTTGTGGCTCGCGGGCTCTAGACCGCAGGCTCAGTAGTTGTGGCACACGGGCTTAGTTGCTCTGCGGCATGTGGGGTCTTCCCGGACCAGGGCTCAAACTCGTGTCCCCTGCATTGACAGGTGGATTCTTAACCACTGTGCCACCAGGGAAGCCCTGAAATTTTTAATCTTAAAATTAGAAAATAAAGAAAAGACAAGAAACTGTGTAGAAATCTGATAACTTTATCTCAGTACGAGAAGTCTGAGGTAAAGGAATTCATTTCCTGAAAACTAAAATAATTTCTTAGAATATATTTGCTAGCCTTATAAACTTTGTGTGCAATTTCTTTCCTCTCATAGTAGAAGTACTTAACTTGTTTGTTAACCAACGGAACACTAGGTAGTGTCAGGTTACCTGAATTCTGATTTAATATAATAAATGATCAAAACATGAGTAAGAGGACAGAAATAGACCTCATGCATACAATCACAGGGTAGACTGTCCTCAAAGATCCTATTATTATAACATTTGATGGATTGTAAACTATGTATTGATGTTGTAAACACTCCAAGGAAGTATTTCTGAATATTATTTTTTCAGGTGAGAGAATATCCTTTATATCATTTGATAAAAGCTCAGTCACAAAAGAAAATGGGAGAAATAGCAGAAGCAATTAAAACCCTGCATATAGCAATGAGTTTACCAGGAATGAGGAGAACTGGAACTTCCTCAAAGTCAAAATACAGAAAAACTGAAGTGGATGCAAGCCATCGTTTATCAGTCTTTCTTGAGTTGGTAGAGGTTCACCGCTTAAATGGAGAACAGGTAGGTCAAGTGTAATTCAGTGGCTCAGATCTGAACTTTGTTATTCAAGTATATAGAGTCACAGGAAATGAAAAAGCTAAAATTATTTGCTTGACCAAGTGGTAAAGTTTAGAAAATTTATTTCTCATCACTTAGCACCAGATCATGTTACTTTCTATAGCCCCTGAATTTAGACATAGTTTGTACTGGGATGACTTTATGTATCAGTGTACTTACATTGGCTACCATGAGATGTAATACTAGATATACACTGTATGTGTAATATGAGTAATAATATAATGTAATGTGATGTACTGTAGTATGTATTAATGTGTATAATAATATGTATGATTACTTTGGCTATCATGAAATGTAATAATATAATATAGTTATAATTCTGTGAATTCCTAAAAGGGCTCACACACATATACACAGAAACACACACACACACACACACACACACATACACACACACATACACACAGATGTACTATTGGAATAAAATTAAAGTACCAATTTGAAATTCTAATAGCTGAGAAAATAAAAGAACCACTGAAATAATACAGCTTTGTTAAACTAACAGGACAATCATAAAATCAAATACTTTAAAAAATACAGATAGATAGATCATAGAATCAAATACTTAAAGAATAATATAGATAGGTAGATGGATAGATAGGTAGAAAGAAGGCAAACAAAAATGTAATTCTGAGAAAAGAATTAGAACGTTGTAGAAAATGAGGAACTTAACATCATTTATATTTGGTTTTTAAGTTGCAGCTGTTGCTAATCAGTTATTTCATTATTTCATATTTTAGTGGAAATTAAGAAGACTGTGTCCAGATACTTGCCGAATCTCAAAGAATTTCCAGTTCACTAATAAATTAATGTAAAATGCACTTAATAAGAAGAACCAATTCTACTATAGATAGTTGATTCTGAAATGCACTGTTTTTTTCACATTTTAACGTTTCTTAAATCAGAATGTTTTAAAATCTCTAAAGCTGAGATGAATTAAAATCAATGACATTTTAGATTCATTGAGGTACAGATTTGGAAATTAGGAAATATATTCACCTGGGGTATAACAAAAATGACATACTAGTGTAGGGAATAACGTAATCTGCTAGGTAATGTAGAGCCATCGGGTACAGAGGGTGACTGTGGACTGGATCCCATCCAAGATGCAGTAATGAACATGGCTAAGAATTTAGGCTTTGGAGTCAGGCTGGTTCTATCATTTGTTAACTTAACTGTCTGAATCTCATTTTACTTACTGCAAAGTGGGGGGTAATTATAGTAACTACCTTAGAGGATTTTTGTGAGAATTAAATGGGTTAATATTTACAATGCTGGGTGCAAAGTAAATGTTTATTAAATTATAGTAGCAACAAGTCTTAGGTAGCAACTGCTGTTGTCCTAGTTATGAGAACACTTTTCAGCTAACAAATATTTATAATGTCATCTTAATTTGGTCTGAGTTTGGTTTTAAATTTTTGTACTTTTCAAAAAAAATCTATCATTATTTCACAAATATCATAACTGTACTAGCATTTATTGTTCATTCTGTATTAGTAGAAAACCTTAGTTTGTAGTGTAATTTGTTGAAATTTTGAATGTTACTTTAATTTCACCTTTACAGCATGAGGCGGCCAAAGTTTTACAAGATGCCATCCATGAATTTTCCGGGACATCTGAAGAGTTGCGTGTCACTATTGCTAACGCAGACCTAGCTCTGGCCCAGGGAGATGTGGAACGGGCTATAAGCATGCTTCAGAATGTTACATCTGAGCAGCCTTATTTCATAGAGACCAAAGAAAAAATGGCAGATATATATCTGAAGCACAGAAAAGAGAAGATGTTATATATCACTTGTTACAGGTAAATGGTTCTTTCAACCCATTATATTTTGACATTTATCTCCTAAAATTAATCCCCAAATTTCTTTCTTTTAACTGCTTTTCAGATACTTTATAGATCCCTTCCTTAATGTGTTCTTGCTTCCTTCTACTACCACCAAACACAGTAACTCTAACCAAGTTACTCTCCCTAAAATGTAAATCGTGGTAATTATGATTTATTTCAACCTGTGGCTCACTTTAGTTTCTCAGCTCTCCTCTCTCATCAGATGTTATTTTTGGACTTTGAAAGAGCTACAATTACATGTATTCTAATAGCTTAAAACCATTATGTAATATAACAATTCAGGGGCTATATAGTCAAATTTAACACTCAGTATCATAGCTATAGCAGAAGAAAATTATGGCTTAGTATATACCACACTAAGGTATGGATTACAGAAGTGGCAGGGGTTTAAAAAGTGTCATACACTGATGCCCTTGGGAGTTACTGGGATACACAAAACATGCACACACACACACTCTCACACGAGACATGGGTGCACACATGCACACACAGGTTGCTCTTACACTTCTCCCCAAACAAAAAGATAAAGGTACAAGCACACACTCCATGTGAGAGAAAATTAATGTTTTATCCTTGAGAATAGTAAAATGTTGATGAATTAAGTCATATTGGTTCATCTATATTTTGTAAATATCAAAGCCCAAGAAAGCTGCTCAGATTCGTTGTAGGTACTGAGTGATTCAAAGAAACTGAGCAGCACCCCCTGTATGGATGGACTGGAGTTTCCTAGATTATATTTTCTATGATGTTTCTAAAATATCGGCACTATCATCTCTAATGATATGACAATTTTCTTTTCACTCTTCACACCTTTTATTCTATTACTGTTTTTTTAACATCTTTATTGGAGTATAATTGCTTTACATTGTTGTGTTAGTTTCTGCTGTATAACAAAGTGAATCAGCTATACATACACATATATCCCCATATCCCCTCCCTCTTGCGTCTCCCTCCCACCCTCCCTATCCCACCCCTTTAGGTGGTCACAAAGCACCGAGGTGATCTCCCTGTGCTATGCGGCTGCTTCCCACTAGCTATCTATTTTACATTTGGTAGTGCATATATGTATGTATATATAAAATAGGGTTGATGTGTTTGGATGCACTATAGTATAGTAGCTAAAATCATAGGGTTCTTTTTTCAAGTAGATCTGACACATTAGCTGTAGTAAACTCAGCATTATCTATATAATTGTAACAATTTTCTTTTCTCAGAGTTTTTGGACCAATTAAGTGAGATATTGTACATTAAAGACTTAGCATCACATTATGTGAGCAACCTTGGTATTTTGACCTTTAGTAGTTTACCTTTTGCAGGTAAAAAATAAGCAGCAAATGTTGAAATAGAATATTTTATATTTTTTAAGGTAATTCGTTGTATATGACCTATGCCATGAATATCAGAGCTCAAGATGCATAGGAGGATGATAAGTGTTTGTCATATTTTGCAACTTCATTCCCACATCATGTATTTCTGGATAATGAGAGCTTATATGTTTACTATCTGTATACTTTTACCTGCATTTCAGGAAATAGAAAAATTTAATGAAAAAAATTGTTGACTTAGCATAAACAATCTGAGTGTGGGTATGTCTGGGGTTTTTAAACAATATTACACTGTTGGATATAAAGAAGGCACTCTGAAGGCTATTAGTTCATTGAAAAAATAAGCCTATCTTTTATTTAATTGGTTTAGAAGAAGAAATTTATATTCAATACACTAAGCAGAGTTCGTCTGATTTCCAGAGAAATTGCTGAAAGGATGCCTAGCCCTCGTTCTTTTATTCTCCTTGGTGATGCATACATGAATATTCAAGAGGTAAAGTTTCTGATACTACTGAACTTAGATTTAAAAACAAAACAAAAACCAAAAATTCTTCTTTGTGATTAGTATAACATTCTACTGAAAGGAATTTGGGTTTTTTTCTTCCAGTTTTATTGAGATACAGTTGACATGCAGCACTGTGTAAGTTTAAGGTATAGCATAATGATTTAACTTAAATACATCATGCAATGATTATCACAGTAAGTTCAGTGAATATCCATCATCTTATATAGCTCAAAATTAAAGAAATAGAAAAAAATATTTTTCCCTTATAATGAGAACTCTCAGGATTTACTTTCAACAGCTTTCACGTATAACGTACAGCAGTGTTAATTTTCATGTTGTACATTACATCCCTAATACTTATCTTGTAACTGGAAGCTTGTACCTTTTAACCACCTTCATCCAAATCCCCTCCCCTCATTTTAATAACGTTTACTTTATAGTCAAAGATCCAGTCATCACAATAAAAAGGGAGACAACCATTACAATTAAAAAGTTATAGTTATTTTTCAGGGCTTTCCTGGTGGCGCAGTGGTTGAGAGTCTACCTGCCAATGCCAGGGACACGGATTCGTGCCCCGGTCCGGGAAGATCCCACATGCTGCAGAGTGGCTGGGCCCGTGAGCCATGGCCGCTGAGCCTGTGCGTCTGGAGCCTGCGCTCCGCAACGGGAGGCACTGCAACAGTGGGATGCCCGCATAAAAAAAAGTTATAGTTATTTTTCAAATTGAGATCCAGTTATTCAGTACTATCATTTGAAATAGAGATGATACCAGAAGTAAGGTGAGTCACCTTTAAACAAAAGGATGAAAAGAGCTACTGGCTAAGGTGGTGTTTTCTTCAAAGGGAAGCAATCCTCTGACCTCTGGTTCTGGCTTTTATAATGATGCCAGATGAAAAGCTGTCAAGAAGCTGTCTCTTAGTTCTCATATGACTATTTATGAGGACATGGACCTAAGTAACCTGGGTGGGATTATACTAGTGAGTTACACCTGCACTAGTGATTATCAGCTCTCTGAAATTATTAAGGTTTCTGGACTTAGTATGTGCTTTATTAGTCTTAGTAAGTATTCCAAATGTAGACCTTAATTATAGAAGTGTTGCCATTTAATGGGAGCCACCTAAGCTGTTATTTTATTGCTTCATTTTTTATCTGCCAACATTAGCCTGAAGAAGCCATAGTAGCATATGAGCAAGCATTAAATCAGAACCCAAAGGATGGAACATTGGCAAGCAAAATTGGGAAAGCTCTTGTCAAAACTCACAACTACTCAAAGGTAAATACTTTATATTTTGAAATGTATCTGTTTTAACAAATCTGCAAACCCTGCTCTGTGAAAGATCTTCAGCAAGCACTGTTTGTATCTTAATGGTTGGAAACTCCAAATTTGTCTTTACAAACTGGAATTTGTGTTAAAGACTTTCTCAGTGTCTCAGATTCTTCTCTGCTGCATTTTGCAAAGACTTTTTGGGCCCTAAAGTATACTTCAGGTTTCACCTTACAGCAAAATTCTGCCATGAAATAAATTATGATAAACTTACTGTTGTTACATCTCTTTTATCATGTGACAAAGCATAATAGATGTCCTTTCCATTGAACCAGTTTTGGTAAGCCATGTGCTTTGAGGGGTTTTTTTGGGTTTTTTGTTTGTTTTGTAGTAAGGATAATAGATTTTCCTTTAGTTATATTCTTGCCCTATTCTGGTAACTGTTGAACATATATACAACAGCTAGCAAAGTATTTGCATTCACTAACGTTTGGAATAAAACTGGAAAAAATTTTAACAAAGTACTTTGCTTTAGTTACTTGTTGTAAGAAATGCTAGTTGTCTTGTGTAATACTGCATTCTGTAAGAAAAATGTCACACTTAATCACTCGTGCAAGTCCATGCATAACCTGCTTTTAGGTTACTTCCAATTGCTTTAAGTCATAATGTGTGTAGGATCTTTGCTTGAATGCCATTCTCATTGCCTTTTTTTTCCCTAACTGAAATGGACTTTGTTTAGGCAATCACTTATTATGAAGCTGCTCTGAAAAATGGACAACAAAATTATCTTTTCTATGACTTGGCTGAGCTCTTATTAAGACTGAAATGGTATGACAAAGCAGAAAAAGTTCTTCAACATGCACTAGCTCATGAACCTGGTATGAAAATCTTTCTTATTTGAAAAAGTATACCTAATATATCTGATTCTTTTATTTTTATATTAGTATGTATTTGTATTGCTAGTGTATGTGAGGTTGGTTCTTTCATTTGTCAGAATGTCACTCTACTAAAGTAAGATATTTTAAAAATCTTAAAACAGATTTGTGAAACAGTTTGTGTTATAGAAAACTACTTTCCAAAGTGACATAAAGGAAGTTTTCTTTAGTTTTTTTAATTTAATTTTTATTTTGTGTTATAGTTGATTTACAATGTTATATTAGTTTCAGGTGTACAGCAAAGTGATTCAGTTATACATAGATATATATGTATACATTCTTTTCCCATATAGGTTATTACAGATTACTGAGTGGTGTTCCCTGTGCTGTACAATAGGTCCTTGTTGATTATCTATTTTATATGTAGTAGTGTGTATTTGTCAGTCCCAAACTCCTAATTTATCCCGCCCTCACACCTCTCCCCTTTCGTAACCATAAGTTTGTTTTCAAACTCTGTGAGTCTGTTTCTGTTTTGTAAATAAGTTCATTTGTATCATTTTTTTAGATTCCATATATAAGTAATATCATGATATTTGTCTGTCTCTGATTTACTTCACTTTATATGATAATCTCTAGGTCCATTCATGTTGCTGCAAATGGCATTATTTCATTCTTTTTAATGGCTGAGTAATATCCCATTGTATATACGTACCACATCTTCTTTATCCACTCCTCTGTCGATGAACACTTAGGCTGCTTCCATGTCCTGGCTATTGTAAATAGTGCTGCAGTGAACATTGGGGTAGATGTATCTTTTTTGTTTTGTTTTTGTTTTGTTTTGTTTTGTTTTGTTTTTTTGCGGTACATGGGCCTCTCACTGCTGTGGCCTCTCCCGTTGCGGAGCACAGGCTCTGGACGCGCAGGCCCAGCGGCCATGGCTCATGGGCCCAGCCGCTCCGCGGAATGTGGGATCTTCCCGGACTGGGGCATGAACCCGTGTCCCCTGCATCGGCCGGCGGACTCTCAACCACTGCACCACCAGGGAAGCCCCATGTATCTTTTTGAATTACAGTTTCCTCTGGATATATGCTCAGGAGTGGGATTGCTGGATCATATGGTAGCTCTATTTTTAGTTTTTTAAGGGACCTCCATACTGTTCTCCATAGTGACTGTACCAATTCACATTACCACCAACAATGTAGGAAGGTTCCCGTTTCTCCATGCCCTCTCCAGCATTTATTGTTTGTAGATTTTTTAATGATGGCCATTCTGACCTGTGTGAGGTGATACCTCACTGTAGTTTTGATTTGCATTTCTCTGATTATTAGCGATGCTGGGCATCTTTTCATGTGCTTTTTTTTGCCATCTGTATGTCTTCTTTGGAGAAATGTCTGTTTAGATCTTCTGCCCATTTTTTGATTGGGTTGTTTATATTTTTGATATTGAGATTCATGAGCTGTTTGTATATTTTGGTGATGAATCCCTTTTCAGTCACTTCATTTGCAAATATTTTCTCCCATTCTGAAGTGGGTTGTCTTTTCATTTTGTTTATGGTTTCCTTTGCTGTGCAAAAGCTTTTAAGTTTAATTAGGTCCCATTTGTTTATTTTTGTTTTTATTTTCATTACTCTAGGAGGTGGATTGAAAAAATCCAGCAATGGATGTTGCTGCAATTTATGTCATAGAGTGTTCTCCCTATGTTTTCCTCTAAGAGTTTTATAGTATCCGGTCTTAGGTTTAGGTCTTTAATCCATTTTGAGTTTGTTTTTGTGTATGGTGTTAGAGAATGTTCTAATTTCATTCTTTTTTATGTAACTCTCTAGTTTTCCCAGCACCACTTATTGAAGAGACTGTCTTTTCTCCATTGTATATCCTTGCCTCCTTTGTCATAGATTAATTGACCAGAGGTCCGTGGGTTTGTTTCTGGGCTTTCTATCCTGTTCCATTGATTTATATTTCTTTTTTTGTGCCAGTACCATTGTGTTTTGATTACTGTAGCTTTGTTGGAAGTTTCCTATAAATTGTAACTACAACCGGTGTTTAAACAAGTAAACATTTTTATAATCCTTTTTAAAAGTTGTTTTTTTTAAAAAAAATTCAGCATTATTAAAGAGTATAATGTACAAGTCTCCAGTTTCTCCTGTGAATTCTACTTGCCCTGTTCTCAGACCTCCCTAGAGGTAACCATTTTTGTGTTTTAGTGTATATTTTATATATATTTATGTAAATATCTAAGTGTAATATGCATATTGTTCTTTTCAAAATGCACCATTCTTCCTATTCAGCAATTTTTTTCACATACAATATGTTGCAGATATAGTTTGATGTCAGTACATCCATATTATTTTATCTAATAGACTCACAATATTTTATAACTCCGTAAGCTATTTAACTTTTCCCCAGTTAGTCTTCCAGTCTTTTGATGTTATAAACCATGTTAAAATGAATATCCTTGTATCTCATTCTTTGGCATACACTTGCTTATATTTCTTAAGAGCAAGATGCTATGTTAAAGGGTATGTGTACTTAAAATTTAATTGGATACTATCAAATTGCCTTCTTAAAAGTTCATACAAATTTACTTTTTAAAGACCTGTACTTTTTTAATAAAATCTAGTGCTTGTTCATTGGAAAAATTTGAGGATTATAGAAGTGAATGAAAGTTGTGTTGCTCTCCCACTCTCCAGAGAGAACCACGTCCTGATCAATCTCCCTGCCCCTATCTCTCACACACTAATACATAACACTTTTTTCTACCAAAAAGGAGTCATATTATACCTATAGGTCTGCAGTATGCATTTTTCATTTAATAGCCTCTCTTCATTTTGGCAGATATAGCACTTTTAAATTTTTTAACATAGGTAGCGTATTTTACTGTTTGTCTATATCATAATTTATTTGATGACTCCCCTATCGATAGACATTTAGATAGAAGAAAACATTACTGAGATAGAATCCTTGTTTATATAGCACTGTGTACTTCCTAGAATTGAATCTTGCTCCATTGTTTTTTCTTAAAGGTAAAAATGTCCCAACATTATGTAGTATTAATTATAGAGAAAACAAACTTCTAATTTACATTTCTTTCATGATTGATAAGGTTAAGTATTATATCTATAGATTGTATTTTCACTATTTCATTCATATCCTTTTTCTTAATCCTTTACCTATTATTCATTAATCTTTTACCTATTATTCATGTTACAGATATTTTCTCCCAGGCTGTCCTTTCTTTATCAAATTACTTTATCATTTCATTGGTCAAATAGAATATTTAACTATCATATATAATACCTACCAGTCTTTTCTCTTTTTGACTTTTGAATTTCTTGTCATGCTCAGAAAAAGCTTCCCTAATCCTAACATTGAAAAAAGTTTTCTTATATTTTTCTGGGGCTTTTGTAATTTTAATTTGTATAATGGAGAATTTTAATTTTTATAATGAAGAACTTTAATTCACATACAATTTTTACTATATAGTTTCCCAAAGGGATAGCCAATTATATCTCAGTGTCATTTATTGAAATGCCACCTTTATCATATTATAAGCTTTTTTATACATTTCACTCTGATTCTGGGAATTTTTGTTTTGAGTTCCTTCCTTCTCCCCTCCCATTTTTATTTTTGCCAATACCATGTTTTCGGTGATTTTAAAATATGTTTGGATACATAGATAAGGCAAGCCAACTCTAAATTTTCTAATATGTCTAAAATGGTCTTTTAATTTAGCTTTGAAGTTGATGCTTAAATTCTAATTTGAATGCATTTATTTATTCCGTAAAAATACTTGCATGAGTCTTGTCAGACCTTGCTTGAAACACTACAGATGGCCTAAATGTGGATATGCATTTTTTAAAAGGTTGTAGAGGAGGAGAGATTCAAGTAGTATGTTTTACTTATATGGGCATAAGTATATTACATTTATGCAGTATAAATACTTTAATAATTTGCTGAGCACATCCAATGGTGTACTTAGATGCCTTCATGTGCATTTCATTATATGTTATTAATGCTCACATTAGTTTTTGAGGCAAATAAAATTATCTACATTTTTAAATTAGCATCTAATACTCAATTTTCTTGAGTTATCCAGGTTCACCTAGCTGATATAGTAGCACCAGGGTTCTAAGAAACATCTTAAACTTAGCATGTTTGAAAGTGAATTCCTTATCTGCCTCCCCCATCTGTTCTATGTGCAGCCTTCTCTATCTCAGTAACTTCAGCCTTCTTTGTAGTTTTGAAGAACCAAAATCCTTGCCTTCACCCTTGCCCATAGGAAATCCTCTTGGTTCTGCCTTCTAGATACATTCAGAATTCTCCTGTGTCTCATTATTTCCACTACTGTCACCCTGTCCTAGCTACATCGTCTCTTAGGTGGATTAAAGCAGTAGCCTACACCTGGTCTCCCTGTTACCCAATCCTCAGCCCCACAGCTGGACACAGCCTTTCCCAACCCAGCAGCACTATTGGACCTTTTAAACAACCAAAGTTTGATCACACCTGCTCAAGCTCCCCCTTGTCTCCCATTTCTCTGAGTTAACCACAGTCTTACAGTGGCTTACATGGCCTTCACACGTGCATGCTGTTGCTCCTCTGACCTCTCCTTCCAGCCTGCTCTCACCATCGTCACGGCTCCCTTGTTCCTTGTACCACCTTAGAGCTTTTCTTACCTGTAAAATAGCAATAACAAAACCTGCTTCTCAGGTTGAGATTTTAAATAAATAATGATGTATTCAAACAGAATATGGCTCAGGCCATGCTGTCGATAAATGGTAGAAGAAACATCTTTTTGTTAATTATCTAGGGTTCTTTTATTACTCTTAGATTACAAAATAATAATACCAAATACTTAAATAGCACTTGACATGTACAAGACTTTAATTGCTTTGCATATATTAGCTTATTTAATAATTTACTAACTTTTTAAATTTTACAGTAATCTTATGAGATAGGTACTATTATTTCCCCTATTTTACAGATGAAAGGGAGGCACAGAATAGATAACTACCTTGTTCGACTAGGACCTTGTTAACTAGAAAGTGATAAAGCCTAGATTTGAAACCAGACAGGTTGGCATTAAAGTCAGTGTTTATTATGTATATATGTATGTGTATATATATGTATACTTTATTAAGTTCTGTTATTTAAAAGTAAATAGCAGTTATCTTCTTAATTGCATGTACTAACTACCCCATCTTGTTTTTAAATGACTTCAATAAACAGAGGTGCTTATACACTTAAGAATGGAAATTGAGGGCTTTCCTAGTGGTGCAGTGGTTAAGAATCCACCTGCCAATGCCAGGTACACAGGTTCGATCTCTGATCTGGGAAGATCCCACATGCTGAGGAGCAACTAAGCTCATGCGCCACAACTACTGAGCCCGTGTACCCTAGAGCCCATGCACCGCAACTACTGAGCCCCACACGCCACAACTACTGAGGCCTGTGCACTCTAGAGCCCACACGCCTAGAGCCCATGCTCCTCAGCAAGAGAAGCCACCTCAATGAGGAACCCATGCACCGCAACAAAGAGCAGCCCCTGCTCACCACAACTAGAGAAAGCCCATGCGCAGCAACAAAGACAGATAAACAAACAAATTAATTAATTAAATCTTTAAAAAAAAAAAAAAAGAATGGAAATTGAAACTCTTCTCTGTGTTGTTGTATTGTTATCTCTTGTATGTCTAAGAAATGCCTCCAGTTCTTTAACTTTTCTTCCAGCCAGTTTTTATCCTAAATCTTTATTTTTTCCAATTTGGCCATTCTTCAGTTAATTTATTGAACCTTTTTAAACTTTATTCACTATTTTTCAAAGTCAAGTATAAAAACTTATAGAAAAATGTAAAGATTTATTTAAAATGAATTATTATTTTTTCCCATTATATTTTATTCTTTCATAGTAAATGAACTGTCAGCTCTCACAGAGGATGGACGTTCTCAAGTTCTTCTAGCAAAAGTTTATAGTAAAGTGGACAGACCTGGTGATGCAGTTGCTTCATTACAACAGGTAAACAAATGCCTTTGTTTGTAAGGGGTTAAGGGTGGGTGATGGTCTCAGAAGGAAATATGCCACACGTAAAAGGAAGACAATCTTTTGGCCCAACTGTCATAGAAAATAAGTCAAATAGAAATAATGATTGAATGCCAGTGGATTGTACTGTTTAAATGTATTGTTGCTAATTATTAATAACAATTAGGGAAGGTTGATATATTTAATCCTGTTTTATAGCTGAGGGAGCTTGGTTTAATAACTTGTGTGAAGTCACATGACTAGTGTCATAGGCAGGAGTTGAACTCATTTTTTTCTTCCACTTATTTATATCTTCTTTAATTTCCTTTAATGTTTTGTGGTTTTCAATGTAGAGGTTTTGTACTCATTTCCTTAGATGTATTCCTAAGTGGCTGATGTGTTTTGATGATTTTTCAATTTCTAGTTTGCTAACAGTTTTGTCTAATACACTCTCTGCATCTATCAAAATGGTCATGTGACTTCTCTCCAATTTTTTTTCCTGTTTATTAAATTGATTGATTTTTGAATGTTAAACCATCCTTACAGTACTGAAATAAATGTCACTGTTGTGATTTTTCAAAAGACATTGCTGGAATTTAAAGATAGTTCCTAATATTTTGTTCAAGGTTTGTGCTTATATGTTCATTAGAAAGGTTGGTCTCTAAGACATGCTATTTCTTTAATGTTTGGAACAATTCAGTATTAGCACCTTTGAGACCTTGAGGTTTCTCTGACAGAAGATTTTTATTAATAGATTCAATATCTCTAGATTTCAACACACAAAATATGTGTGTGTGTTTCAGGCAATGTCCAGTAATATTTTTTTGTCCAAATTGTGAATGAATGGAGCTCACACTGTTAGATTTCTGTGACCTCCATGTAAGCTTATGATTTCATTAAGATATGTAATCTTCAACAATGTAATATCTTACTCTTAATTGTTGGTATGTTTTATCCCTGCTTTCTGAATTATATGATAAAGGAATGGCACTTAACCTGAGGTTAGCTACCATTAGCTAAAAGGAAAGTGTAATTTTCATAAATGACTTTCAAAACATTTTAGAAGTGAATTTGGCATATTTCATTCCGTTATGAATAGCATTAGTCTCAGTGACTGGTTGCATGAGCTTCTGTGTTCTATGAGCAGACACATTAAATAACACTAAAAGACAAACTGTGGTTAGACAATGCCAGCAAACCAAAATCAAATTCATTTTAAGTTTATATGTTATAGCACAGGGATTTTTCACCTTTCATAAAATTTGAAGAGCTATAACGTTCTTTCCAACTATAATATTCTTTGCATTCTGATCTCTGAAAAAGTAAATCTTTTTGAGGTACAATACAGACAATTTGAATTTGAATATAGAATTACAATACAGTTCAAATAGTGTAATCAAAGTGTTTGATATTTTAAATTCATTTATTCAGCAACCATTTATTGAGCTTAATTCTCCACATTATGGAACTTGGGAGTTGCATCATAGTATTTTTGCATAGTTGCTAAACATGAAATATGTTTCGGACTTCCGAAATAACTCCACATTTCTTCATCCCTCTCTGTCATCTTTTAGCCTTATCTATTATTATCTTAGCCCAGACTCCTCCTAACTGATCCCCATCCTCTTATTGAACAATAGAGGTGAAAATCATGGGATCCATCTTCAAATATGTTCACCATGATAGGAGCTTGAAATTTTTGTTGAATGGCTGAAAGGAAATCATAGATTATTTTAATTGTTTAATTGCAGGAACAGTTAAAGGAAAAATCACTTTAGTATAGGCATTATCTTTTCTGTGAAAATAAAATCTAAACTAGAAATAAAAAACCTATGTGCCATAAAACACTAACAATTTTGGGACATTATAACTTGATATAGTTTTAGTTAATATGTACAGATTGTACTTGTGTTTGGTTCCTTCACTTAACATTCATTTGTATGATTTTTCCAGTATAGCTCCATCTTCATCATATAAAAAGTAATGTGATATTCTGATTTTATTGGCATATTTTGCTTTGATGTGGTCTTCGGTAAGATACAATAAGGCTATTGAAATAAAAAGGGAAAATTAAGAATTCTTTGAAATAAGATGTTTATATATATTTTTTCTTCTACCCAAGGGTTTGATGGAATTTAGAAGAATATTATAATAAAGGAAGGGGGAGGGAAGAGTAATGGTGTTGACAGATCAGGGTTAATATGCTTATTGTAAAAGACCATGAAATTTATTTCTGATAAAAGCAAGGAAAAGTATAGGGAATGGTATCAATTCTTCAAAAAAATTTTATTCTATGTGAAAATGTTTTTTAATGATTATTATATATACTTAGAGAAATTGAGCATTGTTTTATGATATCTTTAATAAAAAATGAAAAAAACTTTTGCTCAAGATCCACCCCCTCCCAACCCCCCAATTATTTACCTTTAAGAAAATTGCAAGGTATCACAAAGCCTAACTTATAAAGGTTTTTCTCTAGGAAGTTAAGCTCATGAGGTCCACCTATTTGACATTTAGAGATTTAGTTGATGCAGAGATAAAACTCACACTGTCTAGAGAAAGAAGTGCATATCTTTTAACCTAGCGCAACCATGTAATTTATCATTCAAGCCAGAATACTTTTGAGAAAGAAAGAATTAATAATTAAGCTGGCACAACAGGTATAAAAGGGTACTGCCCCTATTTAGACCAGTTGTTTCAGAGTTCTTTGTGAGTGTGTGTGTGCGTGCACATGTGCAAAACCATGCACACTGGTACATGCATAATATAAAACATCAAATACACAAACGTGCACATACCTCTATACTTATAAACACACATTAATATAACCAAAATTAAAATTTCATGAAACAGTGTTAACCTTTACCACATGCTATATATACAGTATTTTTTAATCCTTTCTCTTTCATTTCCAAAAGAATGCTTATCATGATACCCTAAAATATTATGACCTGTGGTTCCCCAAAATAATCAGCTTTAGACCATCTTCATCAAATACCAGTTGTCAACCAACGTTTTGACAGGAGTCCCCAGAAGGGCTTGTTGTGTGTAGCATAATGTATGGCAGATGGTGGGCATTTATTGTTCATTAAATGAATGCATGAATGCATGAGTGAATGATTAGCTCAAAGTTAAAGTTTATTGTAAAGGCCTAACGCCTAGGAGTTCTCTGTCACTTGTTAAAGGAAGGTCTCGATGTTTCAGAAACGAGACTTGTGGGTGGGAAGGCTGATACTCCTCCAATTTAGCAAATTACTCTACGTTCTTAGTCTGAGGAAGGCCCCTACCTCCTTAGGAGTGTCTCTGCATAGTGTGGGACCAGGTATATACACCATCAATTGGTTAGGCATTTCCTTATCATCAGACATTTGGGTTGCTTCCAGATTTGTTTTTGTTTTGTTGTTGTTTTGTTTTTACAACAGGCCATTTTTTTTAATAACAAATAACATGTTTCCTGTTTTCCTTCTAAGTGATGTCCTTAATACCTTCCCAAGAATGAAACAGCTAAGTTCAATAGTGTGTTAATTTTAGGGAGTTAGTATGTTTTACGAGGGTGCTCCCCAGAAAGACGGGACTGATTTATATGCCATTGACAATATGTGGATGTACTTACTCCCTGAAACATGCCAGTATTTGATTCAGTAACTTTTAGATACTATTTTATTAATTTAATAAACATTTACAGTTTTCATTTTTTTAATTACAACATGTAGACATCTTTTCTAAATATTTGTTTCACGGTTGCATTTCCTCTTAGTGAGTTTCCTGTGCATATTCTTATAACAGTGGGAAAAGATTCAGTACTTTTATAGCATTTTAGTTGCAAAGATAAGTGCATACTGGCTTATTTGCAAACAAGTACCTTTTTAAAACCTCAGTTAAGACATTTTCTTTGGATCAGGCTTTGTTAGATTGAGGGCCATTAATGCTTAAATAAATCTGTAAAATTATGCTACATGTGAGTTACTGAGAATTGTTTAATTTCTTTTTAAAATTCCTTTTTATCCTTATATTTTTCTAGGCTCGAGAATTACAAGCTCGGGTACTAAAACGTGTTCAGATGGAACAGCCAGATGCAGTTCCTGCACAGAAACATTTAGCAGCTGAAATTTGTGCAGAGATTGCAAAACATTCTGTTGCTCAGCGAGACTATGAAAAAGCAATTAAATTTTATAGAGAGGCTCTTGTTCATTGTGAAACAGATAATAAGGTCAGTACTTTTATCAAATTTTAAGCACCTTATATTCCAGATGTCATCTAATTTCCCCAAATGTAAACTTCTTAACAGCTTATTTATAAAGATTTGAAAAGAAATGTAATAAAAATGCAAGTTAAAATATTAATATTGGTTTCAGAAATACTTCAAAATACATGATGCCGTAATAATGTTAGTCTAAAATTATTATGAGGTGATATAAAGTAAATCTGTAAGCTCTTTTTATATTCATCTGTGTTTTAATAATTACTTGAAAACAATTCTCGAATTCAAATAAATATCTGAATCTAGAGGATTCGATTCAGTTTACCAAACAGCTATTGTATTTTCATTGCTGTTTGGTGCTGGATATACAAAAGCAACTAGATTGAATCTCTTAACTTCAAATGGCACAGCGTGAGAATAAATGTAAAGATAATATTAGTGTAGAAAACTTATATACATGGCCAGTTTAATTTTTCTGAAAATTTTATTTTATTTTAATTATATTGGAGTGTATAGTTGATTTACAATGTTGTATTAGTTTCAGGTATACAGCAAAGTGATTCAGTTATACATATACATATATTCATTCTTTATCAGATTCTTTTCTCATATAGGTTATCACAGAATGTTGAGTAGAGTTCCCTGTGCTATGCTATGTAGGTCCTTGTTGGTTACCTGTCTTGTGTATAGTAGTGTGTGTATGTTAATCCCAAACTCCTGATTTATCCCTCCCCCACCACGTTTCCCCTTTGGTAACCATAAGTTTGTTTTCAATATCTGTGAGTCTATTTCTGTTTTGTAAATAAGTTCATTTGTTTCATTTTTAAAAAATTAGAGTCCACATGTGAGTGATATCATATGATATTTGTTTTTCTCTTTCTGACTTACTTCACTTAGTATGATAATCTCTAGGTCCATCCATGCTGCTGCAAATGGGATTATTTCATTATTTTAATAGCTGAGTAGTACTCCATTGTGTATATGTACCACATCTTCTTTATCCATTCCTCTGTCGATGGACATTTAGGTTGCTTCCATGTCTTGGCTATTGTAAACAGTGCTGCAGTGAACAGTGAGATGCATGTATCATTTCGAATTATGGTTTTCTCTGGATATACACCCAGGAATGTGATTGCTGGATCATACAATAGTTCTATTTTTAGTTTTTTTCTAAGGAAACTCCATACTGTTCTCCATAGTGGTTGTACCAATTTACATTCCCACAAACAGTGTAGGAGGGTTCCCTTTTCTCCACACCCTTTCCAGCATCTGTTTCTGTTTGTAGACTTTTTGATGATGGCCATTCTGACCAGTTTGAGGTGATAACTCATTGTGGTTTTGATTTGCGTTTCTCTAATGATTAGTGACGTTGAGCATCTTCTCACGTGCTTTTTGGCCATCTGTATGTCTTTGGAGAAATGTCTAGATCTTTTGCCCATTTTTTGGTTCGGTTGTTTGCTTTTTTAACGTTGAGCTGCATGAGCTGTTTGTAAATTTTGGAGGTTAATCCCTTGTCATTTGCATTGTTTGCAAATATTTTCTCCCATTCTGTGGGTTGTCTTTTTGTTTATGGTTTCCTTTGCTGTGCAGACGCTTTTAAGTTTAATTCGGTCCCATTTGTTTTGGGGTTTTTTTTTCCATTACTCTAGGAGGTGGATCCAAAAAGATAGTGCTGCAATCTATGTCAGAGAATGTTCTGCCTATGTTTTCCTCTAAGAGTTTTATAGTGTCTGGACTTACATGTAGGTCTTTGATCCATTTTGAGTTTATTTTTGTGTATGGTGTTAGAGAATGTTGTAATTTCATTCATTTACATGTAGCTGTCCAGTTTTCCCAGCACAATTTATTGAAGAGACTGTCTTTTCTCCATTGCATAGTCTTGACTCCTTTGTTGTAGATTAATTGACCATAGGGGCGTGGGTTTATTTCTGGGCATTCTCTCCTGTTCCATGGATCTATATTTCTGTTTTTGGGCCAGTAACATACTGTTTTGATGACTGTAGATTTATAGAATAGTCTGAAGTCAGGGAACCTGATTCCTCCAGCTCCGTTTTTCTTTCTGAAGATTGCTTTGGCTATTTGGGGTCTTTTGTGTCTCTGTACAAATAAAAAATTTTTTGTTCTAGGTCTGTGAAAAACGCCATTGGTAATCTGCTAGGGATTGCAGTGAATCTGTCGATTGCCTTGGGGCGTATAGTCATTGTGACAGTATTGATTCTTCCAATCCAAGAACATGTTATATCTTTCCATCTGTTTGTGTCATCACTGATTTCTTTCACTGGTGTCTTTTGCCTCCTTAGGTAGGTTTATTTCTAGGTATTTTATTCTTTTTGATCTGATGGTAAATGGGATTGTTTCTTTAATTTCTCTTTCTGATCTTTTGTTGTTAGTGTGTAGGAATGCAAGAGATTTCTGTGTATTAAGTTTTGTATCCTGCAACTTTACTGATTCCATTGACGGGCTCTAGTAGTTTTCTGGTAGCATCATAAGGATTTTCTATGTATAGTATCATCATGTCATCTGGAACCAGTGACAGTTTTACTCCTTCTTTGCCAATTTGGATTCCTTTTATTTTTTCTTCTCTGATTGCCATGGCTAGGACTTCCAAAACTATGTTGAATAAGAGTGGCAAGAGGGGACATCCTTGTCTTGTTCCTGATCTTAGAGGAAATGCTTTCAGCTTTTCACCATTGAGTATGATGTTAGCTGTAGGTTTGTCATATATGGTCTATATTATGTTGAGGTATGTTCCCTCTATTCCTACTTTCTATAGAGTTTTTATCATAAATCGGTGTTGAATTTTGTCAAAAGCATTTTCTGCATCTATTGAGATGATGATATGGTTTTTATTCAGTTTGTTGATATGGTATATCACACTGATTGATCTGCAGATACTGAAGAATCCTTACATCCCTGGGATAAATCCCACTTGATCATGGTGTATGATCCTTTTAATGTATTGTTGGATTTGGTTTGCCAGTATTTTGTTGAGTGTTTTTGAGTCTGTGTTCATCAGTAATATTGGCCTGTAGTTTTCTTTTCTTCTGGTATCTCTGTCTGGTTTTGGTATCAGGATGATGGTGGCCTCATAAAATGAGTTTGGGAGTGTTCCTTCCTCTGCAGTATTTTGGAATACTTTCAGAAGGATAGGTATTAACTCTTCTCTAAATGTTTGGTAGAATTTACCTGTGAAGTCATCTGGTGTTGCAGTTTTGTTTGTTGGAAGTTTTTTTATCACAATTTCAGTACTTGTGATTGGTCTGTTCATATTTGCAATTTCTTCCTGATTCAGTATTGGGAGATTGTATCTTTCTAAGAATTTGTCATTTCTTCCAGATTGTCCATTTTGTTGGCATATAGTTGCTTGTAGTGTCTCTTATGATCCTTTGTATTTCTGTGGTGTCCGTTGTAACTTCTCCATTTTCATTTCTAATTTTATTGATTTTTGCCCTCTACCTTTTTTTCTTGAAGAGTCTGGCTAAAGGTTTATCAATTTTGTTTGTGTTTTCAGAGAACTAGCTTTTAGTTTCATTGATCTTTTCTATTTTTTTTAGTCTCTATTTCATTTATTTCTGCTCTGATCTTTATGACTTCTTTCCATCTACTAACTTTGGGTTTTCTTTGTTTTTCTGTCTCTAGTTGCTTTAGGTGTAAGGTTAGGTTGTTGATTTGAGAGTTGTCTTGTTTCCTGAGGTAGGATTGTATTTCTGTAAACTTCTCTTAGAACTGCTTTCTCTGCACCCCATATGTTTTGGATCATGATGTTTTCATTGTCATTTGTCTCTAGGTAATTTTTGATTTCCTCTTTGATTTCTTCAGTGATCCACTGGTTGTTATGGCCAGTTTTATAAACTAAAATGTTATTACTCTCAGATCTTGATAGATGATCAACATTTTAAAACAATACTCTAGTAAATGGCTAAATATTTAAATAAGTGATGTAGAACACGAGACAGCCATGTTCTAGAATTTAAAGTTTAAGGTTAGACGTTTTGAAATAATACAACTCTTTCAGATGTAAGGCAAAGATAATCTTTATTAAGTCATAACCAGATAGGTACCTTGTTCAGTGGTGACTAAAGTAACTGGAATCATAGTTGTACATCTGGAGCATATCTGCTTCAAGCTTTTTATTTTACAAATGAGGAAACAGGTTTAGAGAGGTAAAGGGCCCCATCATAGAGAAGCTTGGACTAGAATCATAGCTCCTAATTTAAGACCAGTGTTCTTTTCACAATGCTTTGTGTCTCTCTACTTTTCAAGTGAGGCACAGCCTGTTTTTCCTTTTTTTTTTTTTCCAGTATAAGAGAAACTAGAGATGAGCAAACCTATAGTTTTCCTGCTTATCATGCTTGGCCTTTTTATTGCAATAACTTTTGGTCAGATAAAGTTTCATCTGTGCCTACACACTTTCCTACTTCACTTTTTATTCCAAACATTTTCTGGCTAATCTTGCCCTTCTTCTCTGCAGATAATGCTGGAGCTGGCACGACTATACCTGGCACAAGATGAGCCTGACGCCTGCCTGCGGCACTGTGCTCTGCTTCTCCAGAGCGACCAGGACAATGAAGCTGCCACCATGGTTAGTCCAGGAGACTTCACTGCTGTAAAGGCAGTTGTGTTTTATATTTATTCCATGGGGCAGTTTCAAATTTTAACTGATAAAACTAATAGGAGATGAGATGCCTGGCTCATGTTGGCTTTTGGAAGAAATAACACTTTTAACATTATTAGTATATTTTACCAATAAACACCAAGACTCTCTTTATTTTATGAGAATGGTGAACTTAGGTCAGGTTTTTGCTTGCCCTTTTTGGGCCTAGTTAATTTTTCTTTATGCTTGGTCAGGAGGAGTTCATGTGGTAAAGCTCTAATTTGCTAAAGACTAACTGTTACCAGTTTCAGTGGCACTTTCTGAGTTACAGAAAAAATTCTTCATGTATCATTTTAAGGTGTGTGTTTATTAAATAGAGTTTTGCTTTTCTTTCTCATTTTTACCTGGGTTGAGGTTTTTGGTAGCTTTTCAAACAGCTACATAGATGACAGTTTGTGAGGTTCATTTAACAATTTTACAAATGAGTCACTGTAACTGAAAAGAAATACCAGACCTCTCCCTTTTAAAGCACTTGCTCATTTTAAATTCCTTTGAAATACTTAAGGTTTCAGAATGTTCTGGGTTTTCTTTTAAAATCTTCTCGTTATTTTAGCCAAGTGAGACACAGAGAGTGTGCAGTTCCCTTCAAGTTTCTGTTTTTAGAATAACTACTTGAAACATATTTTATGCTAAAAATACAGTTTTTGCAAACAGAAATGTTTCACATCCTTGATTATCTTCTGTTATACTGATCTCAGTGCTAATCTGCTTAAGGTGTACTTGACTTTTAAATGGCTCCGTTTTATAAAACTTTGCCCTCCTCATATTTCTCAGATGTGTTTTCATAGCAACCAGTCTTGATAGGAATACTATGCTTTGTAAAATATGTGGCAGTATTTTTAGAACCAACGTTTACCTTTATAGATGATGGCAGATCTCATGTTCAGAAGACAGGACTACGAACAAGCCGTGTTTCATTTACAACAGCTTTTAGAACGAAAACCAGGTAAATATCCACTGATTATACCTTCTAATGCAATCAACTCCCTTTCTCTTCTTTTTGGCTGTTATGCTGCTTATTCCACACCTGCCCTTGAGC
Organism: Lagenorhynchus albirostris; assembly: GCF_949774975.1. Taxonomy (NCBI): domain Eukaryota; kingdom Metazoa; phylum Chordata; class Mammalia; order Artiodactyla; family Delphinidae; genus Lagenorhynchus; species Lagenorhynchus albirostris. The sequence continues at coordinate 65,923,709 of NC_083100.1, forward strand.
AGCTGAAATGGTTATAAGAAAAATGACTGGTCATTAAAGTGACTGGTCTCACTTTAAATCATGACCAGAGACCCCAGATGGGCCCTCAGATTCTGCCTGGCAATCCTACTGTACTTCTCTAATGAATTCACTCACTCCATCCCCCTTTTATACTTTCTCCTCTCCACAAACCTTTGACACCCTTTCCCCTCTTCTTGTCCTTTCCCCTTTCCCCTCTTCTTGTCCTCAGCTAGAAACCTTGCCTCCTACCTCACTGAGAAAACGTGAGCACCTGGAAGAGAAAGTCTCCCTCTTCCTGTCCCCAGGTCCGCCTGCTCCCCAGGTCTGCCACCCCACCTGCAACAGCTGCTCCCTGTGGGCACTGGATGCCTCCCCTCCCCTCCTGAAGGGCTTTACTTCTGCTGTTCTCTCTCTCCTGTACCATCATCTTCTTCCCAGTCAGCACATAAATTTGCTGTGATACCTGCCCGCTTTAAAGACATTAGTACATAAAACCCAGCTCTTAAGTCTCCAGTTACTCTCCCCTACCAATTACAGCTCCATTTTCCACTGTAGCAGATTTCCTCTGAAGGATTTCTGTCTGCTGTCTTCACTGTCTCCTCCACTCCTGCACTCCAGGGAGGCTGCTTCTGCAGGGTGGCCAGTGCCCTCCATGCTGCCAGACCCAGGTCTGATTCTCAGATCTCTGCTTTCTGGGCCTGACAGTGTACTTAGCACAGCTTACCCCCTCCTTCATGAAAGACGTCCTTGACTTGTCTTCCGGGATGCTGGACTTACCTGGTATTTTCCCAGCTGACCGCTCTGTTTCACCCTCCTTTGTTAGATCTGTCTTCTCTTTATGACCTTTAAATGTCAGAGTGTTGTAGACACCATTTCTCAAACGTTTTCCCCTTTAATACCTTCACTGCTCTAGGTGACTTCATCCAGGCCCCCGGCTTTAGGTCCAGTCCCGACTCATCTACACCACTGCCTATTTGCATTCCCACTCAGCTGCCTAGGAGGCTCTCCAGCTTAACCTGTCCAAAACACAATACTGGATCTTTTCCTTCCCTCCAGATCTACTCCTTCTCTTTTTCTCATTTCAGTAAATGGCATTACCATTTATCCATTTACGCCAGTCCCAAACCTTCTAGTTACCTTTGTCTCATCTCTCTTCTCATATACCACGTCCAGTCTGTCAGCAAATCCCTGTTAGCTCTACCTTCAAAATATGTCTAGAATCCCATCACTTTTACCACCTCTACTGCTGCCACCCTGGTCATTTCTCACACGGATTACTGCAGTATTCTCACAACTCACCTCTGTTTCTACGCCTTGCCTCCAAATAGTTTAGAAATGCTTTCAGCTGAAAGTAGTGGTTATCCTCCCCCCCATACTCTAGTGGCCTAAGTAATTATGGCTTTTATTTTTCTCTTACGTTAAAAGTATATTGTGCTGGGAATGGCCCAGAGATTCCACAGTATCATCAGGAAGTCTGAGTCCTTCTGTCTTTTTCTTCTACCATCATTAGCCAAACTTCCATTTTAAGTATCACGTCCAAGATGACCACTGCAGCTCTAGGCATTGATGTTCCTGGATGGGGAAGGTGGAGGTGGGCCAAAGGGCATACCTCCTCAGTGAGTCATCTTTTCTTTCTTTAAAAAAAAAAAAAAAAACCTTTCTAGAAGCACCTCTGTAGCTGCAAAACAGAGTGGGAAATGTCATCTTCTAGCTGAACACAGTGCCACGTAGAATAAAATCAGAACTCTGATAGTGAAAAAGGAAGGGATAGTAGATATTAGGTAAGCAACAGCCCAGGCAGGTTAGTTCTTTGAGACTCTCCAGTTGCTGTTCCCTCTTCCTGGAGTATGTTCTGCTTTATTCCACTCAGAACTTTGCTCTCATGCTGCCTCTTCCTGAGGGTGCCCTTCCCCAGCCATCCTATGTCAATAACACCTCATTGCCCTCCATCCTCTTATCCTGTTCTCAGTCCTTTGTTTTATATTGCATTTGTAAAACAAAGCAAAACAAAAATTGTAAATAATAGATCATAAGCATCTAGTGGCCAGGAACTGGGTCTTCACTGCTATGAAGATGTAGAACAGTATCTGGCTGAGTATAAATATTGGATGAATAGAAGAGTGGGAGGAGAAAAGGAAAGAAGGGAGATGGGGTAAAGGGGGAAGGGAAGGGAATGTATGTTACTTATGTGTCAAAGTACTGGCTGAGAAGAGTTTGCGATCTCAGAGGAAGTCCTCGAGCTGTCGTTCAGTTCTTCCGACCCCTATGCCTTGTCTCAGGATGCTGCCATGGGCAGTCAGAGCTGCCTGGGTGGGGCAGCGTGCACACAGAGGTGGGCATGCCTCAAGGAGGGCAGCTCAGAGAACCAGATACACTCGACTTGTTCCGCTTACTAATGCTGTCACTTGCTGAAGGTTTGAATTTATAGAACAGTCCCTTCTGCTTACAAATAAAACATTCCTAATTCCTAGTTAGGGCAAAGATTAGAAGGAAAAAATCTTGTTCTTATGGTGATGTCAACACTTTTAATTTCTTATTATTTTTATCATCTTTTAAGATTGTCTCCCACCTTTGGACTTCCTCAGGTCATGTCATTTCTCACACTGTCTGCTCCAGCTCATATTCAGATGTTACTTGAAAGAGTGCTCTTAATTCCTTTAACTTCTTACCTTTTCTGCTTACTCCAAGTCTAAAATATGGGCCATCCTCCCACTTCATTTGCCCAAGCCTTACTCATACTTCCTTCAGGCCTAAGTTGTCTTCCTGCTATGGCTTCTCTCTTGGTTTCTATACTCTGTTTTGTCTTTTTTTCCTTCTCTGAACTACTGTTTAAGGTAATGCATGTAATATTTTCATTCTGACTATCTCAAGCTGTTCCCGTATTGCAGCATTTCCCTCTGAGTCAGTGATCCAACCTGGTTTCTTTAAAAAACAGACCTCTTTCCTTGTGAATATGTTTAAGCCATTGGTGGCAACAGTGCCCTCGCATGTAAGATTTGAAGAAGCCCCTCATCTGTCACGTGACTTTTGTATCACCCAGGTTACTTGGCCCCAGCACTTTTTCCAAATACATAATAGTGGTGCTCTGGACTGTCTACTTAAAAACAAATATAAAGTGAATTATTTATTTATAAATTCAGTAGAACGACCCTAGTACTCCAGAAATACCAAACAACATACAACCACCAGCATCCAGGTACATAGATGGTGCAGAGTAATTGTTTACTGGTTGAATGGCTCAATGAATGACTGTGAAATATCAAGTTGTTTAAAAATACAAAGTTTTAAGTAAATTTTTATTGTCTATGTGATATTTTGTTTTTAATCTTGCATTCTATGCTTTATTCCTAATAGGATTTTATAAACTTATCCACTAGTCAATTATTCTAAAATCTGTGCATCTATACTTACTTTGTCATGTGTTATATAGGTCATCCTCAGTAGCACATCTTATACTTTAAGGCTGTGTTTGAGCTTACTTCAGAAATGTACTGTCTAATTTGACTTAACCTAGCTAGTAGAAAATTCTCCATATAGATCTAATTATTGCTCTCTTGACAGATTACAAACCTTTTCTCTCTCAGAATCTCCAAATCATCCTGAGTTCTCCCCTTCCCTCACACTAATTGGTTAACAAGTCCTATCAGTTCTCTCTGCTGAATAGCTATCACATCCTGTCCATCTTCTCCTAGCCCACCACTCTAATGAAGAACTTTATTACCTCTCACCCGGACTAGTGCAGTTTCCCAGCTGATCTTCCAGCCTCTTGTCTCTTGCTGTGTTCCAGGCCATTGTAGGAACTATCGTATTAATTCTAAAAAAATCGAAAACTAGCCCTCTGCTTAAAATTTAGGATGACTTTCCAGGGTAAAGTCTAAACTACAGCATTATTTTGATAATAATACACCCCAGGATTACCCTTCCATCCGTATTTCTTATCCCTCTTCCTCTACTTCAGCATCTAGCACTCTCCATGCTCTTCTCAGCCCTGTCTTTGCACATGCCACCTGCCCTTGGAATGCCTTTGTCTGCCTAACAAGACTCAAAGTCTGATCCTCTGTGAAACCTCTTCTGCCTCCCCCAGGCAAAGTTAGGAATTCTGTGCATTGTAATTCCATAGCACTTCATGCCTAATCACATCACATTATGGTTTTCTCACTGTTCATTAATAAACATGAACTAACTTTTCAGAATATAATACATTTTAGCTTTCGACAGATTTCTTAAGTGCAGAAATTTGCTTCTGTCAGATTTCATGGTTAACCAAAAGACAAGTTAATGTAATCTAACCTATCATCAGTGGTAATTATAACTTCAACTAATAATGAATGCATTTCAGTAATATTGTAAGGTGATAATTATTCAAGAAACTGGCCTCCCAAGGTTGACTTTAGATAATATCAGTGATATTATATATCACACACATTAGCAAAATCATACAAACAATTGGGGGCCAGAAATTTCAACCTTTACTTCCTGTCTAATCCAATTTAGCTTCTAGATTCTGTGGCTTCATTATAGGGTAGTCATCCTAGTTCTTAACAAAATATGTGGCATTATAGGTATTACTATTGACGTTTATAGTTTTAAAGCTCTTTCATGCTTTTATTTGGTTTCCATGGCACTCTGAAGGTCAATATTATAATCCTGTTTTAAGAAAGTAAGTGATTCTAGACTCAGAGAATTTGAGTAATGTGCTGGAATTCGCATAAAAGATAAGACCAGTATTTGAATCCTCTTTCTGAAGCCATACTCTGATCGCACTCCTCTTTTTAGTGATACCAGAAGGCAGACAGAACTACATTTTGAAACCCAAGATTATGGGTCAAGAAAGGCAAATGGTGGGGGGGGAGCGATCAAGATGGTGGAGTAGTAGAATGTGAAGCTCATCTCCTCCCACGAATGCATCAAAAAGACCTCTACATGTGGAATGATTCTCACTGAATATCTACTGCATGCTAGCAGAAGACCTCAGACCTCTGAAAGGGCAAGAAAATCTCCACATAACCGGGTAGGACAAAATTAAAAAGGAAGAAAAAAGAAAGTGAGAAGGGAATTGGGGATGGGACCTGCTCCCCTGGGAGGGAGCTATGAAAGAGGAAAGGTTCCTGCACCCAGGGAAGTCCCCTGATGGGGAGATCATTCTGAGCCTCAGAGGAGAATGCAGCAGCCGGTTTGCAGCAGCTAGAATGGAGAGAGACCTGCACAGATGGTCAGTGCCACCACTCTGCACTCCCCAGCCTGAAATACACATCTGCTGGTGCTGGTGGGGGCTGGGTGCGGAACCTCAGGCTTCGGAGATCAGACCCAGGGAGAGGACTGGGGTGGGCTGCATGGAAGCTCCCTGGACAGGCTGGAGTCTGGTGCAGCTGCACCCGCGGGTGTACGCACAGGAAGCCTGGGCTGCCTTAGAGGCCAGGCGCTGTTGTGTGGGTGGTGCGCAAGGGGAGGGGTGGGGCCCGCCATTACAGCTTTTTTTCCTGTGTGAGCTCTCAGGTGGCAAGACACAGCCTGCATGAGCTCCAAAAGCAATTGTGAGCCACCACTGTCCCCTAGGCTTCAGGACCAACTGTGAGCCACCACTGCCCCTGTACTTTAGGTGTGGTCTCAAGCCACCAACTCCACCCTGCTGGACTCCAGGGGCAGTCGTGAGCCACCTCTGCTCCGTTGTGTGCTCCAGGGATGCACCTGAGCTGCCACCACGGCTGAAAACCCCACAGCCCAGGCACCAGCTGCTGCATCTGTGCACCCCCTTCAAGGGGATAATGACCAGCACATACTGAGGAAAGCGGCGACAGGCATCCATACTAAAAACAGCCCTTGCACCAAAAATATTAAACCCACACGAGCTACACAGGGATGCTCCCACATATAAATAGCCCTCCAAGACCACAATAGACAACTGCTTCTCCTAAACTCACAGAATAAGAGAAATATAAATAAAATGAAGAAGCAGAGGAACCACTCCCAGTTAAAATACCAAGAGAATTCCCCTGAAAGAACAAACAATGAAGCAGATCTCTTCAGTCTAATAGACACCAGTTTCAAAAAGGAGATAATGAAAATACTGAAGGAATTAAGAAAGGCTGTCGAAAGAAATGCAGAGTACTGTAAAAAGGAACTAGAAGCTATAAAGAGGAACCAAGAAAAATTAGAAAACTCATTTGTCAAGACAAAGACTGAACTAAAGGCAGTGAATAGCAGAAGAAATAATGCAGAAGAATGAATAAGTGACCTGGAAGACAGAGTAATGGAAATCACCCAATCAGGACAGAAGACAGAAAGCCAAATGAAAAAAAATGAAAACAATATAAGAGATCTATGGGATAATATAAACCATGCAAATTTATGCATAATAGGGATTCCAGGAGGGGAAGGAAGAGAACAGGGGATGGAAAATGCATTTGAAGAAATTATGGCAGAAAACTTCCCAAACCTAAAGAAGGAAACAGATAACCCAGTACAGGAAGCACAGAGGTAGAAAATCATCCACACATAAATATGACATCAAAACCAGCAATCATGAGAAGAGGAGAGTACAAATACAGGATACTGAAAATGCATTTAAAATTAAAAGACCAGCAACTTAAAGCAATCTTATTTATACATAGACTGCTATATCAAAACCTCATGATAGGGACTTCCCTGTGCAGGGGAAGTTGCCTTCCAATGCAGGGGGTGCAGGTTTGATCCCTGGTCGGGGAGCTGAGATCCCAGATGCCTTGGGGCCAAAAGATCAAAATATAAAACAGAAGCAATGTAACAAAATTCAATAAAGACTTTAAAATTGGTCCACATCAAAAAATCTTTAAAGAAAAATAAAAACACTTCATGGTAACCACATACTGAAAATCTACAATAGATACACACAAAAGAAAAAGGAATCCAAACACAGCACTAAAGTTAGTCATCAAATCACAAGAGAAGAGAACAAAAGAGGAAGGGAAGAAAAAAAGACCTACAAAAACAAATCCAAACCAGTTAACAAAATGGTAACAGGACATATATATCGATAATTACCTTAAATGTAAATGAAAGACATAGACTGGCTGAATGTGTACAAAAACAAGACCTGTATATATATGCTGTCTACAAGAGACCCACTTCAGATCTAGAGACACATACAGACTGAAAGTGAGGGGATGGAAGAAGGTATTCCATGCAAATGGAAATTTAAAGAAAGCTGGAGTAGCAATACTCATATCAGACAAAATAGACTTTAAAATAAAGACTGTTACAAGAGACAGAGAAGGACATTACATAATGATCAAGGGATCAATCCAAGAAAAAGATGCAACAATTTTAAATATATATGCACCCACCATAGAAGCACCGCAATATATAAGGCAAATAGTAACAGCCATAAAAGGAGAAATCGACAGTAACACAATAATAGTGGGGGACTTTAACACCCAACTTTCATCAGTGGACAGATCATCCAGACCAAAAAATCAACAAGGAAACACAGGCCTTAAATGACACATTAGACCAGGTGAACTTATATTTATAGAGCATTACATCCAAAAGCAGCAGAATACATATTCTTCTCAAGTGCACATGGAACATTCTCCAGGACTGATCACATGCTGGGCCTCAAAGCAAGCCGCGGTTAATTTAAGAAAATGGAAATCATATCAAGCATCTTTTCAACCACAATGCTATGAGATTAGAAATCAACTACAAGAAAAAACTGTAAAAAACAAAAACACATGGAGCTTAAACAATATGCTACTAAAGAAGCAGTGGATCACTGAAGAAATCAAAGAGGAAATCAAGAAATACCTAGAGACAAATGTCGACAAAAGCACAATGATCCAAAACTTATGGGACACAGAAAAAGCAGTTCTAAGAGGGAAGTTATAGCAATGCAAGCTTACCTCAGGAAACAAGAAAAAGCTCAAATAAACAACCTAACCTTACATCTAAAGCAACTAGAGAAAGAAGAGCAAACAAAACCTAAAGTTAGTAGAAGGAAAGAAATCATAAAGATCAGAGCAGAAATAAATAAAATAGAGTTGAAGAAAACAATAGAAAAGATCAATGAAACTAAAAGATGGTTCTCTGAAAAGATAAACAAAATTGATAAACCTTTAGCCAGACTCATTAAGAAAAAAAGGGAGAGGGTGCAAATCAATAAAATTAGAAATGAAAAAGGAGAAATTACAACAGACACCATAGAAATACAAAGGATCATTAGAGACACTACAAGCAACTATATGCCAACAAAATGGACAACCTGGAAGAAATGATAAACTCTTAGAAAGATACAATCCCCCAATACTGAATCAGGAAGAAATTGCAAATATGAATAGACCAATCACAAGTACTGAAATTTAAGTTGTGATCAAAAAACTTCCAACAAACAAAAGTGCAGGACCAGATGGCTTCACAGGTGAATTCTATCAAACATTTAGAGAAGACTTAACACCTGTCCTTCTGAAAGTATTCCAAAATACTGCAGAGGAAGGAATGCTCCCAAACTCATTTTATGAGGCTGCCATCATCCTGATACCAAAACCAGACAAAGATACTAGAAAAAAAAGAAAACTGCAGGCCAGTATTAGTGATGAACACAGATGCAAAAACACTTAACAAAATACTAGCAAACCAAATCCAAGAATATATTAAAAGGATCATGCACTATGATCAAGTGGGATTTATCGCAGGGATGCAAGCATTTTTCAGTGTCCGCAAATCAGTCAGCATGATAAACCATGTCAACAAACAAGAATAAAAACCATATCATCATCTCAATAAATGCAGAAAAAGCTTTTGACAAAATTCAACACCAATGTATGATAAAAACTCTCCAGAAAGTGGGAATAGAGGGAACATACCTCAACATAATAAAGGCCATATATGACAGACCTACAGCTAACATCATACTCAACGTTGAAAAGCTGGAAGCATTTCCTCTAAGATCAGGAACAAGATAAGGATGTCCTCTCTTGCCACTTTTATTCAACATAGTTTTGGAAGTCCTAGCCGTGGCAATCAGAGAAGCAAATTGGAAAAGAAGGAAAACTCACTGTTTCCAGATGACATGATACTCTACCTAGAAAATTCTAAAGATGCCACCAGAAAACTACTGGAATCCATCAATGAATTCAGTTGCAGGATACAAAATTAATACACAGAAACCTCTTGCATTCCTATACACTAACAACGAAAGATCAAAGAGAAATTGAAGAAACAATCCCATTTACCTTCACATCAAAAATAATAAAATACTCAGGAATAGACCTACCTAAGAAGACAAAACACCTGTAATTCTGAAAACTATAAGACACCAATGAAAGAAATCAATGATGACACAAACAGATGGAAAGATACAACATATTCTTGGATTGGAAGGATCACAATATTGTCACAATGACTATACTCCCCAAGGCAGTCGACAGATTCACTGCAATCCCTAGCAGATTACCAATGGCATTTTTCACAGACCTAGAACAAAACATTTTAAATTTGTATGGAGACACAAAAGACCCCAAATAGCCAAAGTAATCTTCAGAAAGAAAAATGGAGCTGGAGGAATCAGGCTCCCTGGCTTCAGACTATTCTACAAAGCTACAGTCATCAAGACAGTTTGGTACTGGCACAGAAACAGAGATATAGATCAATGGATCAGGATAGAAAGCCCAGAGATAAAACCATGCACCTATGGTCAATTAATCTTATGACAAAAGAGGCAAGACTGTACAATGGTGAAAAGACATCTCTTTAGTAAATTGTGCTGGGAAAACTGGACAGTTACATGTAAAAGAATGAACTTAGAACATTCTTTAACGCCCTGTTCTTTACATCTTTATTGGAGTATAATTGCTTTACAATGGTGTGTGTGTTTCTGCTTTATAACAAAGTGAATCAGTTATACATATGCATATGTCCCCATATCTCTTCTCTCTTGTGTCTCCCTCCTTCCCACCCTCCCTATCCCACCCCTCTAGGTCGTTACAAAGCACCAAGCTGATCTCCCAGTGCTATGCGGCTGCTTCCCACTAGCTATTTTACATTTGGTAGTGTATATATGTCCATGCCACTCTCTCACTTTGTCCCAGTGTACTCTTCCCCCTCCCCGTATCCTCAAGTCCATTCTCTAGTAGGTCTGTGTTTTTACTGCCATCTTGCCCCTAGGTTCTTCATGACCGTTTTGTTTTTTTTTTTAGATTCCATATATATGTGTTAGCATACGGTATTTGTTTTTCTCTTTCTGACTTACTTCACTCTGTATGACAGACTCTAGGTCCATCCACTTCACTACAAATAACTCAATTTCGTTTCTTTTTATGGCTGAGTAATATTCCATTGTATATATGTGCCACATCTTCTTTATCCATTCATCTGTTGGTGGACACTTAGGTTGCTTCCTTGTCCTGGCTGTTTTAAATAGAGCTTCAATGAACATTTTGGTACATGTAATACCCTTTTGAAAAATAAACTTAAAATGTATTAAAGACCTAAATGTTAAGGCCTGATGCTATAAAACTCTTCAAAGAAAACAAGCAGAACACTCTTCAGCATAAATATGAGCAATATCTTTTTCATTCACCTCCTAGAGTAATGAAAATAAAAATAAGTAAATGGGACCTAATTAAATTCAAAAGCTGTTGCACAGCAAAGGAAACCATAAACAAAACAAAAAGACAACCCACAGAATGAGAGAAGATATTTGCAAATGATGTGACTAACAAGGGATTAATCTCCACACCTCATGCAGCTCAATAGCAAAAAAACAAACAACCCAATCAAAAAATTGGGCAGAAGACCTAAATAGACATTTCTCCGAAGAAGACATACAGATTGCCAACAAACACATAAAAAGATGATCAACATCACTAATTATTAGAGAAATGCAAATCAAAACTACAATGAGGTATCACCTCACACCAGTCAGAATGGCCATCATCAAAAAGTCTGTAAACCATAAATGCTGGAGAGGGTGTGGAGGAAAGGGAACCCTCCTGCACTGTTGGTGGCAATGTAAATTGATACAGTCACTATGGAGAATAGTATGGAGGTTCCTTAAAAAACTAAAAATAGAGCTACCATATACATGATCTGGCAATCCCACTCCTGGGCATATATCCAGAGAAAACCATAATTCAAAAAGATACATGCTTCCCAATGTTCACTGCAGCACTGTTTACAGTAGCCAACACATGGAAGCAACCTAAACATCCATCAACAGATGAATGGATAAAGAAGATGTAGTACATATATCCAATGGAATATTACTCAGCCAATAAAAAGAACAAAGTAATGCCATTTGCAGCAACATGGATGGACCTGGAGATTATCATATTAAGTAAGTCAAACAGACAAATATGATGTCACTGTATGCGGAATCCAAAAAAATGATACAAATGAACTTATTTACAAAGCAGAAACAGACTCACAGACTTAGAAAACAAACTTATGGTTACCAAAGGGGAAAGGTTGGGGGGAAGGGATAAATTGGGAGTTTGGGATTGATACATACACACTACTATATTTAAAATAGATAAGGACCTACTGTATAGCACAGGGAACTCTGCTCAGTATTCTCTAATAACCTAAATGGGAAAAGATACATGTGTATGTGTAACTGAATCACTTTGCTGAACACTTGACTGTACTCCAATATAAAATAAAAAATATATATATAAGAACAGCTTTATTGATATGTAAAAAAAAAAATTTCTCAGACAAGCAAAAACTAAAAGAATACAGCAATACTAAACCTATCCTTAAGGAAATATTGAAAAGTCTTCTCTAAATAGAAAAGAAGTAAGAATATATAGGAAAGAGAAAATCACAGTTGGAAAGCAAATCACCTGAATAAGCCAGTACACAGATTTAAAAAAAAAATCAGAAAATTTCTGTGAAAGTGATAACCACAATGAACAGCAAAAGGAAGAACATGAAGATGTAAAAAGATGGGTGAGAAGAGTAAGAAAAAGTGGATTTTTTTTTTCATTTCCTAGAATGTGTTTGAGCGTATATGACTACCAGTCTAAGGCAAGTAGATATAGGATGGGGTTCACATACTTGAAAAACAAGGTAACCACAAGTCAAAAACATACACTAGATTCACAGAAACCAAAAAGAACATAAGTATAATACAAAAGAAAATAATCAAACCACAAAAGGAAAAACAACAACAAAAAAAAGCGACCAAGCAGAAATATAAAATCAACGGGAAAACAAGGTTAAAATGCAATAAATACATATCTATCAATAACTACTTTAAATGTCAATGGAGTAAATGCTCCAATCGAGAGACACAGTAGCAGATTGGATAAAGAAAACAAGAGCCCACAATATGCTGCCTACAAGAGACCCACTTTAGGGCAAAGGACACACATAGATTGAAAGTGAATGGATGGGAAAAGATATTTCATGCAAATGCAAATAAAAAGAAATCAGGAGTTTCATTGCTCATATCAGACAAAATAGACATTAGAACAAAGACCATAAAGATAGATAAAGAAGGACACTATATAATGATAAAAGGAACAATACAAGAGGAGGATTTTATACTCATCAACATATATGTACTTAATATAGGAGCACCCAAATACATAAAACATACTAAAGGGAGAAATTGACAAGAATACAATAATAGTAGGAGACATTTACACCCCACTCACATCAATGGACAGGTCTTCTGGACAGAAAATCACTAAGGCAACAGATCCTAAGTGATATAGTCAAACAGTCAGACTTACTTGATATGTTCAGGACATTACATCCAAAAAAACAATACACATTCTTCTCAAGTGCACGTGGAACATTCTCTAGGATTGACCACACACTAGGGCACAAGACAGGCCTCAACAAATTTAAGAGTATAGAAATTATCTCAAGCACCTTTTCTGACAACAATGGCATAAAACTAGAAATCAACCACAGAAAAAGAAATGAGAAAAAAATGATTTCATGGAGACTAAACAACATGCTGCTAAAAAACCAATGGGTAAACAATGAAATCAAAGAGGAAATTAAAAAATACCTGGAGACAAATGACAATGAAAACACAACCATACAAAATCTATGGTGTATGGCAAAAGCATTTCTTAGAGGGAAGGTTATAGCAATATAGGCCTTCCTCAAAAGACAAGAAAAATCTTAAACAGCCGAATCTACCACTTAAAAGAATTAGAAAAAGAAGAACAAACAAAACCTGAACTCAGCAGAAGGAAGGAAATAATAAAGATCATAAAGGAAATAAGATAGAGATTAAAGAGATAGAAAATATCAGTAAAACCAAGAGCTGGTTCTTTGAAAGGGTAAAGCTTCTGCACAGGAAAGGAAACCATAAACAAAATAAAAGGACAGCCCACAGAAAGGGGGAAAATATTTGCAAATGATACAACTAACAAGGGCTTAATTTCCAAAATTTACAAACAGCTCATACAACTCAACAATAAAAATACAACCCAATTGAAAAATGGATAGAAGACCTAAATACACATTTTTCCAAAGAATAAATACAAATAGTCAGTAGCCACATGAAAAAATGTTCAACATCGCTAATTATTAGAGAAATGCAAATCAAAACTACAATGAAGTACCACCTCACACTGGTCAGAATGTCCATCATTAAGAAATCTATAAATAACAAATGCTGAAGAGGATGTGGAGAAAAGGGAACCCTCCTGCACTTTTGGTGGGAATGTAAGTTGGTACAGACACTACGGAAAACAGTATGGAGGTTCCTGAGAAAATTAAAAATAGAATTACATTTTATGATCCAGCAATCCCACTCCTGGGTATATATCCAGACAAAACTCTAATCCAAAAAGAAACATGCACCCCTGTGTTCATAGCAGCACTATTCACAGTAGCCAAAACATGGAAACAATTTAAATGTCCATTGATAGAGGAATGGATAAAGAAGATATGGTACATATATACAATGGAATACTACTCAGCCATAAAAAATGAAATAATGCCATTTGCAGCAACAGGGATGCAACTAGAGATTATCAGCGAAGTAAGTCAGAAAGAGAAAGACAAATACCATATAATACCACTTATATGTGGAATCTAAAATATGACTCAAACGAAACTATCTACAAAACAGACTCAAGGACATAGAGAACAGATTTGTGGTTGCCATGGCGGAGGGGGCTGGAGGAGGGATGGAGTGGGAGGTTGGGGTCAGCAGAGGTAAGCTATTATATGTGGACTAAATAAACAGCAGTGTCCTACTGTATAGCACAAAGAACTATATTTAATATCCTGTGATTAATCACAATGGAAAAGAATATTTTAAAAAGTATATATATATATATATATGTGTGTAACTGAATCACTTTTCTGTACAGCAGAAATTCACACAACATTGTAAATCAACTATATACATCAACAAAAACTTTTTAAAAGGCAAATGATGATGTCAACCTGGATTATTTTGACATCATGTAAAAGAATAGATGCAAAGCTTACAGAGGTTCCTTTTTTAATGATATTTTGCTAAAACATATGTAAAATTTGCCATGTTAGCCATTCTTAAGTGTATTGTTCAGTGGCATTAAGTACATTCACATTTTTGTGTAACCATCACCATGATCCATCTCAAGAGCTTTTTCATCATTCCAAACTGAAATTCTGTACACTAACTCACCATTCCCTGTAGGCCCTGGCAACCACCAGCTACTTTCTGCCTCTATGAATTTGATTCCTCTAGATACCTTATACAAGTGGAATCATACAGTATTGTCCTTTTTTGTCTGGCTTATTTCACTTCATATAATGTCTTCAAGGGTTATCCATGTTGTAGCGTGTCAGAATTTCCTTTTCAAGTTGAATAATATGCCATTATATGTATATATCATGTTTTGTTTATCCATGCGTCCATTGGTGGACATTTGGGTTGTTTCCACCTTTGGCTACTGTGAATAATGCTGCTGTGAACACTGGTATACAAATATTTGATTAGGTGCCTGCTTTCAGTTCTTGGGGGTATATACCCAGAAGTGGAAGTGCTTCTCTTTTGGTATATGGTATCTTCTCTTTTCTTGGAAAATAGAAACAGGATAAATTTTGGTATATTGTATACCAAATTTATATTATATGGTATCTTCTTTTTTCTTGGAAAAAAGTATCTTCTCTTTTCTTGGAAAATAGAAACAGGATAAATTTCTTTTAAAAGTTTTTGTTAGTGTGTGTGTTTATGGAATTCACCCTATCAAAGTGAATCAAATAGCTTATATAAATAAGGATTTTTATAAATTCCCTACTGTGAGTCCTGTGCTAATTGAAACTTGTGAGCCCAACTATTAATACATAAAAAACACAACTATAGAGAAATAAAATGTGAGCCATCAATATAATAGAATATTGTGCAGTCACTAAAGAGTTTTTGAAGTCCATTTAATGACAATTGGGAAATGTTTACTATATAATGTTGAATCAAAATCAGAACCCCAAGTGTGACTCCAACTTTGTATACATGTAAGCAACATATTTCACTGTTTACATTTAAATATTTATAGATTGATTTTTACTCATAAATATATGACAGGAAACGTACCAAAATGTGGTAATCTCTAGTTGGTGGGAATATGAGTGATTTTTTTTCCTCCTTTATACTTTTCTGTACTTTTCCAAATTTTCTAAAGTGTCCATACATTATTTTCACTATCTTAAAATGTATTAACATGATTCTCAAAATTTAGTATCTTAGTGATGAGAAAGAACTGAATAGAATTAGAAGAAGCCATTCTAGAAACCTGCCAGGAAATGATACCTGGGACTAAATAACTAGTTCTTTTTCCTTAGAAGATAATATAGGATTAAAATACTGGGACTAGTATGTTAAGGTTATAATATGGTAAGCTGGTATCGAGTGTGTTAGGTACATGTACACCTTAAGGCAAGTCTGCAGTAAAATTATTGCCCACCCTAAACATTATCATCAATGTGTACTGTTCTCACCCGCTTCCTAGCTGCAGTAAGTAGGGAAGCAGGTCTCAGAGGTAGACTTCTGTGCAATCAAATTGATCCTCCTGAATTTTACATTTAAGAGTCTAGATTATACAGAGGCTGTTTCTAGGTTTTGGTCCCAGGAATGACAATTGAAAAGTAAGACACAACAAATGTACATTTTTATAGATTTGCCTATATTGAACATTCTCTCACTGTGACCAGACCAACCCATCCCTTATCATTTGATAAATCATCCATTGTCTGTACAGTCTCTTTAGAGGCTCAAAACCTCTAAGGCACTAAATTTAAATTTATATTTAAATTGCACTTCATTTGAAGCAAAGTATACTTTAATGAAGAAGGATTTTAACCATCAAAGCAAAAGCTATAAAATGTCCATAACTGAAATGTTCTTTGTTTCTAGATAATTATATGACCTTATCTCGTTTAATTGATCTCCTAAGAAGATGTGGAAAACTTGAGGATGTTCCAAGATTTTTCTTAATGGCTGAGAAACGTAACTCCAGAGCAAAACTGGAGCCAGGATTTCAGTACTGTAAAGGATTATATCTTTGGTAAATTTATTGGCAAATAAATTCTACATAATAGGTTGTTTTCCTCATTGTGACTAAAGTAGAATACACTTTGAATTTTTAAAATTCTGTATTTTAAAATATAATAGTTTTATTTACAAAACAAATTATAAACGACTTAAAGTTTGTAGTTAGTGATTGCAATAAGTAATTTTTTTTAAACATCTAACAAGGTATACTGGAGAACCAAATGATGCCCTTCGACATTTTAATAAGGCTCGGAAAGACAGTGACTGGGGCCAAAATGCCCTTTATAATATGATAGAAATCTGTTTGAATCCAGATAATGAAACTATTGGAGGTGAAGTATTTGAAAATCTGGATGGAGACCTGGGGTGAGTAGTATTTGACAAGTTACTCTTTTTTCCAGAAACACTGGTTGGGGATAATCAAGGATATCTTATAAAAGAGAACTAAATTCCAGGATAGCACTAATGGCAGTTTAGCGAATAAATCATAGCTGGGAATAACTGTTCTCTGAAACAAGCATGACATACTTTTAGAAGGTTTTCTAAATCAGAACAGACATGCTATTGAAGACACTCCCCTAATTGCTCTGTGGAAAATAGAATGAATCGTAGTGTGATTACCTTGGCAAAAATTGTCCGCATAATAATAATAGTAACTTCTTAACAGACGGCTCTCTGCCAGATCTTGGCTGTATACTGTATATGCATTGCCTTATTTATTCCCTTTAACAACGTGTGAAAAAGCTCCAAGTTAACCTAACGTGATGGAGTTAGAAAATGGTGGAGGCAAGATTTAGACTGAGTCCTCCCTGGCCTCAGAGCGCCAGCTGTTGGCCACTGTGGTGCACTGCGGGTAAGTGGTTATACTTCTGTCAGGCTACACTTGTTGCTCGCCCTCTCCTCAGGGTCAGGGAAGGCAGGGTGGGGAGTGTATAAGGGTGTAAGGGGAGTAGGAGAGGTCATTTCTGCCCCCAGGAGCATGCATGCAATTTACCTGGTCGGCAAGGCAGCGTCTGAAGCCATTCAGTCTTGCAACAAAACAGAAGTGAGTTAAATTGTTATTAAGTGTTGTAGGAATTCATAGAAAACATAGTGCAGAGCAGTCAGGGGAAGCTGCATAGAGGAGTGGGAGAAATGAAAACCTGACTGCTGAGAGGTTTCAGTGGCAGTCCTGAAGGCTTGGATTACAGAGACCATTGAAAGATTTAGAGCGGGGGAGAGGCATTTTTAATTTTTGTTTGTTTTAGAAAGGGTAAGGAAACATTCTGTTTTGCAACTATAGGCTGTCCCCATGGAAATCTTCAGCAATAGGTTGAAAACACCAAATTTGGAATATAGAACTCAGAAGGGAGGTCACAGCTTGAGATACAGATTTGGAGGATAGGTGCTCAGAGTGGGTAGTTGGAACCCCATGAATGGCCTCTTTTCGAGTAGAATGTAGTGACGGAAGTCTGAGAACTAAATTTGGGGTGTGCTAACATTTAAGGAGATTGGAGGAAGGGAGGTAAGGATAGGGCAATGACTGGTGGAAAGAGAAGGAAAACTGTAATCTTACAGAAGAAACAAAAGGAGGGGAGCTTGAAAGAAGATTACCAACAGTGTAAAATGTTTTAGAGAAGGTAAAAGCCTGAGAAGAAGATCAATAGCTTTAGTGATTAGGCTTTAAGAATTTAATTTCCTTTCATTAATAGACTTATTTATACATTATATCTGGGTGTGGGTATGTATATAAGAAAATTGCTATTACACATTCAAATTATTGCACTTAAAATTTATAATCTCTTGACAAGTAAAGAATTTCTTTTCTGAGAACCTAATAGGCACCTTGGGTGAGGAACATTAGTATACTTTATATGTCTGGCAAACTTAGATTCAAATCTGTTAGCTATGTGATCTTTGGCAAATTACTTTATCTGTTGGAGCCTTGGTTTTCTCATATGTAAAATGGATTCAGCATACACTGAATGAAATAACACAGTGCTTGGCACATAGGAAGTGCTTTAACAAAGTTAGTTACTTTCTGCTCACTCCTTTTTTTTAATTAATTATTTTTTAATTGAAGTATATAGTTGATTTACAGTATTTTATAGTCTCCCTTCTTTCTTTCGTTTTCTGAGTAGGTATGCTATTTGATAATTGTATAATTCTACTTACCCTGAATTCTAGTTTTATATTAGCTAAAACGAACACATTTACCACAGGTGGACGGTATCCAATCTTTGTTTTCAGTCTAAAGTGAATAAATGTTTAATGGTGTTTTATTGAAGCTATGTTAGTTTTGTTTTTAAAACTGTAACTGTGCTTTACTTTGTATTAGAAGAGAATGAGTGACATTCTTCAGTAGGATTACTTTTAAATTGGTGAGAAAAATAGAAACCAATGTACCTTAATCTCAATGAATTTTACTTAATGAGTGATAGACACAGATTTATTTTGTATTGTATACAGTAATTCAACTGAGAAGCAAGAGTCTGTGCAGTTAGCAGTGAGAACAGCAGAAAAGCTCCTTAAGGAACTAAAACCTCAGACTGTTCAGGGTCACGTGCAGCTTCGCATAATGGAAAACTGTTGCCTAATGGCTACCAAACAGAAATCTAATGTCGAGCAGGCGTTGAATACCTTCACTGAAATAGCAACGTCGGAGGTTAGTAGATTTTCTTTTTCAACTTCATGTTAGCTTTCCTTGGTGGTGTTGAAATATGTACTTTAATTAGTTATTTGTTTTCTGAAGATTGACTTCATTATTTACTGTTATTAAAAATTAGATATATAGTTTGGTATGATGTTACATCATGTACCTTTGTTTTCAGGGGAGACATTATTACATGTTGACGTGTTGTTATGTTTATCTCTATTAGAACAGTGAGTTCTAGAGAAGGGAAATTCTGCAAGAGGGCATAAATTAATTCTCAAGGGAATGGCTTTATCCTCTGTGTTGTTAAGTGTAGCCTAGGTTAACTTACTAAGTGAAAACAAACACCTGGCTGCCTTGATATCTCACCTTTTCACTTATGTGAACTTGAAATTTTTCCAGCTCTAGAGCTAAGTGAGATCAGTACTGACAGCTTATAATTCAGTCATGCAGATAATGATGTTGTTCTTTAGTGACACTGAAATCACCCCCTGTGATAATAATAATAAATATTAAATAATAATAAATTATTTTATTACTATTAGATCAAAGGCTTTCTCCTCTTTTCAGCCCATTCAGATCCACTGCCCTTCTCACCCTCTGGGCCTTTCATTTCTCCTTCCCTCACACAGTGCTGTAATTCTCCAATTACTTGTTATTAAGGAAGGAATTCTAGGTACCCATCCCATCAACAGTTGGTAGTAGCTAGTTCTAAGCATGCACTTGGGATTTCATGTTCTTCTACTCACTGGTGTTGTAAGCCGTGGGAGACTCATGTGGGGCCTCTCACAGGATGTACAGAATTTTGCTGTGTTTTCTTGTGGTTCAGAGGTCACAGCAGCAGCAGTAAATGACCAAAACCTCCTACAGTGACCCCTCCCCCCTGCCTCCCAGGACCCTGGAGGGCTTTGGAAAACCTGCAACTGCTGTTGTTGCTTGGGTGCAAGTATCCATGGTGGCACTTGACCGCCACTGTAAGCCGCCCTGGGGACAAAACAGCAAGGCAGCAGCTGCCCAGTTCCATCCTCGAGCAGAGCCCCTCTGCTGACATTGAAGCAGTGCTCAGTTGAATTGACTGCAGCAGCAGATGGATGACAGCAGCTGACAGAACCAGAAATAGGACTGTCCTGTAAGTCTAAGAAAATCTGTAAGACATGATAAAGCACCATTGCAAGTAAGGTGTCATAGCTCCCTAACGTTGGGAAGTAACGTTCTATCATGTAAGGAGAGTTTAAACTGTGAGGTTTGAGAGAGAACACTAACAGCAGTAAGTGACATCACAGCTGTTTCCTAGAGAGACTGTGCTAGTTCTTTGTTTTGCTGAGACTACATTATTTTTCTTACCATTCTTACATATGTGATTAGTAATATACGGTGCTCAAATCTGTTTACTGGCCATACCGTCCAAAGACTGATGTATGAATTGAAGTTTAGTAAGTGAATTTTATCTTGCCTTTTTCTCTTTTAACTCACAGCCTGCATATATTAAATATAATGAATATTCATTAAGTAACCAGTGGGTGCTGAGCATAGTCGGAATCACAAAGATAAACCACATATAGACCCTTTCTTCAAGTTTCTCGTAGTCTAGGGAAGATGAGACACAGATACTGAGTGTAATGCAAAGCAATATCTGTTACGTTCTGTCCTAAAGTTGCAAATAACAGTGCTGTAGGACAGGGGCTCCCAACCCCCAGGACGCGGACCGTCCGGGGCCTGTTAGGAACCGGACCAGCCAGCAGGAGGGGAGCAGCGGGCAAGCGCGGGAAGCTTCATCTGCTGCTCCCCGTGGCTCGCGTTACTGCCTGAACCATCCCCCCGCCTGCCCCCCGCCCGTGGAAGAATTGACTTCCACGAAACTGGTCCCTGGTGCCAAAAAGGTTGGGGACCACTGCTGTAGGAGATAGTATAAGGAGAGCTGAGAGACCCCTTCCATGGAAGAAGGTATGATTTAAGAAGAACCAGGGTAAATTGCATTTTCACAGGCAGCGTTGGAGGAAGTGCATTCTAAGTTAAGGGGAAAATGTGAACAAAGGCAGGGAGGCATCGAAGCACAGGGTAGATTCACAGCACTATGTGGCCTTCAGATTGACTGAAAAATGACAGGAAGACATGGGAGGAACCAGTGGAAGAAGCATTAAACCCAATCTAAAATGTTTCCCCTTCCTTTCTTCCCCTCACCTTGAACCATAAAGGTACACTGTTTATAATAGAGCTGTATTGTCTTTTGTGATGTAAAGGTGCTGCAGTTCAGAGTGACAGAGAGAGAAAAGCTGGCTGAACATCTTAGGATGTCTGCACCAGAAAAGGCATCATGGGCCTAGTGCAGGGGCTAGAATGCAAGTCTGCAGTTTTAGAAACCATTCTTCAGTTCACTCAGGAGTGATTTCAAGCTGTGAGGAATTGATTCATTCTGATCAAACTCAAAGTGTGTGATTTTTAAATCAGAGTTTATTTTTAAAGGTATAGTGTGGGATATTTTTAGTATGTGAATAGGTCTGGACATTTTTCCAGGACCCTTCTCTTCTTGGGCTGTCCTAGGATCTGGCTGACAAATGCATAGTAGGTCTGTATTTTCTTTCCTTTCTAGCCCTCCTGGGATGGGGGATACTGTTCAATAATTAATAATATCCCACACGTCTTCAAAATCTACTACCAAATGGGTTGTATTTGGCATTCAAATAAAAAACTTTCTGCCATTCCTTAATCAGGAGAACAAATTACATATTGGGAGTTTATTGATAGACATAAAATTAGACCCAAGGAAGTTTTATATTCCTACAAACCATGTTCATCAGACTCTAGTGAATTGCCCTTCTCTATTCCAGGGTTATTTCTGACTTCCAACCATGATCAGTGTTGGACATTGAACTTTTTAACACTCTGCTCTCCTTTTGTTCGTTATTAGTTACTGAAAACTTGCTATCTTACAGTGCACCTTTATTATAGTCATGATATAATTTCTACATCACAGTTTCTCATCTTTTATTTATATTTTAAATGGAAGTCTTTCTCTTTATAAAAGCATCACGGTCCCTCTGCTGAAATTTGAGAAGCACTTTATCTTTGTCAGATTCATACACATAACTGCATAGGTATGTTAGTTTTCTGGATAGACCGCTAATGGTCTCCATGTTATACCAATTCTTAATAGCTCCTTGGTTTCGCAGAGTGACATTTTCTGACTCTGAGCTCTAAAAGAATATCATCTTTTATAGTTACTATCAAGGAGCTGCAGACTCCAAATCTAAAAGCATATTTTAAGGCATGAGTTTATTTCATATAGTTTCCAAATGATTAATTACTTGCATGCCTTATTTATAACATTTCATTAACCAAACATTATTGGGAGAAGAGGCTTTTGAATAAAATGGAAAGGGAGGAGGAAAAGAGCAGTAGAAGTCAGTATAGATAAGGAATATCATTTGCAGGTAAATCATTCTGTTAGTCCTGTTTTATAGGTGAAAGAACTAAGGAGCCAGAATGCTGAATCTGAAACATAAATGTTCAATTAGGACTACAGTGAGATAGAATTTTATTTTTTCTGTTTCGGTACAAAACTGAAACAGTCTCATTAAAGAACAAGTTTTCCTAATTGTCTGGAATTGCGTGGTTACTGCACCTGCATTCTTACTGAACTACCTGGACCAGCCTGAGGTTACTGGTAGCCTGAGGTTACTGGATGTGTTACATAATGACCATATCACAGTATTTAAGTGAAGCCAGCAATAGAATCCACAGGCCGGTCCTTATATTATGTAGCACTTGCTACTTTCCATGTGTTTTTCTTTTTCACATTTATGTTTTCTTTTTCACATTTATGTTATGTTTTCTTTTTCACATTTATGTTTGTGTATCTGGGGGTCTCAACTCTTGTTTCCTTATAGAAGGATCATATTCCAGCACTTTTGGGAATGGCAACAGCTTATATGATCTTGAAACAAACTCCACGAGCCCGAAACCAGCTGAAAAGGATTGCAAAAATGAACTGGAATCCTATTGATGCTGAGGACTTTGAGAGGAGTTGGCTGCTGCTTGCTGACATTTATATTCAATCAGCAAAGTACGACATGGCAGAAGAGCTGTTAAAAAGGTGCCTGCGTCATAACAGGGTAGGTGACTGAGGAGTGAAAAATAATTGGTAGCCTTTGTTGTATAAGCTTTCTATATAGGTTTTTTTTTTTTTTTTTTTTTTTTTTGCGCGGTACGCGAGCCTCTCACTGTCGTGGCCTCTCCCGTTGCGGAGCACAGGCTCCGGACGCGCAGGCTCAGCGGCCATGGCTCACGGGCCCAGCCGCTCCGCGGCATGTGGGATCTTCCCGGACCGGGGCACGAACCCGTGTCCCCTGCATCGGCAGGCGGACTCTCAACCACTGCGCCACCAGGGAAGCCCTCTATATAGGTTTTTATAGAGTGTTGGTCCATTTCTAGGGATTTCTGTGTGTTTTTAGAGAATTAAATGTTTGTTTTTACCACAATCAGGAAATAAACATTAGTAATAAAAAAGAAGCCATTTGCCCTTGAAAATAAAGAAAGAGAGATTGCAGTTTCAAGTTTCAGCTGTGGTTTGCCCTACTTACAGAAAGTGTTTTGGAATGTCAAGCGTTTGCCTGTGATTATCCATCTCATCCCAGAGCTAATGAAAGTTGCAGAAGAGCATTAATTGCAGACGTCTGTCCCTCCTGTTAAATACTCCTGATGAACTGACTGCAGCTGCGTGTTGTTTTCTCATTATTAGAATCCACTCTGCATAATATATTTTGTAGGGAAAAGTGTTTTAAGCATTTAATTTGATTTATTTAATGAAAAGTCCGTATCTTAGGTAGAAAAGTGCATATCTTAGGTATAAAACTGAAAATCTTCAAGTCCTTAGAATTTAAGGCTCTTTACTAACAGTGCATTTTGGTATTTAATTGCCCAGAAAAGGATGTCTTTTTATAACATGTTTTAAGTTAAGAATTTGTTACTATTTATTGAGAAATAATTGTGCTCAACTTAGAAACTTGAGGATATTTATCTTTATAGAGTCTTATCAATTACTTCAAAATCTTAATCACAGCAAATCTATGTTTTATTCCCTTTGAGCCAGTTAGATTACAAAATAGATCATTTGTTTTCCAAAGAGGAGTCATGATCGTCTAATACTATTAAGTTATTTTCTTGGGGACTTTAAAAACCTAAAATATCAAGCCATTTATCAATTTATGTAATTATACATGTAATTTAAGTTAAAAAACAGAATACTTATTAAAAACAGAATACTTATTAATAGGCTCTGAAAAATCTAAACTGCCAAATAACTAACCCTTACATGCCTAATCGAGGCTTAAGCAAGATTTCATGGGAATTAAGGTTTCAGCGCAGATAGAATTTCAATTTGCCAGAATGCAGACAGCAATACATTGCATGATTGAACATGACGGCTGCTTTAGAGGCGTCAGCCCTACTGCTGAGGCATGACAATATTGGAAGCATGAAATTCAGGAACCAGAGCTTAGAAACTTTGAATTATATAATTAAAAAATGGAGATCATCCAGATCTGGGGCAGGAAATGTGCAAGATGACAGTAGACCATCTTGTCATACCAGATGGCAAGGAAGCTATCAGTGATAATTGGAGTCATGTCAGGGACTCAAGAGCCAACTTGAGGACACTCCCACTAGCCAAAGTTGAGACACTTTAGATATCAGTAATAACTGCACTGAGTTGGAACACACCAAATATGTCTAAGTCCATGAGTTTACAAAGATACAAAAAAAACCAACCCTAATTGGTCACCACTGATATATGCTAATAAACTGACTTATTTCTAAAGCTGGCAAATAAAGGGAAAGAATTAAGCATCTATCCTGCCTTTTCTGTATGAACAATACTGCTGGGAAACAAAATAGTGGAAAAGGAGGTGCTTCTCATTATAGATGTTTTCCAGCTAATAAATGAAGAAAGAATGATGGAATGTCACTATTTTCCAACCATGATGAATTAATGAATGGGTATAACATCACAAGACATTACGTGCCACGTGATGGAAGAACACACCATCTATGAGAGGGTCAGAGTGGGGTGACACAGGTGAAACACTCACTCCAGGTCCGAAATTTAAAGGAGCACTTAAAATCTCAGTAATTATCGGGACTTCCCTGGTGGTCCAATGGCTAAGGCTCCGTGCTCCCAGTGCAGGGGGCCTGGGTTCGATCCCTGGTCAGGGAACTAGATCCCACATGCTGCTACTCAGAGTTCGCATGCTGCAACTAAAAAAAACAGGATCCCGCATGCCACAACTAAAAAGATCCCACATGCCGCAACGAATATCCCGCACCAGCCGCAACGAATATCCCGCACCAGCAACGAAGATCCCACGTGCTGCAACTAAGACCCGGCGCAGCCAAATAAATAAATAAATATATTTTTTAAAAATCTCAGTGATTATCTTAGTTAACTGATGCTGCTATAACAAAGTACCATAGACTGGGTGGCTTATAAACACCAGAAATTTATCAATATTTCTCACAGTTCTAGATGCTGGAAGTCTAAGATGAGGGTGCCAGCATGGGTGGGTTGTAGTGATAACCCTCTTCCTGGTTGCAGACTAATGAGTTCTCACTGTGTCCTCACATGGCAGAAAAAGAGGGCAAGGGGGCTCTCTGCGGTCCCTTTTATAAGGTCACTAATCCCATTCAGGAGGGCTCAACCCAAATGACCTGTTCACCTCCCCAAAGCCTCACCTCCTAATACCATCACACTGGATGCTAGGATTTCAACATATGAATTTGGGGGAACATAAACACTCAGTCCAATGTAGTGATCAGGATGAATGACATTTAATGCAATATTTTTTTAACAAAGTATCAAAAGGTAAAACAGGTAGGATCTTACAGTGCTGTGCTGAGCTATATTGAAGCCTGAAGCAAAAAGGGAAAATGTGTGCCCTGATCCATGTTTGTGGGTATTTTTTAATGGTTAATAGTTTTCATGAAAATATTAGTGATGTATCTTCTTGCATTAAAATAAGGAAAGTAAAATTATGATAAAGAGAAAAAATATTCAAACTTAAAATAACACAGTGAATTTTAATATACCCACTTTTCCATTTTTTAAAATCAACACTCTGGGAAAAAATAGCAATTAAAAAATACCTAAAAACATGTATACAGCATTGTGCATTTTTGCTTTTTCATAAGGAGCAGTGTGACTCGGTTGAGCACTGACCTATGAAGTAAGTAGTTTCACCTCTTTCCCCTTAAGTCAAAATCGGATACAAACCTCTAGATCTAATACAATTTCCAGGAAATATCAATGACACAGGAATATATTATATAACCACTATAAGGATGCACTCACCTAAATCTGGGCTGTGAGAAACTCTAGGATGAACATTCTTGTACATTTAATTGCAAGGAAAGAGGCAGAGAGGAGACTTCTAGATCCAAAGGGAGTTTAGGGACATTTCATCCAGTCACAGTGTGTGACCCTTATTTGAATCCTCATCCTAACATGCAAACAAAAAAGTATGTTAAGACTATTTGAAATTTGAATAGTGACTGGATATTTGGTGATATCAAGGAGTTGTTACATTTTAGGTGTGATAATTTGTGGTTATGTTGAAAGAAAGTCCTTATTTTTAAAGAGGCATACTAAAATATTTATGGATGAAATGATGTAGTTTCTGAGGGTTTTTTATCTGATAATACAGAAGGACAAGTGTATGGAGTAGTGAAACAGTATCAGTCAGGAGTTCATTGTTGAAGACATGGGTTCAGGGGGTCCATCATACTGTCATTTCTATATGTGTTAGAATTACTTATAATAAAAAGTGTAAATGTATATGTATATGTATAAAACATCTCCTTCCCTCTCACCCAAAAATCCTGATTCTGTAGGTTTGAGATAGGGGCTCAGCATCAGAATCTTTTTTTAAGTCCCATAGATGATTGGATTGCATAGCCAAGGTTGAAAACCACTGTTTTATGTGCCATTTAAATGAGTTGATACGGTTGACCCCTATAGTCATAAGCGCTCCATAAAATCTTAGTGATATCAAGTGTAATCTGTTGATACATCTTGCACTTTTCTTCAGTCTTGCTGCAAAGCTTATGAATATATGGGATACATTATGGAAAAAGAGCAGGCATATACAGACGCTGCCTTAAACTATGAGATGGCGTGGAAACACGGCAATCAGACAAATCCAGCAGTAGGTGAGTTTAAAATTTAGCCACTAGGTTTTCACAGGAAACGTGGGTTTTATATGTAAATCTTCATTTAAATGCATTTGTTTTTTCTCTTTAAGGACAAAATACACATTAAGAGCCAACATCCTTTGTTGGACCGTCTGAAAAATAAATTTTATATTTATAATAGATTATTAGCTACTCAGTTATTAGGTGTAGTTTCCTGAGATTCAAACTCCACCTCAGTCGCCTTAAAGGACATCCGATCTAATTCTGCCCTTTCTTTCCCTTCACCCTCTAATTCCAGAATGGTGATGCTGTGGGGGGAAGGTGTTTCATTGTGAAGGAAGTGGGAAGACATTGCATCAAATCAAGTCCTCCTGGGTTCTTTACTGCAGAACTTCTCAAAGCCTCTAAACCCTAATATATACTGTGATGGATATCACAGAGGGGACATGTTTCCCACAGTAATTTGACTATGGAACTTTTTTTTTTCTCTTGAGCATCTATAAACGTCATTTGGTTCCAGTGGTAGCCCATTGGTTTGAGGAAGGCTAGTCTCCAGTATCTGTAACAGATGGGCAGCATCTGGAATATACTTAGTGACTCCTGGGGAGCTCATCCCCAGGCCTCTCTTTCTTTGTGTTGCACTGAAATAGGCTTCATTGACACTGCCCTGTCTGTTCTCTGGAGCAACCCACATAGTCCTTCCGCCCTTATGCATAATGGCCCTCTAATTGCAAACTCTGTCATTGTCTCTCCTCAGTTTCTCTCCAAACCATCCTCAGGTGCTTGTCCATTCTTGCTTTCAAGTCTTTCACCCTCCTTGCTGTCTCCTGGAAACTCTCAAATAGTATTTCCCAAACTTTGCTTTGGAATACTGGGTGAGATATTAATAGTTATTTCTTAAAAAACAGAGAGTTGAGCGTGAGGAGATGAGGTTCCACGGCCAAATAGGTTTCGAAAATGCAGTTTTATTTGTCCATGTCCCTCTTGACCTGTTGTGCCAGAAATGAACAAGTTCTTAAGTATGATTTAAGAACGAATTGTATGTATAATGAAGCTATGTTTTTAAATTAGGCCTTTAGTAGTTGATAGTTCAACCTAAGATGGCATCTGTCTTTTTAGCAGACGCAGCACAGTGATGACTCAGATTTAATCTGCAGTCAGATTGGTCATCTTTAGACTTGCTGCTGTCAGTCAGGACTTCCCCTACCTTGTATTTTTCTGAGGTCTGTTATTTTACTAGACTTGTATAGAGCCCAGGAACTAACGCTTCCTTCTCAGGTATTGTGCGTCTTACAGAATAAAATCAGCTTGTAAAATGAGCATTCCTTAAAATCCTTAAAATATATTTAATTTTGGTGCTTTATTCCCCAGAAGGAATACAGTTAGAAGCTCACTTATTTAAATACTCTGTTCCTTGGAAGACCAGCAAATAAAGAGATTTCAAGTCAGTAGTTCCTTCACTGTGTTATCTTTGTGTTTTATAGGTGATTTTTTCAGTTCCTCTGACTTCTCCTTAGTTGGCATTTCTCTGAGGCTCTAAATTAATTCTCACAGTTTCTTCCTTAAGATTATCATTGCATCCAGTACCCCCAGCCTGCCTGGCCAAGTTAATGGTGCATTTATTTCACTTTTTCACTTGTCAGGAAATCCTTCAAATCATGGTTGTGTTCTTTTCATAGGATTCAGGCGTGAGTACTGTAACTGTGAAAGGCACCAAGAACTGAGATCCACTGAGAGGAGAACACAGTCATGTTTCTCCCTTCAGTCATTCCCAGGTTACGTGACAGTCACTAGGCTGTTCACATTGTTCGTGTTCACGAGCGCACTCTCTCTCTCCCCCGTTTTTTTTCCTGATTACAAAGAGTTGAATTCTTAGAAGCCTGACAGGTGTCATGCAGCTGCGGTACACGTGTTCTTTGCCATTTCTAGCTCTTCATTTCCTCTCTAAAGTTTTTTGAAGGAAATGATCTATCAAGTTTCTTTCAATATGAAAACTTTGTGCTTCTAATTTAGTGTTTACACAGAAAAAAAATGCTAATATTTGCGTGGTACTCAAATTTTTAAAAGCATTTCACAACAAGTATTTCATTTGATCTTTAAACTTACACTAAGAGCTGAGTTATCCTTCCATTTTTGGATGAGGAAACTTGAGATTGACAGCTCAGGTGACTTGTCTAAGGTCTCAGAGCTAGTCAGGAAGCCAGAAACCAAAAGTTAAGTCTAGGTTTTTTTGGTTCTAGTTTCCATGTTTGGCATGACATCTTATGTTGTTTTCCTTTTTAAATGTCCTTTTAAATGTTCCTTTTTTTTTCAGTGCTTAACAGTGGCTTTATTAGGTGAATGCTTGAAAGTATTCAACATTAAATTCAATTTACTTCACATGTTTGCAAACACATTAGCAATTCTTAACTATTTCAAATCAACTAATTTGAAGTACAGAAGGCTTGTTTTCAAATAACTCTTCTGAGGTGACACTAAGACTGAAAGAAACCTATGACTTGAGTCCAGGTCTCTAATAAACTCTATTTATTAATCTGTTTTATAATTATTTTCTAATGATACCAAGTTTACCTCTCTGACACTTATTGTTTTCATCTTGGACATTTCTCATTTGTGTGTGTGTGTGTGTGTATCGAATACAATGAATTTTAGATAATTCTTTTTCCTTACTTTTTGCTACCGTATGATTGCATTAGCCAGCAATTCTTTTAAAACATTGTTCTGAAATTCTAAAAACTTGCTTTGGTACTTTGATTAAGGCCTAAGAGCAACATTCAGATATCCCTTTTTCATATTTCTAAATGGTAAAGCAAGATATTTATTAGTTACGTATTATTTTACATTGTGTTATATCTTATTTATTGAGTCCACTTTTTTTGTCTTTTCCTTAGTTTGCTTACTATTATGGCATTGTTACAGAACAACAGTCAGTTAAGAATGTCTTAAAACTTTCCTCTAAATTGTCAGAATCTGAAATGTGACATTTCACTGTCAGTAACTGTGGTGCTTGTTACTCATCGCTGATGTGGCTATCTAATGACTAACCCAGTGTCTTCTGAGCCTCTCTCCCCCCTGCTCTGCGCTCCACTCGTGCACTCCAGGTCCATTTGGTTGCTGTGTCTCCCTCTACCATTGGCCTTTCCGTGTGCAGTTTTTGCCTAACAGTGTTCTTACTTCCCACCCCCTTGGTCTACCTTATGCCTCTTCCTTCAGATTTCAGACCTTGCCTGACTCCCACCCCCTCCCCAACCAGGTTTCTTATTACAGTGCTCTTGGCCTGTACCTTTATATCACAGCATTTATCTCAGTTTTGAAATTATTCATGTACTTACATAATTACTTAAATAAGGTACTTTCTTTCCTAATGGAGTGTAAACCTCATGACTGAAGGAACCAGTTTGCCTGACATGTTAAGTAAATCTGTACTGTATAAATGAATCGCTGTGTTATCATTTACTGCCCTACGATGAGTTTTTACCATAATCTGAAACAAATGGGACTTTTCTAGTAAGTTGCAAAACCGCATTTGTGGGATGGCCGGCCATCTTCTAACCCAGCTGTGGTCCTTTGTTACAACTCCATTTTCTTTCCTACCTGTTCTCCTTTTATGTCACTCCACCTTCTATTATCTTATCATTTCTATCATAGTATAGTCACCAGCCTCCACTAAGAGTTCTCTAATATTAGAGTAAGCAAACAAAGGAGGAGGGCAAAAAAGGTAATATTAACAGTATGCTCTATAAATAGTACTATATCATTGTTGGTTTTTTTGTCTTTCCAGGATACAAACTGGCATTTAATTACTTAAAAGCAAAAAGATTTGTGGATGCAATTGACGTATGTCACCAGGTAAAACTTAAATTTAGATTTCTCAAAATTTTTCAGATGGACTCTTTCCTACTTTTAATTAATATCAAGATGTACATGAATAGAGATAGAAGACGTCATATTTTGGTTAAATGACTCATCACATATATCTGGGAGATACTACCAGTTTTCAAAGTTTAGAAAATAAAGTTTACTTAAATTGAAAAAACATATGTTTTTAATTGGGCTCAAATAATAAAATGTTTACGTCAATTTAAAGAAAGAGGCTAGAGAAGCATGTTAAATAAAACGTAATCCTTAAGTCAGAAGATATCTCAGGATTATTATAGATTCTCCACATCACTGTTCTGAATAGAAGTTCTTATGTATGTGTCTAAGTCTCTGGTTATTAGAGGATTCAGATTTATAAATTAAAGAGGTATTTTTGTCATTTAGAAGTCATTCAATTACACTTCTGGAATTGATTCCTGACTAAATGATCCCTTGTTAAAATGACAAATATTTAAGTTGCAGTTTTAGAATTTGCAGCTGCTTTATGTACATTGTCACATTGATATTCCATATAAGGCATTTTACTAAACATTGTTGGGAGCTCCAAGAAAAGCTCCTTAGCAGAGAATTATGTAATGTGTCTTATCCCGGATAGCTGTGTGAGCATCATCATAGTAAATACTTGGCCCCAGCGATTGCTATTGATTACTGAGTCTCTGCGTAAGGCAGCATTTCACATTAAGGTTAAGGTTGTACATTAATGTAAGGTTATACATTAGAATCATTTGTGGAGGGTTTTTTTTTGTTTGTTTGTTTGTTTTAATGAATTTCCCCTACTCCTAGACTCAGTAGACCTGGAAATTTGTATGTTTCAAAATCATTCCAGGTAAATCTGATGTGTGCTCCTGGGTAAAAATAACTAAGAGTTTATTAAATATCATGCATTAATAGCTAAATTATTTAAAGTATCTTAAATCATCGATACATAATTGTTTTCTGTAACTGATCTATTAAGGAAATAATTATATTTGTTGTATTTTCCACGTGTAGTATTATATTCTACCTTTTTCATTTAATTGCTGTTAATAGAAATGAGTCATCATGTCACACGCATCTCAGATATCACCTTTAAAAAGTGTTGTTAAATTTGTAGTATTAATATAATGAAATCTCAACTGTAATGCTGTTTCTAGTAAGTTTTGTGACTCCGCAGTTCTTGATAATGAATTACAAGTTCTTATGCTTTTGTTTTTTTTTTGTTTGTGTGTGTGTTTTTGCAGGTTCTCGAAGCACATCCAGCTTACCCCAAAATCAGAAAAGATATACTTGATAAGGCTCGTACATCTTTAAGACCTTGAAAATTATTTTAGCTTTTTTAAGCAAGAAATGAAAAGAATCTGAGTTCTTCCAGTTCAAAATAGGTTTAAGCTAATACTTTGTAATAGAAAGCATACTTCTCTTTCTCCAGCAGAGGCTGCTGTTGTATATAAAGAGAAACACTGTGTTAAATGGATGTCTTCTGATGGAGAAGGTGAATGAAAGCTGGTTTATTTAATTGACTCTCTTGATTAGGTGCAGATTTGGTGACTCTGTGGTAAAGATTATAACCCACTTCTATAAAAAATATTTTGTTAAAATCTTGGTAGTTAAGTATCCTATATCTTTTCTAAGGAATATTAGTTTCTTTCAGGAAATACATTTACAATATTGTTGTTCTCTGTTAAACATTTTTGTGATAGTCTCTGTTATTTCAAAGGTTTGAGTAAATTTCCCTGGAAATATTTATGAAAAAGAAAATATATTTTTTAATAAAGATTTTATAAATTTATGATTTGTATTCCTCTTGGAACTCAAAAGACATGGTGAGTTTTGCAGAATCAGGGTAGACTCCCCATGTTAATGCGTAGTATTACAGAAAATGTGGCTTTCCTAGAAAAGTCTTTGTGGGAAAGTATAAAGAGTGTGTGTGTTTCCCTTCTCTGTTGAACTGATTCTTCCTGCTCCCAATGCCTATGTGATCCCTTTTAAGAAATAACCAGTACCTGAAATTAGTTTAAATAGGTAAACCTTTATAGCAATATTTAACCTTAGCCCAAAGACGAGGCCTTTTGGTGTAACTTTAGACACTGTAACATCTGGTGGAGAATATTTCTGGTCAGTAGGGACTCCCAAAGCACACCGTGTGAACACAGCTGCAGACCCCGCTCTCCCTAGAATTCCTGCCACCACCCTGGGAGAGCACTCACTCTTTACACTGAATTTAACCTAATCTTCATAAACTCAATTCTTAACATCATTTTTAGTATGTTATCTATACCTTTTTCAGTTGCCTTTAAAAATACAATAAACACAGTCTTCAATTTTAATTGCATTTTCAATAAACAGTATTTTTCCAAGTCTCTTGCTTTTCCTCAAGTACCTCATGTTTATTTCTTTTGAGCTACATTCTAGTTTCTGATCACTTCTCCAATTTTCCAAAGTCCTTTTAATTCCAATTACATGTTATAAAATTCTAGTCATTCTTTTATGTATGGCGTTCCATGAAAATGTTTAATAAGTAGAGCATTCATGAAACATGTCATGCCTGTTAAAATGCTTTCACATGTCTTATTACATTTATCCCCCGGTCCTATAATATAGACATCATTATCCCTGTTTTACAGTTCTGGCACTGTGACAGATTATCTCTTTAGCTATAACCTTTCAGCCTGAATGGACATTGTTAAAGACGTGATATAACAGAATACCCTTAGTAGTTCCAGTGAGCCTGCATCATGGAATGCTAGAATCATGGAAATTGGATAGAGAAAGTAGAACATCTCTTCTCCCAGCAAGACATTTCCAAATCAGTTTTCCTATCTGTAAAATGAGGAGTTTGTTTTTGTTTCTTTTTTCTGCGCAGGCTCAGCGGCCATGGCTCACAAGCCCAGCCGCTCCGTGGCATGTGGGATCCTCCCGGACCGGGGCACGAACCCGTGTCCCCTGCATCGGCAGGCGGACTCTCAACCACTGCACCACCAGGGAAACCCTGTTTTTGTTTCTTAAGCAGCCACTTATTCTGCCATTTGTTAGATACTATTCTAGAAACTTTCTTTAAATTAGGTCTTTTATTTCTCAGTCAGCTCTCCAGAGAAATAGTATTTTTTCAGATGACGAGATGAGGCTCCAACTAAGTGATTTGCCCAAGGTCAGAGAAAAATTTTCAGAACCTGGATTCCACCAGCCTTTCCTATATTAAGATGCCTTCCATAACTAAGAGAGGCAGTGTCTATAAGAAAAACTCTTTTATCTGCATGTGGCTAGCAGATGAAACTGAGCGTCCTGTCACAGAGGTGGCTAGGTAATGAGGAACAAGAACTGAGTGGAATGAACGTTCTTACACACGTGGCAGCTGCCACCGAGAAGCGTAAGGGAGGAGCAGTGTAGTGTAGCAGGGGAGAGCACGGCTCTGAAGTCAGACCGGCTTAGGTTTAAAGTCTGGCTTTACTACTTTCTCAAGTTACATAGGCTCTCTGAGCCTCATTTTGCTTTTCTTATCCATAAAGTAATGTATCAGGATAATGACCTTCCTCGGGTTGTTGTAAGAATTAAGTGAAAGAACGTACATAAAACCTAATGAATCTAACTCACTTGGGCTCTTAATAAATAGTAGCTCTACTTACTTATTATAAACTGAACAGGGTCAAGTAGTAGTTGCAGTTGAGAAGAACCTTCACAGAAGAAAAAAGACAATGCAGGCAAAGCAGAGATGGAGAGGACTAGTCAGTTCCCCTAGAAGCACAGCCGTACAGGAGTCAAGATTCTCATTCATTGTCTCCCTCCCTCCTTCCCTCTCTCTCTTGCTCCCCTCCCCCACCAGAAATTATGTTGCACGCTTTGCATGCATAAATCTCACTTCATCCATCTCGAACAGACTTTTGACCTTCTCTCCTCTGCTGGAATTCTCCCCCTAATCCCCACTTACTGTCTCCAAGCTTCCCTCTCTAGGCTTATTCTTTCTTTCATTCAGGTACCAGTTTATTATCACCTTCTCAGAGGCCCTGTCCAGGTTCAGGCCAACACGCTAAAGTAGCCATCACGTCAGTCTGTACCCTGTCACCCTTGTTAAACTCTCTATTTAGCACTAACTAATCTCTGACGTTTTTCTTGTGCACACGCCCAAGGCTGTACATCCAGGAAAGCTGGAACTCAAACTGAACTGCTGCTTGAAGGAATCAGTGCCCATGGCATGTTCAATGATAGTTTGGGGCCCACACGGAGGACGGGGAGGGAGGGACACAACATGAATGAATTGTCTGTGCATTTGGGGTTTGAATACCACCACCCTCATAGTAAGGAAGCATTTTTAAGTTCAATGCCCTTTGACCTTAGGCCAGCTAGTACGGTGAACTGGGTCCCAAAAGGAAACAGCTCTCTTTCCCATTAGTCAAGAAGCTAGAGCAATTCTGGAAGGGTTTTATATATGGACAGCTGAGGAAGCTAGGTTAACTTTGCACTAGAATAGATAATAGAATCACTATGGAAACCAAAAGACCAGTTAAGACTGACAGGAACTCTCCTAGTTTGGGTCTGGAGATAAGTGAAGAGCCTTATAACAGGATCATATTAACAGTGCTAGCGCTGATAAAGTAGCAAATGCTTGTATGTTTTATTTTGCTTTTTGTTTTTAATGAAAGATTGGCAACAGTGCAAGAAAACCACCACAGTCATCCTTTCGGAAGGGAATTTGGAAGTATGGATTTAAGATTCTGTTCTTTGACCAGGTAATCCCACTTAGAGAAATTTATCATAGGGGACATTCAGAAATTTCCTCAAAGTTTTTTGGTTTAAAACACTGTAGAAGCAAAAAGCTTGGGTTTTTTGGTTATTGCCAAAACATTCAGCATAAATGAAGTGGTCAAATATATTAGTTTACCCAATAATGGAGTACTATGTAGTCATCAAAAACTGTTTTCAAAGATTTTTTCTTTTTTTACTATTTTTTAAAGAATTTTTAAAGATTTTTAACTGCTAAGATTCTCACAAAATAAGTGAAAATACAAGAAACATAACTTCATATAACATTAATTTGCAAAAGAATATAAATAGATGTATATGTAAGATACACACACAACTAAACGAAACTAACCCAATTTTTAACAGTAGTTATATCTGAGTGATGAAAAATTTGCCATTTTTCAAGTTAACTGCAAGGAACACACACTAAAAATAAGGGTTTTTCCCTTTTTTTTTTTTTTTAAAAAAGAATAGCTTTCTTAAAGAGGAATAGAAAAACTCTTAACACCCACACTTTAATGGTTTGTACAAAATGTAATCTGGTTTATTTCAATTGTCAGAGAAAAAGATTCAGGAAGTAGAAGATTGAAAAAGACTGCCAGAAAATGGCAATAGGAGAGTGGCAATAGCAACAGTAATAGGAGTTCACTGTTACTAGTAACCGAGTTTTAATGATGATCCTACCAAATGTAACTAATAAGAAGCCGGAGGAAATACCCGAAATCACACAGGGCCACAACGTGTAGTTGTGTCGTGTGAGCCCTGGACAGATTGACCCACCCGAGGGGGTAGCAGAGGAGCAGAAGCTAGCACTCTGGGTCTCACAAATGCAACTGCACCCCCTTGGAGGAAGAGGATCCCTTACTAATTGGAACAAAGTTTGAATGAAAGGTGAGGAATTAGAGACAGGAGAGAAAAATGTTTGGCTATAGGGCTGGGGGTAAGGGAGCAATAGAGTGATGGCTACAGAGGTTTATGAAAGGGATTTTGTTTTCTGTTTTTCAAGACAGGAGCTACTTGAGCATCTTGGAATATTTATGGGGAAAAGTCAGTAGATATTGAAGGTATAAGAAAGAGAAAAGGGGGAAACCTGAGGAGGAAAAGGGGTCCAGGGGATGCTTTAGAAGAATTAGAGTTGAGAGGGATGTGTGATTTTTGTAAAGGGAGTAAAGGAACAAAATAACTGTAGAAAGAGGTGTTAGATATATAAAGGTGGGCTTAGGAGCCCTTATGCTAATTTGCTCCATCAGTTTTATAATGAAGTGGACTTTGACCTAAAGGCAGTACCACTCCTTCATACGCATGGAATTTTGGGGGCCTCTGTTTTCCTTGAGCTCTGAAGTATTTTCACTTACTTCCAGGTTCCTGATTGTGGTTGCTGGAAGTCTGCCTGCCAGATTAGAGGGGGGTTACTGTAACATCATAAATCATAGTTACGAGCAAAAAAGTGTTACGCACCTTTTAATACTCTTCTTAAGAACCAGATGTTTTCTAGAGAAATGCCTGACTCTACAATTTGTCTTACAGCGCACGTAAATGAATCTGGCACGCTGCCCATAAAACAATTTGATCCCATAAATGAGGAAAGCTGAGTAATGAGCAGGTTCTAAATGTCTTCCTTCTAGTGGTATAACCTTAGAATCTATGGCAACCTTTAAACGAGGCTGTTTTCAAATAGTGTGTATGTTATTTTTATCTTTCTTCAAACAAATTCTTTTGGCAATGTAACAGAAACTCTGTTTTAAAAAAACAAGTGTATTTTAAGAAAGTAATTACTATTTCAGTTTCCGCCAGAGGCAGGCTAGTTTTATTTTTAATGGATAAATGATGTAAGAACCTTAAAAAAAAAAAAACTTGAAACACTAAGAAGAGGGCTGTGAAGTATTCAGTAGTATCCTCACTTTTAATGAGTAATAGGTCCTGTTTCACAGGTAGAGATTAAACTTTTTTTGGAAAACACCCTAAGCTTAAAGAACACTGGAGGAAAAAGTGTGCTAAAATGCTAAGCAGTTACAAAAATGCTCTTTTCAAACAATTTAAGTTAAATACTTGAAGTTGCTCTAGCCAATGAATGAAAACTCCCTGACATATACTTTCTTGACAAGTTTCCAGCCAATTTTTCACATTGTCACAAATTGCAGAGGATAATTTGAGGGGGACACGGGGATTGGGGAAAGTCCAGGATATTGAGAACACCCAAGAGCAAAGTTAAAATGATGGAGCACAGACCACACAGATTTCAGGGGAAGAAATGTGACCAATGAGATGTGTCTGGGTCCTGATGTCAGTTCTCTGTGCGGAACAAGTAACTCTACTGTCTCTTATGAAGTGTAGTATCTTTTTTGTGTGAGTTAGCTTACTGCTGTTTCCACAGATTTCTTAAAATGTAAATATTCATTGCTTTAGTTCCAATAAAAATTGGGTTTTTTCCACACAAAATTTTTGATTTTTTCATTTGGAAATCATTTCAAACTTAAAGAAGTTTCGTGAATAAGAAAAGTACAAAGAGCACCCACATGCCATTTACCCAGATACATACTAAAATATTGTTAGTATTTTACCTCATTTGCATCTTCTCTTTGTATATACAAATTTTGTATATACATTTATACACACACACATATACACACCTATATGTAAAATGTTTTTTCTGAACATTCTGAGAGTAAGTTGCATACATCATACATGCCTCTGTACTCCAAAGTACTTCATTGTGTATTTCATGAGAATAGGGATATTCTCCAGTTTAATGACAGTACAGTTATGACCATCAGTTAATTTAACATAGATACAAAACTTTTAACCTGCCACTATTTACCGCCAACTGATTCAATAATATCCTCTACAGCATCTTTTCCCTCCAGTTGGGTTCCATTCTAGGATTGGGTATTGCATTTACTTGTCATGTCTTTAGTCTTGTTTAACCCGGAGCATTTCCACAGCCTTCCTCTGTCTTTTATAAAATAGCTATTTTTGAAAATACAGTCCTCTGCCCCCCCCCCGCTTTTTTTTTTTAATTTGAGTGTTCCTTTGTTTTGGGTTTGCCTGATATTTCCTTAAGATTCAATCTGAGTTGAGTGTTTCTGGCCATAATACTATATAAGTGATGTGGTGTCCTCATGGTATCACATCTGGAAACACACAGTGTCCACCTGCCCTCACTGGAGACATTAATTTTGATTACACATGTCAAACTTTTCTACCATATAATTGTTGTTTTTTCCCTTGCAACTAATAACCAATCTATGAGGAGACACTTTAAGATCTTACAAATATTCTGCTCCTTCAGAAATTTCCCCTAGGGCTTCCCTGGTGGCACAGTGGTTGAGAGTCTGCCTGCCGATGCAGGGGACACGGGTTCGTGCCCCGGTCCGGGAAGATCCCACATGCCACGGAGTGGCTGGGCCCGTGAGCCATGGCCGCTGAGCCTAAGCGTCCAGAGCCTGTGCTCAGCAACAGGAGAGGCCACAACAGTGAGAGGCCCGTGTACCGCAAGAAAAAAAAAAAATTTCCCCTAGATTAGCCTGATTCCTGCCTGATCTAATATTCACCATGATGATTATAAATGATGATATTCTAACGTCACCACTTTCTCCACATGTTCCAACCAGTCAGCCCTTAGCATTTTACTATAAACAAGAGCCCCTCCTTTGCTTATTTATTATTCTTTTTACTTTTTTAACATATTTATTATTTAATATCATATGTGTTCATGAATTCCTATTTTTTCATTGGTTCATAATTCATTAATGCCTTTAATTATTTTGGTGCTCAAATGGCTTCAGATTTGGCCAGCAGGACCACTTCAAGTTGGCTCCTTTGGTGTCCTTGTGACTACCCCTATCTTTTTCTTTCTCTCTTTTCCTTTTTTTTTTTTTTTTTTAGCATGTTCCTACATTCTAGCATAACAAAATATCCCAGGTTCAACTTCTAATTACCCTGTCCCAGCCCTGGAATCAGCCATTTCTCTGAGGAGCCCTGGTTCCCTTTAGTGGGGCAATGGTATTAGAGATCAAGAACTTAGTGTAAAGTGTGCTCACTGCCACTAGGGTGAATTGTTTCTAAACCCTTTCAGCAAACAGAAAACATATGCATGTATATATGCACTCACATGCATATATACACGTATATATGTGCACACATATACATGCATACACAGGTGTAAATACACACATACTGAAACATGTTTCAGAAATCACAAAATTACATCAATTCCTCCAAATCCAGTTTATCACCACAGGGTTCATTCTTGTGTTCCCATGTCCCTTCTTCCACAATGAGACCCTGAGCCCCAACAACTTCATCATATTTGTTCATTTCTTCAGTCTTATAATCCATCTAAAATAGTTTCAAAATTGCTTCACCCAGATGCTCACAACAAAAAAAATCCTACCAAAAAGAACTCAGGATTTGTCTCCCACTTTTCCCAGTACCACCAATTTTGACTGATTTTGATATTTACAAATTTAACAGCATATTTTAAAATGTTACCATAAGCCTTTCCCAGTGGTATGAGATATTTTAAAAATCAAAGTAAATAATTTATTGATGACAGGAGGGTGTGTCTGCTCCATAGACCAGCTTTGCAGTTTCCTTCCAAATATTCATCTACTTGCAAAATAAATACCATCCCTTCCCACACCAACCAGTATCATATTAATGATGCAGTAGCAAGAAAAAGAGTAGGAAACTCTGGAGCTTAAGCGAAACATCATGTGCTGAGGATTGAGAGTTAAGATTTTTAAAAAAATATGTAGCAGATATACATGATCATAAATGGATTTATTTTTGTTTGCCCTTAGGTATTTTCAGACCCCTTGCTGTGATAGTTTACATGGCAGTTATAAACGTCTCTAAAAACATAGGGAAATTTTATTCTTACATTATTCAAAATACTAGTTTCTGGTTTATA
This sequence comes from Lagenorhynchus albirostris, assembly GCF_949774975.1. Taxonomy (NCBI): domain Eukaryota; kingdom Metazoa; phylum Chordata; class Mammalia; order Artiodactyla; family Delphinidae; genus Lagenorhynchus; species Lagenorhynchus albirostris. Next base: position 65,964,506 of record NC_083100.1, read on the forward strand.
GCAACTAACACCATTTTACCCTCAACCTGCTTTTTCAAACTGCTGCCTTTTTTCATTGAGTGAATCCTGGTCGTTGAAAAATTCAGATTTATTTCCCCTATTCTTTATTTTTGTATTTACATCTTATATCTATTTTCTTGAGTCCTATGGCCTCACAAAATGCTTTTGAATAGCAGAGCTGCAGAGATGATGGGGAGGTCAGCTATGTTAATTTCAAAGGGCCCCAGTCTTCAGTGTGAGGTTGCCTAGCAACCCATCACTCAGGCCTCCTTTGTGGATGCGAGAAGAGGAAGCAATTCTCCCATACACTCTCAAGCCGAGATGGTTTTATAAAGTGAAAAACCTTTTGCAAAGGCTTCAGCACAACCCCTATCTCTCCGTTTCTGCCCACTTTGTGCACTTCACACATGATGAGAGAAATGGTCCACCTTTTGATGCCTTAGATCTGATACAGATATAAAATGGAGCTATACACGCTACGGTCAAACAGTGGAAGTGACCTGTATCCCTACGTTAAGCTGAAACACATTAATTAAATCTCTCGTCATCCCTTTTCTTACATGAAAGCATACTTTCCCCTCAAGTTCTAAAAGCCAGTTATGTTAAATGAAACTGCAACTGCCTGCTGAGCATCAGTTACCATAGCGACGTGAGGCAGGAGTATTTTTCTCCTTAGGCACAGGATGGCTGAAGTGTGTTCAATCAGGGACTCAAGCAGCATGCTGACTAGAAATCAGGCATCTGGGAAGAATCTGCTCTATTCCTTTTTCTCCACACTAACTTGAAAAAATAAATAACCCCTCTGCTATTCCCCCAAAGCTATTAGCTTTTTAGAAGTGAACTTCAGTGGGTGGCAGAAGTGCCCTACCTTAGGGCATATAGGAAAAGGGAGAACAATGACACATGCTAGTAAAGTCCATGTGAACAGCTGAGCCACGTAGAGATGAGTGCTATAGAAGATAAGCTGCCCTTTCAGACATTCTGAAAATACACAGCAAAAATAACAGCTAGAAATCCATGTATTTCCACATTGTAAAAACACTGATGTTCAATTTTTGAACGGTTTATGACCCCCTGAACTTATTTGCTAGGCAGCCAATGCTATTCAGGAGCACATTAGGATTCAGATCCATATTGGTCTGTGAAGAGTCTATAATTGATAGTTAAATCAGGTATAAGGCAAAACGCTTTGTGCCATTCTCACTTGCCTCCAAATATGGTTGAGAAGAGAGAGGCAGTATAGCATAGTGAGCTTTAGAGTCGGACAAGCTGGCTTAGCATTCTCTGCCACTTATCAGCAGTATGATTTGGGGAAAGTTCCTTTCATTCTCTAAGTCCCGATTTCCTAACATTTAAAATGGGAATAAAAAGAGGATTGTTGACAGTGTGAAATAAGAAAATACTTGTAAAAAATATGTAAAATAGTTGGCATTAATAAGGATTCAAACACTGATGACAGCTGGTGTTATGAACTTGACTTATCAATCACAGTGTTCAGTCATCATCGAACACCTGGGCCACACCCAGCATTGTGCTTTACGTGTGAGGGATATTGAGGTCCCATCAAAAAGAAGGCAGCCAAGTTTGGGGATGCCAACTGCTGGTTATTCACCCTGTGGACACTTCAATTTGGTACATGATTCCCACCAATATTCTGTCCATACGGACGTGGCACTCCTCAAGGTTTACCTCCAGGGCCAATTCACGGGGAAAAGTCTCACTGCTACTTCACAGTTAAATTTTGCTATTTTACCCAAACTGGTGTTACCAACACCCTTAGTCACCATAGACTGGAGATCACCTTCCAAGGGCAGAGTTAAAATAACAGGCAACCACCAGAGAATGCACTTCCAAAAGAGCTGCCCAACTGTTTTCAGCAATGAAACAACGTGGAAAGTATGTGAACTCCCAAAGTGCCTATCTTGGACTCTCTTTTCTGGCAACGGTATATCTTCTGGTGATTTACTAAAAAATCATTGACATAATTCCTAAAAGTATAACCTTGTAATTCAGATCATTAGTCTAACCCCTTTATTTTAGACATAAGGAATGGAGCTCAGGGACATTGATTGATTTATCCAGTTCATATGGATATATGTGTATATATGCATAATACATACACACATGACACTACACAGACGTGCATACACACTCATAAATATACACTCATATATATAAAGAGAGAACAAGTTCTATAGATTTTTTTTCATGTTTATCTCAAAGTCAATTCCAAGCTCCTCATTATTAATAGTGACTATAATTTGCAAGTAACAGAAACCAACATAAGATGGCCTGAGTTATGTGTAAAAACCCAAGGATCATGGAGGCTTACTAAGGTCTGTACGGAAGCTAAGAGGCAGGAAGCAACTGGAACCAGGGACTGGAATGTCTGCTGCTTTGGGCATTTCTGTATTCATCTGTTCACCCATTTACTAAGTCAGGTCATTCAACAAATACTCACTGAAGACCGATTCTGTGCCCGACGTTGAACCCTCACTGAGCAGACGTGTTCTTCAGCTCTCACAGATGTTTCACTGCTCCCATTCATGTTACAAATTTAGCCATATGCAGTAACTCAAGTATACAGTCCCTTAGCCCGGACCCCCCCTCACTCTGGGGAGGAGGTTGGGCACCCAGTGAAACAAGTCGCTCAGATCTACCTCTATGGATCAGAAAGTTGCTGGGCAGACAATCCCACAGGCTACTCTACAAGCATGTCATCTGATCCCTTTGCACCTCTCCCTCCAAAGTACTTAAGCCAGTATTTTTTTTAAAAAAAGTACCCAGGCACTAGCATAGCTGATCAACTACACAAAAAAAGCACAAATTTCAGTCAAAAAATGGAGAAAATAAATTTCATTAATAAAATAATTTTCAATGTGGTAAATTATTCGTTCAAAATCATTCTTCCACCTGTTTTCTTTCTACCAGATTTCTAAAAAACCCAAACCCGGACATATAAAGGGCTGTACTACTTCAGTTTAACCAGGAGATTAGTGGAGTCTGTATAGTCGAGAGTCTCAACAACTTGGTAACTGCCTAGGCCAGTACTTTTCCAAATCAGGGAGAAAGCCTCCATAAAGACCCGTGTTTCTCCAAATTGATTAGTAAGCTATTTAAAAAAGTATGTTGATAATATAACAAGACTTTTGACCTTTATATTCCTTCCTCTGTGCAAGTTGACTCTTAAATTTACACATTATTATCAGGTAAAAGGAAGCCATTAACCATTATCCCAGCTCATTGAAAGAGAGGGAGATGCTGGGAGGGGAATAAATCAGGCTGGATCCATAAAGTGCTGAAGGATTCCTTGTTATGCCATCCCATTAAGTGTCTAGGACTCCCCCTTCTCTCCCCCTACCTGCCTTCTGTTTCTTTTTTTTTTTTTAAGAATGTCCAACTTGGGTAGTACTAACTGTATGCTATTCTAAGAGATTTACATGTATTAACCACTTTAATCCTCAAAACAACCCTGTGAGGTAGGTGCTATGATCTCTATTTTGAAGTTGAGGAAACTGAGTCAGGAGAGGGCAAGTAACTCAGCCAAGGCCACAGAGGTAGGAATGGATGGAACTGGGGTTAAGACCAAGGTAGCCTGGCTCCAGAGCCTGTGCTCTTAACCCCAACTCCAAATCACCTCCCTTGCATACAGTTTATCCAAAACAAACATATAGCTGCAGCCAACTCAAAATGTGCCGTGCCACTGGTAGACAGGGAAAGCCCAGACACATTTCTAACACGAACAATCCAAAGACTGCATCATTACCTGCCTCCTTTTTCTTGAGCTTACATGTGTCCTGGGGCATTGTGAGGTGAGGGTAAGTTAGAAACCAAGCAAAATTTAAGGAAATGTATAGGAATCATTTTTTCAGGAAGGACCCAAACAAGATGTTAGCTGATGGAGTGAAAACTTCAGGAGAAGCAGAAGGCAAGTACAGCTCACTGAGCCCCAGGAGCAGGGGATGCTCTTTTGGATAAAACTTAAGGCTGGTCTGCTCAGTGAGCAGAGACAGTGATATCTCTGCTCCTATGAGTAGGACCATATCTTGTCAGCACACACTTGGGCAAGAATATTGCAAGGTTGCCCAAGGTCCCATCTGCATAGTTATAGCCACCACCCATTGCCCCTCCTCCCTCACCCCCCTACTCATTTATACATGGTGTTTTCCTCTCTCTTCTTCTTGTCTGTCCCCATCCTAGAACCTCTTCCTTGCCTGGAGTGAAGCCCTGTGCTTTTTTCTGTTTCTGTTTAAGATATTTTCTTGATGCCCCAAATTCTCTTGTTCTGGCTTCTAGCCGAAGTATTTTGTCCTCTTTCATATAACTAATCTAAAAAAGAAAATCTCTTCAATATTCAGATTTTTTTAAATAATAAACCTTGATGGCACATCAGACCCCAAATCTAATCAATGATGTGAACAACAAAAAAATGTCTACTTTTGCTCAAGTAGCAGGAGGAGCTTAAAATCCCAACTCGTTGAGTGAAGTTAGGAAAGAAGAACAGAACAGTTGGTTCTGAATTAAAATTGTAACAGGAATGGAATATCTACAATTCAAAAGATATTACTAAAGAGTCAGAAAAGTAAAAAGTGTGCTTTGAAGAGTTCCTGTGTCATGCTGGCCTTCCTACATCAATCATTTCCCTCCTTCTTTCATGTAGATAGATGTGCGCTGCCTGACCTGGACTTCTATCTGTCATCAGCAGAACAGGACCATCTGGAGTCAGAACAGATCATCAATCCTTCCACACATCCAAGTTACTTTATTTTAATTTAACAAATATAATGCAACTGAGAAGACATTGTCAAATTCCTCTGGTGGTTCTGTCTGATTTCTGTTAGGGATCCATTACAACTCAGAGTGATGTGAGTGATGCCATGATGTCAGGGAAAAAGCCCTGCCTTAGGAGTCTGTATTAGTTTCCTATTGCTGTAGTAACAAATCATCACAAACTGAGTGGCTTGAAACAACACAAATTTATTTTCTTAGACTTCTGGCTTCCAGAAGTCTAAAATGGGTCTCATATAAGGGGAGAAAATCAAGGTGGCAGTAGAGCCGTGTTTCTTCTGGAGGCTCTAGGGGAGAATTTGTTCCTCGATGCTCCCAGCTTCTAGAGGCTGTATGCATTCTTTGGCCCATGGTCACATGACTGACCTCTGCTTCCATCATCACATCTCCTCTGACTTTCCTGTCTCCTTCTTTCCCTAATAAGGACCCTTGTGATTATATTGGGTCCACCTGGAAATGCAATATAATCTCTGCATCTCAAGGTCCTTAACTTGATCATGTCTGCAAAGTCCCTTCTGCCATGTAACTTAACACATTCATAGGTTCTGAGGATTAGGATATTGATATCTTGGCAGGGTGGGGGTTGGATTTCTCTGTCAGCCACATGGTCTGACATAATTGGAGGCTTTACTTCCTGGAAATCAGAAAGACTAATTTCTAGTCCATGATTAGGAATTTCAGTCAGAGGAGTGCATAGGGATTGTTGGTGTCTGGGTTTGACCTTGGCTTACTTGACTATAGTTCCAAATCCTGGCCCTGGACTATAGGGTTTTACAATGAGGAGCACTGGCTTTCAGTTAGACTAACCTGGGTTTTCATCTCCGCCACCTAGGAACTCTGAGAACTTGGGCAAGCCCCTTGGCCTCTCTGAGCTTCATCTTTTATGGGATGTTCTAGGAGAAACAGACTCAGACAGAGACTTGCCCACATGAGTGCTCTTGGGAGTAACACTGGTAAGGGAGTGAGGGAAGCAGGATTGGACTGGGATGAAGTCATAAGACAGGCTCCAGCTGGTCCCACAGGAACTCTGTTGCTGGGATGACCCTTCAGCATTGTCTCCCTGTAGGGCAAACGAGCCAGGCATTGTTACCACCTGCCATGGCTGGGACAAGAGTGAGGAGAGGGAGGCACTCGCCTCAAGGACAAAATTTAGGGGTGCCAAAAACTCAGTAACCAAGATAAATGATATTTTATTGCACTATTTTTAAAAATCTAAGTTAATGCAAAATTCCACAATGAACAAAATACTGAACATATTGAGTAAAAACAGTATAAGTAAGAGTGCTGTGCAGGGTCACAAATGATCCTCAAGCAAAAGGATGAATCGGTCATTACCGATATTGTTTTTATTTTAAATTGTGATATTTTGAGCATTATGGACTGTTTGCATTTTTGATTTTTAAAAATAGTGCATTAAAATATTATTTATCTTGATTTGAGTTTTTTGACACTCCCTTAAATCTAGCACTGAGGCCTATTCCTCACTTGCTTCACTCTCCTACTGGCCATGTGTTGTGTACAGGCTGTCCCTCCCCTCCCTCCAGGAGGGGGGACGATCTTAGGCCAAGGATCATTCCTGGGGCTTAGCTGTAAGCTGTAAGCCATCTGCAGCCAACACTACTGGCACCTGGGGAAAGTAATACCTTGATCCTGAATAGGGAGATGGGACCTACCACAGCATCCACTGGCAGGATGATGATGCCTACCTATAAGGAGGTTGCTTTGTCATATAGTTTTTCCCTCATTGGGATAGAAAGATAGCCATGCAGCACTTGTGTGGCTACTAAAGCTAATTGTTTCAGATGCTAGTGAATGTGGTCACAGCCAAACCTTGGCCTGACCTCTTCCTTCCACCTTCCTGACAGCCAAACATGTGAGTGAAAGGTCTAGATTATTTACTTGGACCTGAGTCTGCCATTAATACTACTGTCAACATATGGCTTTGATTAATGGTTTATTAGCTTTGGTTAGAATTGCTGAGCAAATATGCTAAAGTGAAACTTTTCTATCCCATGGCCTGACTAGACCCTTATTCCCAGACAGCCTCCTTATGCTAGTGATCACAACCAAGTGGTGGATAGGCATAACTACTTCATTACTACAAGAAAAAAATATATAGATATCAATGATATAGATATAGGTATCAAAGTGCAAGCCCTACCAAATGTGGGATCATGAATACCCTTGGTGAATCTAGCCTATACACACCATGCTCTAGAAGCTTGTTAACCTGGCATGAAGTAAAAATATAAATTCTTTTTTTTGTTCAAAGATTACTGATTTTCAAAATGGGAAGGGGTTTATAATGCCTGGGGGTTGTGTCAGAATCCCCTGAAGAATGTGTTAAACTCCACCATCCCTTCTCAAATTCCCAATGAACTAACAGCCATAAAAGGAGAAATCGACAGCAACACAACAATAGTGGGGGGCTTTAAGACCCCACTTTCATCAATGGACAGATCATCCAGGCAGAAAATCAATAAGGAAACACAGGCCTTAAATGACACATTAGACCAGATGGACTTAATTGATATTTATAGAGCAGTCCACCCAAAAGCAGCAGAATACACATTCTTCTCAAGTGCAAATGGAACATTCTCAAGGATTGATCACATGCTAGGCCACAAAGGGAGCTTTGGTAAATTTAAGAAAATGGAAATCATATCAAGGATCTTTTCCAACCACAGCACTATGAGATTAGAAATTAACTACAAGAAAAAAACTGTAAAAAACACAAATATGGGGAGGCTAAACAATATGCTACTAAACAACCAATGGATCACTAAAGAAATCACAGAGGAAGTCAAAAATACCTAGAGACAAATGAAAACTAATGCACAATGATCCAAAACCTATGGGACATAGCAAAAGCAGTTCTAAGAGGGAAGTGTATAGCAATATATTCTTACCACAGGAAACAAGAAAAAGCTCAAATAAACAACCTAGCTTACACCTAAAGCAACTAGAGAAGGAAGAACAAACAAAACCTAAAGTTAGTAGAAGGAAAGAAATCATAAAGGTCAGAGCAGAAATAAATGAAATAGAGTTGAAGAAAACAATACAAAAGATCAATGAAACTAAAAGATGGTTCTCTGAAAAGATAAACAAAATTGAAAAACCTTTAGCCAGACTCATCAAGAAAAAAAAAGAGAGGGCTCAAATCAACAAAATTAGAAATAAAAAAGGAGAAGTTACAACAAACACCACAGAAATAAAGGGATCATATGGAACTACTACAAGCAACTACATGCCAATAAGATGGACAATGTAGAAGAAATGAACAAATTCTTAGAAAGATACAATCTCCCAATACTGAAATAGGAAGAAATAGAAAATATGAACAGACCAATCACAAGTATTGAAATGCAAACTGTGATTTTAAAACTCCCAACAAAGTCCAGGACCAGATGGCTTCACAGGTAAATTCTATCAAACATTTAGAGAAGACTTAACACCTATCCTTCTGAAACTATTCCCAAAAATTGCAGAGGAAGGAACATTCCTAAACTCATTCTAAAGGCCACCATCACCATGACACCAAAACCAGACAAAGATACCACCAAAAAAAGAAAATTACAGACTAGTATCACTGATGAACATCAGTGCAAAAATACTCAACAAAACACTGCAAAGCTATATCCAATAATACATTAAAAGGATCATACACCATATTCAAGTGGGAATGATCCCAGGGAGGCAAGGATTCTTCAATATCTGCAAATCAATCAGCATGGTGCACAAAAAATTGAAGAATAAAAACCACATGATCATCTCAATAGATGCAGAAAAAGCTTTTAACAAAATTCAACACCCATTTACGATAAAAACTCTCCAGAAAGTGGGCATAGAGGGAACGTACCTCAACATAATATAGGCCATATATGACAAACCTACATCTAACATCATACTCGATGGTGAAAAGCTGAAAGCATTTCCTCTAAGATCAGGAACAAGACAAGGATGTCCACTCTCACCACTTTTATTCAACATAGTTTTGGAATCCTAGACACAGCAATTAGAGAAGAAAAAGAAATAGAAGGAATCCAAATTGGAAAAGAAGAAGTAAACCCATTACTCTTTGCAGATGACATGATAGTATACATAGAAAATCCTTAAGATGCTACCAGAAAACTACTAGAGCTCATCAATGAAGTTGGTAAAGTTGCAGGAGACAAAATTAATGCACAGAAATCTCTTGCATTTCTATACAGTAACAATGAAAGATCAGAAAAAGAAATTAAAGAAACAATCCCGTTTACCATCACATCAAAAAGAATAAAATACCTAGGAATAAACCTACCTAAGGAGGCAAAAGTTGTGTAACTCTGAAAATTATAAGATGCTGATGAAAGAAATTGAAGATGGAAAGATGGAAAGCTATACCATGTTATTGGATTGGTATAATCAATATTGTCACAATGACTATACTACCCAAGGCAATCTACAGGTTCAATGCAATCCCTATTGAATTACCAAAGACATTTTTCACAGAACTAGAACAAAATATTTAAAAATTTGTACGGACACACAAAAGACCCCGAATAGCCAAAGCAATATTCAGAAAGAAAAATGGAGCTGGAGGGATCAGGCTCCCTGACTTCAGACAATACAACAAAGCTACAGTCATCAAAACAGTATGGTACTGGCACAAAAACAGAAATATAGATCAATGGAACAGGATAGAAAGTCCAGAAATACAACCATGCCCCTATGGTCAATTAATCTATGACAAAGGAGACAAGACTATACAGTGGAGAAAAGACAGTCTCTTCAGTAAATGGTGCTGGAAAAACTGTACAGCTATCTGTAAAAGAATGAAATTAGAACATTCTCTAACACCATATACAAAAATAAACTCAAATGGATTAAATATCTAAGTGTAAGACTGGACACTGTAAAACTCTTAGAGGAAAACATAAGCAGAACACTCTTTGACATAATTCACAGTAATATCTTTTTGGATCCATGTCCTAGAGTAATGGAAATAAAAACAAAAATAAACAAATGGGACCTATTAAACTCAAAAGCTTTTGCACAGCAAAGGAAACCATAAACAAAACAAAAAGACAGCCCACAAAATGGGAGAAAATATTTGCAAACGATGCTATTGACAAGGGGTTATTCTCCAAAATCTACAAACAGCTCATGCAGCTCAATATCAGAAAAACAAATAACTCAGTCAAAAAACGGGCAGAAGACCTAAATAGACATTTCTCCAAAGAAGACATACAGATGGCCAAGAGGCACATGAAAAGATAATCAACATTGCTAATTATTGGAGAAATGCAAATCAAAACTACAATGAGATATCATCTCACACCAGTCAGAATGGCTGTCATCAAAAAGTCTACGAACAGTAAATGCTGGAGAGGGTGTGAAGAAAAGGGAACCCTCTTGCACTGTTGGTAGGAATGTAACTTGATTCAGCCACTATAGAACAGTATGGAGGTTCCTTAAAAAACTAAAAATAGAGCTACCATATGATCCAGCAATACCATTCCTGGGCCTATATCTACAGAAAACCATGATTCACAAGGATACATGCATTCCAATGTTCATTGCAATACTGTTTACAATAGCCAAGACATGGAAGCACCTAAAGGTCTGTCAACAGAAGAATGGATAAAGAAGATGTGGTACATATATTATATACAATGGAATATTACTCAGCCATTAAAAAGAACAAAACAATGCCATTTGCAGCAACATGAATGGACCTAGAAATTATCATACTAAGTGAAGTCAGACAGAGAAAGTCAAATATCATTCATCTGTGGAATTTAATTTTAAAAAGTGATACAAATGAACTTATTTACAAAACAGAAACAGACCTACAGATATTGAAAACAAACTTATGGTTACCAAACGGGAAACGTGGTGGGGAGGGATAAATCAGGTGTTTGGGATTAACATACACACACTACTATATATAAGATAGGTAACCAACAAGGACCTACTGTATAGCACAGGGAACTCTACTCAATATTCTGTGATAACCTATATGAGAAAAGACTCTGAAAAAGAATGAATATATGTATATGTATAACTGAATCACTTTGCTGTATAGCTGAAACTAACACAACATTGTTAATCAACTATACTGAAATATAAAATAAAAATTTTTTTAAAACAACTTCCCACTGGAGAGAGGTTCTAACACTTAACATTGTCTCCTACAAAAGATTTCATGATTACTTAACGAGTCACTGTCACTGTTGGGAAAATAATATTTACATCAGGTGTACTGAAGCATAAAAGTAAAGAACCAGTGTTACAAACTGTTGACGCAAGTGCACATGAAACAAAACAGTGGCAAAACATTGCATAATTAACTTACATACATAGAGGTATATGAAAAATATAACTGCAGCTTTTCCACGAGCCAAATTTCAACAACAGCTATTGAATGGTATTGAGAAAGCACATCATTTGTAGAAACGGCCTTTTTTCAAGCATACTGAGGTTTTAAATTTTTATATATTAGCTGAAGGATAAAATGGTACTTTATTATATTTTAATAATTCCCCATCACATTGGGAAATGAACATTGTTGACACTGCCTTTTGCTTCTTGACTTGATACTAGTTCTGTAGCTTTTTTTTTTGCCTTCTTCTTTAAATAACTTCGCATCCTTACTAATGCAAACCTCACATTGATTGTGATGAAAGCAGCAACAGAATTTCTGGACACTGTGTCCTCTTCAGATAATGCACCTCTACAGTGAATCCGTTTTTCTAATTTTGTGGATCATTTAGCAAAGTGTACATCCTAAAATGTATCCTGTAAATGATTTTTCATCTGTGAGCTTATTTTATTTCCCTTAGACAGTTTTCTCTGTGGTTTTAACATCTTCTGGGGTAAGGTGGTGATTCTTTATATTTAGTTTAAAAAATTCTCCCTGATTGCCTTTTAAATCCAGCAGCCACTTCTCTTTCCTCATGATAATAATTTCTTTTATGAGCTGAAAGCACTTTTTTTTTTGGTGGTGGTGTTTTGCTGTACTCCTAGTTGATTATACAGTATCGTCACTGTTGCTCAGTGCATAAGTCTTTGAGGTTTCAACTACAGTGTCCAAATCATGAGCTTCCGTCACCGTCACTGATGAAAACTTCAGCTTTTCAGCTGGTCTTTGGAACAACATTATTTACTGCCTTTATTATAATGTTGTCAGACAGTTGTATATCTAGATGATCTGATGGGAGGTTACACCTCAGAATCATCCTTGGAATTCCAAAGATTTATTTTCCTTTTGTTCATTAGAAAGGAAAAAGGAAAATACACCATGAACTAAGGAGTCTGCATGATAGTTATCTTTTTGTATTTTTCCCTCCGTACCCTTCTAATTTAAACTAAGATAGTGTATAACTAAATGCCCACTCACATTTCACATGTATTTTTTTTTTAAAACAACTCCTTCTATACATCAAGGGGGAGAAAATATCAATATTTTCAGAAACCTGGGAATAAGTTTGAGACCTAAAATATTAAAGGGAAGTTTTAGACAAGTTAATCTTGAAAGTATTAAATTGAAATAAATTACAAAATAAATTATGGTAACATAGATGAGTTGTTGACCTTTAATGTGGAAAATGTAAGGACGATGTTTTGAATTTAATGGACTGTAGATATTTTCATTACTGTCATATTATGCTTTAATAGTGGCTTTCTACTGGACATTCTGAAATCAAGTTTTTAAAGTTACATTACATTTTTAATTGCCATTATAGTCCTTCTAATTTCTATGTATACCAGAAGAAAAAAATTAGATATACATTTATTTTCGCATGTACCATTATTGAAAAGTTTTTATGGTACTACGAAATGCATCAAGTATGGATTACTTAATTTCTGTCACAAATAGTAAACTGATTCGATTATGTTTGATAATTTTCTTCCTTGAAAATTATCACCTATCACTTGTTGGTAATCTTATCTGAATGTAGCTCAGAAATATGCCTAAATGCTTTGTCACTTTTAAAGGAATGGGGTTCTTTTGGGGTTGGGGGGGGAACTATGTATTACATGTAAATTTGTGATACAATATTTGTGGCTTGTGAGTGTAATGAATATGTTAGATTTACACAAAAATATTGTCTTAGTATGACATCAGAGTTGACTGTACATTATTATTTAATAACATTAAAGAAATGAAGGTAGGAATTAGAAGATAACCTTGCAGCATTTTTCATTCGTTTCAGAAAAATAACCTGTGAACCCTTGAAAAAGGTTCTTCCATTAAACTGGTTTAGGACATTACTGGATTAGAAGAGAGTGATTGTAGCAGCCCAGCATATTGCAGTTTATGTTTTTTAGACTTTGTGTCACTCTCCTGTTTCCCCTCTGACTGTGCTTACACAGTGAGAACCACTCGCAGAGGCATTCAGTGGTCCTCGTGCTGTTCAGATGGTCATTTGAACGGGCAGTGCATGATGTGGTGCAGAGCCCAGACCACTCAACCTTTCCTCAACTCTAATAGTTGCACTTCTGCAAAGAGGGATGGTGTCTGATGCTTAAGGGAGACTAAGTTGGGGGCATTCAGACCAATGCAGAAATGGTTTCCCCACTGAGCTTCTGTGACCAGCCTGGGTAGTCAGTTCTATCTTCTTTCATAGTGACTAACTGGGGCCAAATGGTAATCACTATTATTTTTCTTTCATTCTTAAAAATGAGATTAAAATGTTTACTAGTTAAGGCTTTTGGGGAGAGATTAAGGGAAGGGATATTGTGCTCTACAATTTATAGAATATCTACCAGGAAGAGGGCATTGTATTTGGTATATGAAAAGCTTCTGTTTGCAGGTTGACTTTGAGATGCTGTCAGCCATGCTAATAGTGCCACTTCAGAGGACCTCCAAAGAAAAGTCGGTCACTGTAATTTTGATACAATTCTGCTGGGTCTGTGGACATAGTCTCATTCATGACACTCTATATCTGGAGAGTAGCATTCTAATGAGAAAAATGCCTGGGAAGTTCTACTGCTATCTCTTCAGATTAAGTAATGTTTGTAATTTCCAATGCTAAACTTGGCTGTTGTTGTAACTAGGAGCAAATAAAATTCAGATTTTGTTAGTCTCTGAAAATTTTGGCAGTAGCAGAAGAGAGAAAAGAAAATATTTACTTTGAACTCATTAGTAAAATACAGGAACTGCACAATAAAATAGGTACTACTAAAATTCTATCCAGTGCTTTTGGTTGATCACCTTGTAGAATGAAATGAACTATGAACTCCAAATAGGATATATATATATATATATATATATATATATATATAGTAGATAGAAAAATCCTAATAAAAATCATGACAGTTTGATTTAAATAATTTTGAACAGAAGGGATACCACTAAGCTTTTAGAGTTTCCCTTGGGTATGTGGGTATGCGCACACAAACACACAGACACACCCCCCTACCTGCAAGTAAGGAGAAAATAATTTCTCTCCATGGTTGTCATGAAACCCATGGATTTTTTTCCCATAGGAGAGGATGTGTCTGCAGCAGGCATGGGGATGGCCAAGGAAGGGTGGAACAGCTAAAAAAAAATCATAGCAGAAAGAAGTAACAGAAGGCAGAGAGAGAAGATACCAATAAAAGGCGCATTGGGTTTATAAACACGTAGAAGTTTAGGGCTATCATCATTTCCTAAAGGAACAGATAAATGAAGTAATTTCTTATTCACTTCATTTTTTCTTTTTCCTCCATCTGTCTGCTACTTATCAAAATAGGCAAAATATATTTTGAGGCAAATGATCACATTTATTGTGGGGCATACCTCCTCAAATTGTAGCCCAGTGTGATAATTATATTTAAGGCAAGGACACGTACCCTATTTTTTTCTGTTTTGTTTGTCTGGTTTGCTTTCATTTGTTTATTCATTCATTTATCATTTTCAATTCATGTAGAAATTCATTTATAATTTCAGTCTAGTGTTTCTAAAACACTAGACTGAAATTATATTCTGAGCCTGATGTCTAAATAATGTCAAATGTGTATGATTGTTTGGAAAGGAATATATCAACAATTCCTAGTAATTTATTCCTTGGGGAATCAGACTGACCAGTATAAAACAAAACAAAACAAAACAATTCCATTGGTTTGCCCTGCCTTGTTGAGCTGGATATCCACACAGACCTGAGTACGCAGTCCCATAGCCTTTGGTTGGAGAATATGAGTGGGATGCACCATAAAATCCAGGCTGAAGGGCTCTTTGGGCTGTTTATACAGAGTAATGATCTACCACAAGATTGCTCTGCTCAAATGGAAAATTTTTGTCAAACAGATTCCCTTCCATTAAGACAAGACTAATGCACAAGTTCTAATACCTTGCCAAAACATTAGTCATTGTGTCTTCTCTAAATACAAACCTAAGGAATTATCCATTTTATTTTTAGAAACAATTTCCCTCCAGTCCCCTCAGCTTTTGAGAGTGCATTATCCTGATGTGTCTCCTCTCCCAATAAAAAGTTGGGTACCCTTATTTAGTATCTCAGGTCGGCATAAGGTCTTTAGCCAATAATAATAGAGCTTCATTCCACAGCAATTTTAGTTATCTTTTGGGGGACCTCAAGGGCTGAGAGATGAGTTAAACATACCCTTTAGTTCATAATGTACAATCATCAGTCTGGTCGAGGCCCATTGCTTGTTTTCCTTTACGTGTTTTTTCAGTTCATTCCACCCCCTATCCCCCTCATCCCTTTTTCCCCTCCCTACAGATGGCCATTTTAATGAGTTTGATATATATTATTAAATATGTAAATATCTTTGAAAAATAAATTCGTTATGTGTATGCATGTTTTAATCTACATAAGTGGTACTGTAACAACAGACCTCATTCTCTGCCAATTTATTCACTCAATGCTATGTTTTTTTATTCACTCAATGCTATGTATTTTAAGATGGTGCTATATGTACCAATTCATTGCTTCTAATCACTGCGTATTATTCCACAGTATGTATCCAACACATTTTACTTACCCATTCCCCTAACAATAGATCTAGATTGACACCTAGCTCCCAGCTCCTACAGACTATGTAGTAGAATCTAGTGCTGGGTCTTGGGTATACAAGGGCTAAATTTCTCCAAATATTGCAGACTGATCTCATCAATTCTAAACAATTACTAACCTTGTACAAAGTTTCCCACGTCTACCTAGCACTTGGTATTTTTGAAGGTTCTAATTTTTACAAATCTGATGAGTATAAAGGGACATCTCATTCTGATTTGTGCTTCTCTGAATACTAGTGAGGATGACCATTCTACTGCATACTTATTAACCATTTGGAGTTCTCATCTGTGAATTGCCTTTTCACATCTTTTCCCAATATTTAAAGTTGTTTTACAACATAGCATATTCAGTGTTTTTTTCTAATACAAAATGATAGGAGTGAATTGGGATAGTTGCCTGTATATCCTTGGGCTTAAAATATTGCATGAAAGTTGGAAATCAGACTGTTTGGGAGAATTTCCAGATAGTGCGAACTGTTAAATATGGGTCTCGATCACAATTTCACAACTTAATTGCTAGCTGACTTGGAGAACGTTACTCTATCTCTGTACGTCTCTGGTTGCAATGATGGGTGTGTGTGTGTGTCTGTGCATGTGTGTGTGTGTAAAACAGGAGAAATAATACTTGTGGCCTATTATGAAAGGCCTATTGTTCTTAATTTAAGATTATTTATATAAAGTTTGTGGTACTGTACATGGACTATTGTAGGGGCTCCATAAAGTCAGTTTCTTCCTATTCTGTCTGACATATATGAGGAACTCAATAAATGGAAGCTCACTTATTGAGTTTATTATTGAGAATATTATTTATTTCATTCATATTTTTATTTATTGAGAAAATTTCTCATATATATTCATTACAAATTCTCATTTATTGAGAATTTTATTGACATAGTATTCATGTCATCATCATCATCATTGTATATTGGGAGAGTTTAGGAAAAGCCTTATCTAAAGATAAATATAGATCACCTGTCTTTTTTTAAACATCTTTATTAGAGTAAAATTGCTTTACAATGTTGTGTTAGTTTCTGCTGTATAACCAAGTGAATCAGCTATATGTATACATATATCCCCATATCCCCTCCCTCTTGCATCTCCCTCCCACCCTCCTTATCCCACCCCTCTAGGTGGTCACAAAGCACCGAGCTGATCTCCCTGTGCTATGCAGCTGCTTCCCACTAGCTATCTATTTTACATTTGGTAGTGTATATATGTCCATGCCACTCTCTCACTTTGTCCAAGTTTACCCTTCCCCCTCCCTGTGTCCTCAAGTCCATTTTCTACTTCTGCATCTTTATTCCTGCTCATAGGTTCTTCAGAACCAATTTTTTTTTTTTTAGATTCCATATATATGTGTTAGCATACAGTATTTGTTTTTCTCTTTCTGACTAGATCACCTGTCTTCTTAAGCTCTTTTCCAGTCCTATGTGTTCATAGAATTCACACATATAAATTTGCTTAAACCTTAGCGGCAATGAGTTGTCAGATTTCTTACATTCCCTCTCAGGTCAGACAAATATTTGATGTTTGCTATTTAAAAAAAATCTTACAAGATAATTTCTTTGGATGTTTCTACACAGATTTTAAAATCACCAAATTAAGTCAAAAAATAAAATCCAGAAGCTTTAACTAAGGCTATATTCCTTCCCTCCCTCCTCCCTCCCTCCCTCCCAGTGGGGGATTAATTATTTTTATAGCTTCTTTATAACCTAACAAACATCTTATATTAGTTATTTCTTGCTGTGTCCTGAATCATCATAAACTTAATGTCTTAATAAAACAGCACACATTTATTATCTCACAGCTTCTGTGAGTCTGGAGTCTGGGCATGGCTTAGTTGGGTCTTTTGCTTAGGGTCTCACAAGGCTGCGAGCAAGATGTCAGCTGGGCTGAATTCTCAGCTGGAGGCTAAACTAGGAAAGAACTGCTAAGTTCATTCAAGTTGTTGGCAGAATCCATTTCCTTGCAGTTGTAGGACTGAGGGCCCTGGCTCCTTGTTGAGCGTCGGCTGGGGGTTGCCCTCAACTCCTAGCAGCCACCCCTATTCCTAGAGGCCACCTGCAACTCCTTGCCATATGGGCTTGCCCTTGGCTTATTTCAACAAGCCAGCAAATTAGGAAACTATTGTTTTCTTTACATTTATTTTTACCTCTAACTCTTATTCCTAAACATACTTTTTATAAATTCCATTTTTTCATCCCAATTTCTACGTGAGTTCCTCTGTCTGTTTCTGCTTCCTTTCCTCTTTCATTCTGCAGATGTTTACTTAGCCCTCTTTATAGTTCCAAACACTATTTTAAATACTGGGGATACAATGGTGTAAAGAAATACCCAATAAGTCATCTTCACAGAGCTTACAGATTACAGGGAACCAAAATTATAAATGACAACTATAATATAGTGTCACATATATTATCAGCCAGAAAGCCCAAGGTGATGGGCAGGCATGTAGGAGGAATACCCAAACTGTTCTGGAGGGGAAAGGAAAAACTTCTTAGAGGAAGTGACCACATTTTAGTTAAAAACCTAAAATAGTAGTAAAAGAGCAGAATGTAAAACTGTATACTAAGGACCAAACATTTTTTGTGACCTAAACAGCAAGCAGAATTGCCTGTATTTTCACCTGTCTGTTTGAAATTATAGCTTAAACCTCAATCAATTAAGTACATAAGAAAAAACTAAAAATAGAACTACCATATGATTCAGCAATCCCATTCCTGGGCATATATCAGGAGAAAACCATAATTCAAAAAGATACATGCACCCCAATGTTCATCGCAGCCAAGACATGGAAGCAACCTAAATATTCCTCAACAGAGGAATGATAAAGAAGATGTGGTACATGTATACAATGGAATATTACTCAGTCCTAAAAAAGAACAAAATAATGCCATTTGCAACAACATGGATGGGACTAGAGATTATCATACTAAGTAAGGCAGAAAGAGAAAGACAAATATCATACGATATCACTCCTATGTGGAATCTACTTTTTAAAAAAAATGATACAAATGAACTTATTTACAAAACAGAAACAGACTCACAGATATCAAAAACAAACTCATGGGGCTTCCCTGGTGGCGCAGTGGTTGAGAGTCCGCCTGCCGATGCAGGGGACGCGGGTTCGTGCCCTGGTCCGGGAAGATCCCACATGCCGCGGAGCGGCTGGGCCCGTGAGCCATGGCCACTGAGCCTGCGCGTCCGGAGCCTGTGCTCCGCAACGGGAGAGGCCACAGCAGTGAGAGGCCCGCGTACCGCAAAAAAAAAAAAAAAAACCAAAAAAAAAACCAAACTCATGGTTACCAAAAAGGAAATGTGGGGCGGGGAGGGATTAAATCAGGAGCTTGGGATTAACATACACACACTACAATATATAAGATAGATAACCAACAAGGACCTTCTGTATAATACAGGGAAATCTACTTAATATTCTGTGATAACCTATATGAGCAAAGAAGCTGAAAAAGAATGAATATATATATATATATATAACTGAATCACTTTGCTGTACACATGAAACTAACACATTGTAAATCAACTATACTCCAATAAAATTTTTTAAAAATTAAGTACCTAAGTTTTAGCAATGCATCAGTAAAAATGAGTTTATGAACAAACTCATAAAAGATTATAATGTTGTTGAATAAAAATTACTATTAGCTATCTAAACTTAGAACTCTTTACTTCTCTGTGGCTCATTCCTCTCATTTATAAAATGAGTTGGAGATGATCATTTCTAAGATGTTTAACTGTTTCTAAATTCCATGATTCTATGATTGAGAATGGCATTACATAAACAGAAATGATGGTGCCGGAGGACACTTTAGCTGAGATCCAAGCCCAGGTCAGCCAGCCAATCCAGGTAAGACCTCCACTAGCAAAATCTTTGTGTGAATTATGAAAAGGCTTCCCCTTCTGGTGGATGCTTTATAGAAAGGTGTCTTTTCTTCAAGGCACAAGTGCTTTTCAAGAGCAGTGAGGGTTGGATTCAGGGCCTCAGTTGCCCTTGGACAGAGAGGAAAAAGTATACGATGGTACTGAGTCTGGTGTTATTTCTGATCCAGCTAGGACCATTCAAACCTCCAGCTTCACAAGATATCAGAAATGTGGTGGAAGAGGATTAGCGGTGATCTGTTTGCTGTCACAACCCACCTCAGATCCATGCAAATTCCTGAGCTCTCCAGTATAGGAAGTAAGGTGCTCTTGGATTTATTTTATTTTAATTTACCTGAGCACCTAACATTTTTGAAAGTAGGATTATACATTTGTATATTTTCAAATATTTCTATTTCATTTTTTCCCTTACCTAGTCTTTTTTCAGGCTCTGGTGTAATTACACTTAAAACATTTGGGGACTGGCAAAATTATCAGATTTACAAGGAGAAGCCTACCATCTATTGAGGTAAATTTATCATTTTCCTCTTCTGATTGATAGCTCCTGTCACAGCCCTTCCTCTGCCCCAGAGCCCTCCATCAGCAGTCAATCCCCTTCTTGAAAGCCCAGATACCCCTGTGATTTATCTCCCCAGGTCAGGCTGTGTCACTGGTTGCCTGGTAGCTATTCAGGAGTAATTTGACTTATTTAAATCCCCACTGGTCTCAAAGGCCCAGTGAGCTCCACCCAGCAGGCGTCTCTCCTTCCTACAAGCATTCAAGTTCCCAAATGCCCTAGAAGCTAAATGCCTTCTTCGCTGCCTCACCAGCTGGCAGATGGATGGACTGTGTTTTTTGTTCACTTTTGGCACTGAACTGGCTAGTCACGGCTGGGCTGATCCTGGAGAGTCTGAGAATCCTTCCAGAACATGACGCCCACTTCCTCCATACAACGGAGCCCAGATGGGGTCTTTAAAATGAAAGTATAAGATGAAGAATATTATATATAGTGAGTAATGTTTTATAGTAATATTATATATAGTAATATATATATATATAAAACATATATATATAAAACCACTTTTCTGACAATAGCAATTTATTGAGACTGAGGTCCAAAAAATGGTCAACTTTAATTATATTATTCTCAATTCTTAACAGCTAATATTTATATTTATTGACCACTCACTGTGTGCCAGACTTATTGCTAAGCACTTTCCTGAATTATCTAATGGAATCCTCACAATGCCAAGAAGTTACTTCTACTATTATTTTAAGGACAATCTCCTTTGTTTTACAAATAATTTTACAATAATTAATTAGTAAAAATGTTTAAATGACTTCCTAGAAGGTGTTTAAAAATGAGATAGATGGATATGTATTGCCATGGAAAGATGTTCAAGAGATATGTTAAATTGGGGCTTCCCTGGTGGCGCAGTGCTTGAGAGTCCGCCTGCCAATGCAGGGGACGCGGGTTCGTGCCCCGGTCCGGGAGAACAGTATGGCTGTTCCTTAAAAAACTAAAAGTAGAGCTACCATATGACCCAGCAATCCCACTACTGGGCATATACCCTGAGAAAACCATAATTCCAAAAGAGTCATGGACCACAATGTTCACTGCAGCACTAGTTACAATAGCCAGTACATGAAAGCACCTAAGTGTCTATCGACAGATGAATGGATAAAGAAGATGTGGCACATATATACAATGGAATATTACTCAGCCATAAAAAGAAACGAAATTGAATTATTTGTAGTGAGATGGATGGACTTAGAGTCAGTCATACAGAGTGAAGTAAGTCAGAAAGAGTAAAACAAATACCATATGCTAATGCATATATATGGAATCTAAAAAAAAAAAAAGGTTCTGATGAACCTAGGGGCAGGACAGGAATAAAGACATAGAGAATGGACTTGAGGACACAGGGAAGGGGAAGGGTAAGCTGGGACGAAGTGAGAGAGTAGCACTGACATATATACACTACCAAATGTTAAATAGCTAGCTAGTGGGAAGCACCTGCATGGCATGGGGAGATCAGCTTGGTGTTTTGTGACCACCTAGAGGGGTGGGATAGGGAGTGTGGGAGGGAGATGCAAGAGGGAGGGGATATGGGGATATATAATATAGCTGATTCACTTTGTTATACAGTAGAAACCAGCACAACACTGTAAAGCAATTATACTCCAATAAAGATGTTAAAAAAAATTCCCCAAATATAATCACATTAATCTTGTCTCAGGTTTTTGCTGGCATTTACTTATTTATTCACTTACTGAGCACCTGTGATGCACCAGGCACAACACAGTTCTTGCTATCATGGAGTTTGCTGTCTCTCTTCCCATTAGATACAATAGACAAACGCATACAAATCATTTCCTCAATTTTGTCAAAACGGTGGGGCTGTTCAATATGCTTAAAGCTAAACATGACCTAAGCACACCCCTGAAAATTTACGTCTTTGAGAACCAGCAGCCAGATTAGGTGGAAGAGCCAGACTGGTCAGTCCAAGTCAGGAAACTTGTATCAACAGGTTTTCCCATTTTTCAGTGATTTAGATTCCCTCAATGACTAACGCTTGTGGAACTGTATGGTGATTTTTGCCAAATGTCTTTATCAAAAGAGGAGAGTAAGGCTTTAATTCTCCATGAACTTGTTTTTCTTTCTCACCAGCAAAAACACTAAGGGGCATCTCTAGGGCTTGACTCTAAGAGGAAGGCTAAGCTGAGCCACCTGATTTTACTGTCGTAACATCATTTCTCAAAACACCTCCAACAGGCCCTGAGTGGTGGGGAGCTCCAGGGAGAAACAAATCATCTCACCCTATGAATTGGTGAAGCATTTTGCTAGACACTACCATATGACACTTTTGATTCCTTATAAATTGAACTAGACAGTACTTGGTTCAAGTTTCTGACCTAGTGATTTTGGATGTATTATCTCACATGTGACAAACAGGTTCTTGGTGGAAGGTATCTACAACTCTTTGTGAAATGAAGTCGGTTTTGTTTTGCTCTGATGCCCATTTGAAACCTGAGGAACTTGAAGCTCAGGAAGTAAATGGTTCCCTAACCTCCCCACTCAAAGCTTTTTACTACAAGCATGTGGGAACCACGGTGACCCATGGCCCTGATCATTTCTTCTAAAGGTCTAAGGACCCAGGAATTCCCTAGTCATCGCACAATGAAACTTCTATAACTTCATCAGGAAATTCAGCTGGGAGGAGGGACAGGGACTTCTAAAAACATTGGGAGGAAACAAAAACCAAATCCCATCTCTGTTTCGATTTTCCAATTTCTTGGTGTCAGGCATTGCATTGTCAGAGTTAGTCTCCCACTCACTTTCTGAGCTAACATGCAACAAAAGGACATGGAAGTGCTGCGCTACCTCCAAGTTCATCGGTAAATATTTGTTGAAATAATTAATGAATTATGTTGAATAAAGAAATGAATGAGCCCAGATTTTTCTCATCCTGGAGACCAAGTGAAGTTCTGTCTTCAAAGATTAATTGAATTTCAGGCCAATCCCAGAAAGAATAACCAGCTGGTGCTAAGAAGTTTTCACATATTTGGTTTCATTCTAAAGCCCTTAATAGGTTTCATTCCTTTTACCATTCCTCCATAGCAGATCATTTTATCCCAAGACTAGGAGAAAACAAAATGTCTTTAGCGCTCCTAGATTTTCCAACTTCTTTTGATTAGCAAGTAAGAGAGAAAACCAAGCGTAGGGAGAATGACTGGCCTACTCTTAGCTAGTTCTTTTCAGGTTGGAAAGGAAGATGTTTCTTTTCATTTAGAGCAGCTCCTTGGGCTCTGTGCAGGTAAGCGAGATATAGAGGCATTTGTCTTGGCATTCTAAGTGGAATTGGCCCTTGAAGCGGCTGAATCTCAGGCGGCATACTCGAGGGCTTCAACCACTCAACTGAATGTGGTTGTGCTATGGGAAGTGACTCAGCTGAAGACCTTCATCAATCGTGGGAGTTCTCCTGCTATGCCATGAAGCCACCCCACTCCATTTCCCAGCACTCCAGGCCCTTTGCCTTGACAGATAGTAATATCTTACCTAGTGAGACAGATAACTGTCCCCACGGATGCTTGATATTTTTAGTGGCAAATTTATAACACACACATACATATGTGTAGGTAGATACATAGATAAAGGTTAAGATTCATAAATTTCTATTTTCTCACTTACAACAATCCACACTCATTAACAATTTTTCCACAGAACTCTTGAACCACAGGTAGAGTCATTAACTACAAATAAAGTGGGAGGCCTTTGGCAAGAGAGGATTGATTTCCTTTTCTTCAAACTACTCTCTACCTCAACAACCTGCCATCCTATCCCTATCTCCTTTCTCTGCTTTAAAAGGGAGAAAAACACAAAAGCTCTCCTAAGGATGTTTGTCAATGATTAAAATTCCAATACTGGAAGCATATATTCCTTTGATATAATGTGTTACCACTTAATGATACATAGATTACTCTGGAGAGAAGGTGCAGGTTTGGGGCTTCCCGTGTGGCGCAGTGGTTGAGAGTCCGCCTGCCGATGCAGGGGACACGGGTTCGTGCCCCGGTCCGGGAAGATCCCACATGCCGCGGAGCAGCTGGGCCCGTGAGCCATGGCCGCTGAGCCTGCGCGTCCGGAGCCTGTGCTCCGCAACGGGAGAGGCCACAGCAGTGAGAGGCCCGCGTACCGCAAAAAAAAAAAAAAAGAAGTTGCAGGTTTGACATCATCATCTTTACCTTCTAATATTGATAGTGGAAAGATTTGGCTCCAAAAACCAGCCCTGAGATTCGCCAAGGTAACAGAGTAGGGAAACCCTGAGCTCACTTCCTCGCACGAGCACACCAAAATCACAACTATTTGCAGAAGAACCATTGATGAAAAAGACCGGAACCTACCAGAAGAGATCCTCTACGACTAACGACATAAAGAAGAAACTACAACGAGATGGGCAGGAGGGGCAGACAGGCAATATAGTGAAGCCCCATAGCCCTAGGTGGGCGATTCACAAACTGGAGAACAATTATATTGCAGAGGCTCTCTCCAAAGAGTGAGAGTTCTGAGCCCCACGTTGGGCTCCCCAGCCCAAGGGTCTTGCACAGCGAAGATGAGCCCCCAGAGTATTTGACTCTGAAGGCCAGTGGGGTTTAATTTCAGGAATCCCACGGGACTGGGGGAAATCGAGATTTCACTCTTAAAAGGCCCCCACAAAATCCCACATGCTTCTGGACGCAGGGCAAAAGCAATAATTTGACATGAAACTTGGGCCAGACCTGCTTGCTGGTCTTGGAGAGTCTCCTGGAGAGGTGGGGTCGGCTGTGGCTCACACTGGGGACGTAGACACTGGCAGCAGCCGTTCTCAGGAGCTCATCCTAGCGTGGACGCCGGAGCTGTGGACGCAGGGGCTGGTGGACGCCATGCTGAAATCTTGCCTCTAGTGTTAACACCTGGCCCCACCCAACAGCCTGTAGGCACTAGTGCTGGGACAAATGAGGCCAAGCAATTAACAGGGCAGGGATACAGCTCCTCCCATCAGCAGACAGGCTGCCTAAACACCTCCTGAACCCACAGCCATTTCTGGACATGGCCCTGCCCCCAGAGCGCTCAGGACCCCAGCTCTACTCACCAGTGGGCCGGCACCAGCCACAGAATCCCCTGGGCCCTAGCCCGGTCCTCAAGAAGCCTGTTCTAGCCACTGGATCAGCCTCACCCACCAAAGGACAGACACAAGATACAAGAAAACCACAAGCCAGACCCTGCCCACTAGCAGGACAACACGAGCTTCAGGACACTTCAGACCCTGATCCACTGTGTCAGGAGCTGCCCCTCCCCATCCCCAACCAGCCATCTGACACCAGC